>NC_092745.1:41914264-42214264 GCF_047496795.1 Chiloscyllium punctatum | reverse complement strand
GTCCCTAAATCCCCTCTCTGAATCTCTCTGTCCCTAAATCCCCTCTCTGAATCTCTCTGTCCCTAAATCCCCTCTCTGAATCTCTCTGTCCCTAAATCCCCTCTCTAAATCCCTCCATCTCTAAATCCCCTCTCTGAATCTCTCTGTCCCTAAATCCCCTCTCTGAATCTCTCTGTCCCTAAATCCCCTCTCTGAATCTCTCCATCTCTAAATCCCCTCTCTGAATCTCTCTGTCTCTAAATCCCCTCTCTAAATCCCTTCACCTCTAAATCCCCTCTCCAAATCTCTCCACCTCTAAATCCCCTCTCTGAATCTCTCTGTCCCTAAATCCCCTCTCTGAATCTCTCTGTCTCTAAATCCCCTTCTCTAAATCTCTCCGTCTCTAAATCCCCTCTCTAAATCCCTCCACCTCTAAATCCCCTCTCCAAATCTCTCCACCTCTAAATCCCCTCTCTGAATCTCTCTGTCCCTAAATCCCCTCTCTGAATCTCTCTGTCCCTAAATCCCCTCTCCAAATCTCTCCACCTCTAAATCCCCTCTCTGAATCTCTCTGTCCCTAAATCCCCTCTCTGAATCTCTCTGTCCCTAAATCCCCTCTCTGAATCTCTCTGTCCCTAAATCCCCTCTCTGAATCTCTCCATCTCTAAATCCCCTCTCTGAATCTCTCCATCTCTAAATCCCCTCTCTGAATCTCTCTGTCTCTAAATCCCCTCTCTAAATCCCTCCACCTCTAAATCCCCTCTCCAAATCTCTCCACCTCTAAATCCCCTCTCTGAATCTCTCTGTCCCTAAATCCCCTCTCTGAATCTCTCTGTCTCTAAATCCCCTTCTCTAAATCTCTCCGTCTCTAAATCCCCTCTCTAAATCCCTCCACCTCTAAATCCCCTCTCCAAATCTCTCCACCTCTAAATCCCCTCTCTGAATCTCTCTGTCCCTAAATCCCCTCTCTGAATCTCTCTGTCCCTAAATCCCCTCTCTGAATCTCTCTGTCCCTAAATCCCCTCTCTGAATCTCTCCATCTCTAAATCCCCTCTCTGAATCTCTCCATCTCTAAATCCCCTCTCTGAATCTCTCTGTCTCTAAATCCCCTCTCTAAATCCCTCCACCTCTAAATCCCCTCTCCAAATCTCTCCACCTCTAAATCCCCTCTCTGAATCTCTCTGTCCCTAAATCCCCTCTCTGAATCTCTCTGTCTCTAAATCCCCTTCTCTAAATCTCTCCGTCTCTAAATCCCCTCTCTAAATCCCTCCACCTCTAAATCCCCTCTCCAAATCTCTCCACCTCTAAATCCCCTCTCTGAATCTCTCTGTCCCTAAATCCCCTCTCTGAATCTCTCTGTCCCTAAATCCCCTCTCCAAATCTCTCCACCTCTAAATCCCCTCTCTGAATCTCTCTGTCCCTAAATCCCCTCTCTGAATCTCTCTGTCCCTAAATCCCCTCTCTGAATCTCTCTGTCCCTAAATCCCCTCTCTGAATCTCTCTGTCCCTAAATCCCCTCTCTGAATCTCTCTGTCTCTAAATCCCCTCTCTGAATCTCTCTGTCTCTAAATCCCCTCTCTGAATCTCTCTGTCCCTAAATCCCCTCTCTGAATCTCTCTGTCCCTAAATCCCCTCTCTGAATCTCTCTGTCTCTAAATCCCCTCTCTGAATCTCTCTGTCTCTAAATCCCCTCTCTGAATCTCTCTGTCCCTAAATCCCCTCTCTGAATCTCTCTGTCTCTAAATCCCCTCTCTGAATCTCTCTGTCCCTAAATCCCCTCTCTGAATCTCTCTGTCTCTAAATCCCCTCTCTGAATCTCTCTGTCTCTAAATCCCCTCTCTGAATCTCTCTGTCTCTCAATCCCCTCTCTGAATCTCTCCACCTCTCTGCCCCCTTCCTGTTCTTCCTTTAAGACACTCCTTACTGCCAACCTCTTGCTCATAGCTTTTGGGGCGACTGTCAGCTCATTCTGTGACTCAGTGCCAACACCTTGCCCCAGTCATGAATTTGTAAAGTGCCTTGAGATGTTATGCTTCGTTAAAGGCGCTATATGAACACAGGTTTTGATCATGACAATGGGTCTTCCATGGCAACAGCAGCCACACTTTAAAGTGATTTAAAGATCTGTGCTTTTGTTGCTCCCTGCTTCCCAAAAAGCAATGGTGAAAGGGAGGGACTGCATTACACAGAGATGTACACTTCACTCCATCTACCCATAACAAAACAATCAGACATTCCTGAGGGCTGACTAACACAGGCCTTAGGCCAAGTTAGGGGCCTTCTACTTCTTTCAGGATCCATTCATCCACGCTGAGGTTTACAGACTTAGGGTGTACCTTATTCAAACTGAGGAAAGGAGACATTACATTTTAACATGTTTACTTTGGTGGTGGGCCTGAAATTGTCTGGCTCCCTGTTCCATTTTGAACCTCTGAGGAATCAGTCACCAGCAAGGGCTGGACAAGGTGCTATGTAAATGCGAGTCTGGATTCTTTTCTTCCCCTTATCTGCAAATGGGTAAGACTGCCCCCTGACAGACTGAAGATCTCCTCCTGTGTTCTTGCTTAGGGATTGGCTCTGGGTATGAGCTGTTCTGTGTTTGCCCAGCTGGTTCCCTTTGTTATTATAAACAGCCTGTTTGGATTACCCACCCTACCTCATCCAACCAGAGGCCTTCGCAGAGAGGTGAGGCCCAGACTGGAGGCGAGACCTCGGGTTTGTAAGTGCGGTGTGGTCTGGAAACTAGGCCCGGTGCAGTCTGCAGGCTAGGCCCGGTGCAGTTTGGAGGCTAGGCCCAGTGCAGTCTGGAGGCTAGGCCAGATGCAGCGTGGAGATGAGGCCTGGGGCAGTCTGGAGGCTAGGCCCAGAGCAGTCCAGAGTCTAGGGCTGGTGAGGTCTGGAGAATAGGGTTGGCACGGTCTGGAGACTAGGCCCAGTCCGGTGTGAAGACTAGACCTTGTGCAGTCTGGAGACTAGGCCCAGTATAGTCTGGAGATTAGGGCCAGTGCAGTCTGGAGACTAGGGCCAGCATAGTCTGCAGACTGTGCCTGGTGCAGTCTGGAGGCTAGGCCCAGTCCAATCTGGAGACTAGGCCTGGAGTGATCGGGATAATAGGCATGATGCAGTCTGGAGATTAGGGCCAGTGCAGTCTGGAGGCTAGGTCCGGTGCAATCTGGAGACTAGGCCCAGTGCAGTCTGGAAGCTAGATCTGGTGCAGTCTGGAGGCTAGACCAGATGCAGTCTGGAAATGAGACCCGGTGCAGTCTGGAGACTAGACCCGGTGCAGTCTGGAGACTAGACCCAGTGCAGTCTGGAGACTCGGCCCGGTGTAGTCTGGAGACTAGGCCCGGTGCAGTCTGGAGGCTATGCCCAGTGCAATCTGGAGGCTAGGCCCGGTGCAGTCTGGAGGCTAGACCCGGTGCAGTCTGGAGGCTATGCCCGGTGCAATCTGGAAACTAGACCCAGTACAATCTGGAGGCTAGGCCTGGTGCAGCCTGGAGGCTAGGCCCGGTGCAGCCTGGAGGCTAGGCCCGGTGCAGTCTGGAGGCTTGGTCCAGTGCAATCTGGAGGCTAGGCCCAGTCCAATCTGGAGACTAGACCCAGAGTGATCTGGAGACTAGGCATGATGCAGTCTGGAGATTAGGGCCAGTGCAGTCTGGAGACTAGGCCCAGTGCAGGTTGGAGGCTAGGCCCAGTGCAGCCTGGAGACTAGGCCCAGTGCAGGTTGGAGGCTAGGCCCAGTGCAGCCTGGAGGCTAGGCCCAGTGCAGGTTGGAGGTTAGGCCAGATGTAGTCTGGAGGCTAGGCCCGGTGCAGTCTGGAGACTAGGTGCTGGCACAGACTGGCATGGAAGAACTGTAAATTCTGTACTTTCTTTTATTTTTCCTTTTTATTTTTATGCTGGTCCTTTTTTTATTTATCACTGTTTCTATTTTATACCAAATACTTAAGCACCTGTACCTCGGTATCTTGAACCTAAGGTGGCACTGTAAGTAATGCCATTGCAAACTTTTCACTGCACTCGCTCAAGTGCCCGTGACTAATAAAACTAATTCTATTCTGTTCTGTCTGCCGTTGTATTTTGGTCTATCCTCTCAAATGTCAACCTGCATTGGCCTCTGGAGACTCCGGCATCTGTGACAGTGGGTCATGGTGGTGAAAGGGTTAATCTGAATTGAGCTGCAGCTCCGCCCACCCTGATATTTGACACTGGCACTGGAGTAGCTGTTAGAGCATTTGAGCACAGGCTCCAAACTCAATGGTGTCACCTTTCTCAAGTGTGGAATGGCTCCTGTGCCTCAGAGTTGACATAAACTCTGTGCCGTTCTTGAGATGTCCCTGTTCACTGAAAATGGAGGCCTGTTCTGCTCAGATCTATGTGTGGCCCCTCCCCTCCGACACCGAGTACTGAACAGGATAAATTAGGGAGGATGGTCGGTGGGAGAATTTCCAATGGATGGCGCCTAGATGTCACTTACTGTGTACAGTAAATGGTGACCTGCTTATCACAGGCTTCAGAGTGGCAGCCCTGTTTGAGGGTGTGAAGGTCGGAGGTGAAGTGGAATGGTGAAGCTGGTTTTGAGAGTTTCCACTTCCCGCTCCTCCTCTGCACCACCGTTTGCTTTCCTCGAAGGGGCTGTGGAGGGGGAGGGGGGAGGGTAGAGACTGTCACCCATCTCCTCCTAGAATGTGGTTTTTGCACAGGAATTCTGGAGAGAGGTACAATGGCTTTTGTCGAGGTTCATCCCGAGCAGCTCCGCGACACACACCGAGACGCACACCGAGACAAACATCGATTGCGCCTGGAGGACCATCAACTCCCTGAGAGGTGCTCTTTAACCTGCCTGAACCTTGTCGGTCTTCCAGAGCAAGGAGTTGACCCTGACCGAGTGTTGCAGACTGGCCACATTCCAGGCTCCAGGACTAAGTGCTGAGAGACGCACTGAAACTTGGGGCAGTTGGTGAAGGGCTCCTGCCCGAAAACATCGATTCTTCCTGCTCCTCGGATGCTGCCTGACCTGCTGTGCTTTTCCAGCCCCACTCTAGTCTTGGGACAGCTGCCATCAAGGCACAGTGGGGGAAAGACCATTGTCCTTCTGCATAAGTTAAAGGAGGGTCCGTTCCGTTATCAGAGCCACCTGATGGCCTCAAATATATGGATAGAGTCAAGTTCCAATGTTTGTTACTTGATATGCTACTGTACAGAATCGAATTGCTTTACTGACTATGTGCATAAAGATATTTTTATGGTTAAAGTATATTTTTGAAATTTTAACATAGTCTGTCTGGAAATCACATGGAAAAGTGGAGTTAAAGTCGAAGGTCAGGGTGTAAAGGCCACAAAGCATAGTCCTGCTCTTACTTCTGCGGTTCTCATGTCCTGAGCACTGCCGAGCGTCAGGTGGGATAGTAGGTTGCGTAGAGGGCATAAGGGGGCTCCGAAATGATGTGGACCGCCAAGTGAATGGGCAACGATGTAGCAATTGGAACACAATGTTGGAAAGTGTAAAGTTGGCAGCACTCATGTAAGAGTGATGGCAGGGCTCTGAGATGCAGAGGGAATGTGAGCACGTGAATCGCAAACCACGGACACAGCAAGTAATCAGGAACGCTAACGGAATGTTTGCACTTATTGCCGAAGGGAGTGAATACCAAAGAAGGGGGATTAGGCTTCAGTTAACAGAGCATTGGTGAGACAACGTTTGGGGTTCTTTATCTTGCGGCACGAGTCCCCTTATGGAAGGAGAAATGTATCGAAGGCAGTTCAGAAAGGGTGTACTCGGACTAGGTGGGTTGGCTTATGAGGAAAGCTGAAAATGTGTTGCTGGAAAAGCGCAGCAGGTCAGGCAGCACCCAAGGAGCAGGAGAATCGACGTTTCGGCCATGAGCCCTTCTTCAGGAATGAGGCCTATGAGGAAAGGCTTGGCTTGTATCGACTGGAGCTTGGAAGGTTCAGAGATGACTTGATTCAAACATAAAACGATCCCAAGGGTTCTCTGTGATGTGAGGAGCATGCTTCCTTCCTCTTATGGGACAATCCAGAACCGAGAGGTTGGGGGGAGAGGGGGAGGCAGGGTGGTCACCGTTTAAAAATTAGAAGCGGCCCATTTAAAACAGAGATGAGGAGAAGTTTCTTTTTCTCTCTGTTGGGTGGGGGGGGGGGGGGGGGTGGGTCACGGATGTTTGGAAACGCTGCGGCTGCAGCAGAATATATAAAGACAGAGATTTTTGCTAAGCACAAGTGCTATCAGGGGGGCTAGGCGTGAATTGAGGTTCCAGTGATGACAAAGCAGATTCAAGGGATTGAATGGTCTCCTCCTGCTCCTAGTTCCCGATTTTCTATGACCCTTCACCGAGGAACTGACTGCCTGGTGTGGAATGGGTTAAACCTATCACTGGGTTTATAACAGTGCTGAACATCCTCGTTTCTACATCGCCTTGATCTGAGCAGAATATTAATAAATACTGTCAGTGAAATCCTGTTTGCTGTCAATGGACATGCTATCTAATCCACTGGGACATCTACCTCATTAAATCGAATAGGAGATGGAAACAGCACCTCGGAGCCAATTAAGTTTGTTTCAAAGTGTAATGAGTGTTGCAATTTCGGAAATCCACGCGTCAATTTGCATGCTGATGTAGATTTGGTCACTGAGAGATAGCTAGCAATGGCACACACACACACACACACCGGCTCAAAAGAGGGCAACAGGAGATTTTCGACAGGGCTTCAAAATGTCTGCTCCCCGCATTGTAGCACCTTCAGCAAGTTGTTGCCTTGTCTTCTGAGTCCGGACCTCGGCCTAACCAGACCAGCACAGCGAGGGCCAGCAGTAAACACAGAAAACTAGCATGCAGCTACAGCAGATAATGAAGAAAGGTTGGCTCTTATAGCTAAAGGAGTAGAATACAAAGGGAAGGAACTATTGTTTGAACTTTACAAGGCATTGGTGAGGCCACACATGGAGTATTGTGTGTAGTTTTGGTCCCCTTATTTGAGGAAAGTTCAGATTAGATTCCCTACAATGTGGAAACAGGTCCTTTGGCCCAGCCAGTCCACACCGACCCACCCAGATCCATTTCCCTCTGACTCCTGCACCTAACACTACGGGCAATCTAGCGCGGCCAATCCACCTGACCGGCACATCTTTGGGACTGTGGGAGGAAACCGGAGCACCCGGAGGAAACCCACGCAGACACGGGGCGAATGTACAAACTCCACACAGACAGGGGTAGTGTCACTGGAGACAGTTCAGAGGTGGCTCACTAGATTGATCCCAGAGATGAGAGGTTTGTCGTATGAGGAGAGATTGAACAGTTTTGGCCTATACTCTGTGGCATTTAGAAGAACGAGGGGAGATCAATTGGAGGGATTCAGGATGATGAAAGGGATGGATAGAATAGCTGTGCAGCAGATGCTTCCTCTTGTGGGGCATCCTAGGATGAGAGGTCATAGTCTTAGGATAAAGTCGAGCAAATTTAAAACAGAGCTGAGGAGCAACAACTTCCCCAAAGGGTTGTGAATCTGTGGAATTCGCTCCCCCAAAGTGCAGTGGATGCTGGGACAGTGAGTAAATTTAGGGAGGAGTCAGATAGATCTTTAATTGGTTACGGGTTGAAGGGATATGGAGAGAAGGCAGGAAAATGGGGATAAGGAGCATGTCAGCCATGATGGAATGATGGAGCAGACTCGATGGGCCAAATGGCCTAATTCTGCTCCTATGTCTTCTGAACTTATGAACTTATAAACAGATTCACCTAATACAACACAGAGCCGCTGAACAATTCAATATTACACACACTGCAAGCAGTGATGAGGTAAATAACCAAACCATCTTTTGCTGTGATTTCAGTTGAAGAGTTAATAGTGTCCAGTATTCAGGATCCTTTTATGTAGGAGACTTAGATTAATATCTCTGACAGCGGCACCTCCAACAGTGCAGCATTCCCTCAGTGCTGTAATGCAGGAATGAATGTCGGCAGTCCTGTGGAGATTTTCAAGACGAGGGGATATATGTTTAAGGAGAGAGGAGAAAGATTTTAAAAAGACTTTTTCTACACAGAGAGTGGTTCGTGTGTGCAATGAACTTCCAGAGGAAGTGGTGGATGTGGGTACAGTTACAGGATTTAAAAGATATTTGGATAAGTCCATGAATAGGAAAGGTTTGGAGGGATATGGGCCAATCGCAGGCAGGTGAGACTGGTTTAGTTTGGGATTATGGTCGGCATGGACTGGGTTGGGCTGAAGAGTTTCTGTGCTGGATGACTCTGTGATGAGATAAAATTGAAGGTGGGATTGGGAGAGAATTCTGAATGGGAGCATCATGTCAATGGCCTGTCATTCTCAGCTCTTGGAAACAGTCCGTCACCTGAAAGGTTACCCAGCAGGAAGCAGCCATTTGGAATAACAAACAGCTCAATTGTTTCTCCCGTCAAGGGAACAGACACCCACCACTGCCAGGTACAAAGCCTAGCAGGTGCCAGCTGCCAGTGGCAAGGCACACAACCCCTCACCCGGGCATTAGAAGCAAGCTGCAGAAGATCCTACGGCCTAGCCTGGCATATCTCAATACCATGGCGACCAGTCAGAGCACAGATCTGCTCCTCACCGGCAGTAGGAGACAGGGGTGTGATGCAAGCATCAGCTGGAATCACATGACCCACTGTTGGGGGAGGGAGGGGCGAAGGGGGTATTGAACCCTCAGCCTTCAGGGTCCAAGGGCAAGGGTGATATCCGATGCCACAGACAACATCTATCAGGGTGCAACCCATCAGCACACATCCCTCATCCTCACTGCCTGGCTGGCGGAATATTCAGTCGGGACTACACTTTCCTAACGTCTTGAGGATTCCTGGAAGCTACCATGAAAGGGTTAAACGTGGTGCAGAGAGGATGGAAATAGAGGGTGCCCACCATCTCCTCACCTCCGTGCCATCTTCGCAGCAAAGACAGCTGGCACTTGTGATCAAAAACCAAGCGCAACAGTTCTGCCGTTCCGGGTTCAAATCCTGCCATGGCAGAGGGTGGAATTGGAGTTCATCTTCACCCTGGAATGGCGAGTCTCAATAGTGACCGTGAATCTATTGTCGGAATAGATTCCGACAATTCCGATTGTTGGAAAAACCCATTTGACTCACTCATGGCCTCCAAGGAAGGAGGTTACCATCCTTACCTGGTCTGACCTACAAGTGACTCCAGACCCACAGCAATGTGGTTGACTCTTAGCCGCCCTCTGGGCCATCAGGAATGGGCAGTTAATGCCGGCCCAGCCAGCGACGCTCATAAACCCACAAATGAATAAACATAAACATCTCTGGAATTAAGAGTCAAACATTGGCCATGAAACCATTGCCGATTGTCAGAAAGAAGCCCATCTGGCTCACTAATGTGCTTCAGGGACAGAAATCTGCCATTCTCATCCTGGATTAGTGGTGCTGGAAGAGCACAGCAGTTCAGGCAACATCCAAGGAGCTTCGAAATCAACGTTTCGGGCAAAAGCCCTTCATCAGGAATAAAGGCAGTGAGCCTGAAGCGTGGAGAGATAAGCTAGAGGAGGGTTGGTGTGGGGAGAGAGTAGCATAGAGTACAATGGGTGAGTGGGGGAGGAGATGGTGATAGGTCAGGGAGGAGAGGGTGGAGTGGATAGGTGGAAAAGAAGATAGGCAGGTAGGACAAGTCAAGGAGACAGTAACTGAGCTAGAAGTTTGGAACTAGGGTGAGGTGGGGGAAGGGGAAATGAGGAAACTGTTGAAGTCCACATTGATGCCCTGAGGTTGAAGTGTTCCGAGGGGGAAGATGAGGCGTTCTTCCTCCAGGCGTCTGGTGGTGAGGGAGCAGCGGTGAAGGAGGCCGAGGGCCTCGTCACCCCGGTCAGGCCGACAGGCGACTTTGGACCCACTGCAACGCCCTCTGAAATGTCCCTGGCGAGACACGTCAAGGGCAATTAGTGAGGGGCATCAAATGCTGGCCTTGTCACACCCCAGAGAGGGAACATGAACGGGACGGACGAGCGCCAAGACCACTTGTCAACTGGTGAGATCTCCGACCCCAGGCCAGAAAAGGTGAGGGGTTAATGAGGTGTCTAAATTGGGAATGAATAGACTGGCTGAGTGGCTGAAATAGGACTTCCCCCACTGCTCGGTTGAGGTTTCACCCAGAAAACAAGCAGCCGTGCTTTCTTGATAAACTTGTGAGGATTTCACGTTCTCCTGTAGCTGTGAGAACTTCCATCCCTCCCCCCCCAACCCCCCCGACCATCCCTCTCCCCTCCCCCTAATGTCACTGTGGTATTTCACAGGAGCTGACTGCAGCTTGTCATCTCCATAATTACGTGTTTCCCGATTTAGAAATCAGTCTGTCTCCGCCCGCCCTCCACAAGCCGCGGACCATCTCCATAGCAACCCCTCCAACACCCCCCTGACAGGTCAGAGGGAAATTGATACCCAATTAAATTCACAGCAGTGCCACACAGTCCAAAGATGTGCAGGTTAGGTGGATTGGCCATGCTACATTGCCCCAGAGTGTTCGGGTGAGGTGCATTAGTCAGGGTTAAGTGTAGAGTAATAGGGGAGAGGAATGGGTCTGGGTGGGTTACCCTTCAGAGGGTCGGTGTGGACTGGTTGGGCCGAAGGGCCTGTTTTCACACTGTAAGGATTCTATGATTCATTCCCGTCATCGCTGCTGAGGTGCATTGGAAATTTCGACTGGTTTGTCCCAACGTAAGGTGAGCCTGGTAACAGTCAGGCTGGCAACCCCCATTGCCCTCCCACCCCCCACCCCCGTCCCCATTCAAGTTCTTGTCCCCTTCAAACCCAGAGCTCATTACGCACCTCCCAACCTCCCGACCCAGACCAGCCCTTGTCACCTTTCCCATGTTTTCCCAGTCGTCTCCTCCGGACCCCTTTCCCCTCCTTCCACCCTCCCACCAAGAGAGTTTGCCGGGTTGAAAGGTGCCAAGCCCCGCCCCCCCCACCCCTCCACCCCAGAACCCCCAGAGAGGACTGAGGTAGTGAAAGGCGATACGCAAATGCAGAAATAATAAAGGGAAAGTCCAGCGGGCACCGGAAACCTGAAATAGGCGACGGAAAAGGTTGGAGGGACTGGGTCCTCACCTGTCCAGAGAGAGAGAGAGAGAGAGAGAGAGAGAGAGAGAGAGGAGATGGAGAAACAGCTAACATTGCAGTTCCAAACAAAAACACACATTGTCCTCAAATAAAGAAACAATATGAATATATGGTGCCGAATTATTCCTTAGAAATGCAGCTTTCCGGGATGAATCATTTCCCAACTGAAAGCAGAGACCGCGGCAGAGACTCAGCGGATCTGGCAGCGTTGTTAGAGAGAGGAACACACAGGGTTAATATTCTGAGGCCAATGACTGCACGCATTATTTCCACATTCTCGGTGAGGTCTGGTGGAGTAATGGATAACACAGGAACCCTAACTCTGAGCCGGAAGCTCCAGTTTGGGTTCCACTTCAGGACCCGGCCAACGAAGGTGTATCCATACCGCAGGACTTTGGCACTAGGGCCAGGAGGAGGCCATTCAGCCCTTTGACCCTGCTCCCCCATTCAATATGATCATGCCTGATCATCCAACTCAGCCCCCTGTTCCCGCTTTCTCCCTAAACCCTTTAGTCCTAAGGACTATACCAATCTCCTTCTTGAAATGTTTTGGCCCTGACCCACTTTCTGCGGCAGAGAATTCCACGGGCTCCCCACTCTCTGGGTGAAGACATAGCTCCTCATCTCAGTCCGAAATGGCCTACCCCACACCTTTAAGCTGTGACCCCTAGTTCTGGGTCTCTGCTGTCATCAGATGTAGCCTTCCCATGTCGAATCCTGTTAGGATGGGATTTTCCCCTCATTCTCCTGAACGCCAGTGAAAGCAGTGCTAACAGATCTCTCCTCATCCATGAGATCGATCCCAGGAATTGGTCTGCTAAATCTTTGTGCTACTCTCACTGTAGTCAGAGTATCCTCCCTCAGGTGAGATGACCAAACCTGCTACACAATACCCCTGGTGTGGTCACACTAAGGCCCGGTACAATTGCAGCAAGACATCTCTGCTCCTTGGGAAAATGACAAAGTCTTCGAGTCAGCCAGGAGCTCACGCAAATCACAGCTCAACAACTCTCCCTTGTTAGACCCCACTGTGTTCTCCTTGTTTCAAAGGACAAGTAAAAACAGATTTCTTTGTTGAGATATCAGGTCACACCCCAGTATGTACCAGGGCGTAAAACACGGGCTCCCCTGGGGGGGGGGGTCTGATTGGCTTCATCACAGGGTGCTGGCGGTTCTGCCATTGAACACCACAATGGGCTGGAGGGGCTGAATGGCCGATGATTTATTTGCCAGACTCCTGGAACTGAGACACAAACCCGGCAGAATATGTGACCCACTGTGAGCAACGGAAAGCAGCCCACCAGGAAGGCAAGGCTAGGGGGAGGATAATAGGTTTTAGGCAGGAGGGGGGATTATTGATGGTTGATAGAGGGGGTCGGTGAGTGAGGGGGGTCGGTGAGTGAGGGGGGTCAGTGAGTGAGGGGGGTCGGTGAGTGAGGGAGGTCAGTGAGTGAGGAGGGTCAGTGAGTGAGGGAGGTCAGTGAGTGAGGGGGGTCAGTGAGTGAGGGAGGTCAGTGAGTGAGGGGGGTCAGTGAGTGAGGGGGGTCGGTGAGTGAGGAGGGTCAGTGAGCGAGGGGGGGTCAGTGAGTGAGGGAGGTCAGTGAGTGAGGGGGTCAGTGAGTGAGGGAGGTCAGTGAGTGAGGGGGTCAGTGAGTGAGGAGGTCAGTGAGTGAGGAGGATCAGTGAGCGAGGGGGGTCAGTGAGTGAGGGGGTCGGTGAGTAAGGGAGGGTCAGTGAGTGAGGGGGTCAGTGAGTGAGGGAGGACAGTGAGTGAGGAGGGTCAGTGAGCGAGGGGGGGTCAGTGAGTGAGGGAGGTCAGTGAGTGAGGGGGTCAGTGAGTGAGGGGGTCAGTGAGTGAGGGAGGTCAGTGAGTGAGGAGGGTCAGTGAGCGAGGGGGGGTCAGTGAGTGAGGGAGGTCAGTGAGTGAGGGGGTCAGTGAGTGAGGGAGGTCAGTGAGTGAGGGGGTCAGTGAGTGAGGAGGTCAGTGAGTGAGGAGGATCAGTGAGCGAGGGGGGTCAGTGAGTGAGGGGGTCGGTGAGTAAGGGAGGGTCAGTGAGTGAGGAGGGTCAGTGAGTGAGGGGGGTCAGTGAGTGAGGGGGTCGGTGAGTCAGGGGGGTCAGTGAATGGGGGGGTCAGTGAGTGAGGGAGGTCAGTGAGTGAGGGGGTCAGTGAGTGAGGGGGGTCAGTGAGTGAGGGGGGTCAGTAAGTCAGGGGGGTCAGTGAGTGAGGGAGGTCAGTGAGTGAGGAGGGTCAGTGAGTGAGGGGGTCAATGAGTGAGGAGGGTCAGTGAGTGAGGGGGTCAGTGAGTGAGGGGGGTCAGTGAGTGAGGGGGGTCAGTGAGTGAGGGGGGTTAAGTGAGTGAGGGGGGTCGGTGAGTGAGGGGCGTGAGTGAGTGAGGGGGTCGGTGAGTGAGGGGGATCAGTGAGTGAGGGAGGACAGTGAGTGAGGGGGGGTCAGTGAGTGAGGAGGGTCAGTGAGTGAGGGGGGGTTGGTGAGTGAGGGGGGTCAGTGTGTGAGGGGGGGTCGGTGAGGGAGGGGAGGTTGATGAGTGAGGGGGTCAGTGAGTTGGGGGGTCTGTGAGTGAAGGTGGTCAGTGAGTGAGGGGGATCAGTGAGTGAGGGGGTCGGTGAGTGAGGGGGGTCGGTGAGTGAGGGGGGTTAAGTGAGTGAGGGGGAGTCGGTGAGTGAGGGGGGTCAGTGAGTGAGGGGTGTTGGTGAATGAGGGGGTTCGGTAAGTGAGGGGAGTCAATGAGTGAGGGGGGTTAAGTGAGTGAGGGGGAGTCGGTGAGTGAGGGGTGTCAGTGAGTGAGGGGGGGTCTGTGAGTGAGAGGGGTCAGTGAGTGAAAGGGAGTCGCTGAGTGAGGGGAGTCAATGAGTGAGGGGGTTCAGTGAGTGAGGGGGGGTCGGTGAGTGGGGGGGGTCGGTGAGTGAGGTTGTCAGTGAGTGAGGGGGTCAGTGAGTGAGGGCGGGGTTGGTGAGTGAGGGGGAATCATTGAGTGAGGGTGGGTTGGTGAGTGAGGGGGGGCCGGTGAGTGGGAGAGGTCAGTGAGTGAGGGTAGTCGGTGAGTGGGGGGAGTCAGTGAGTGAGGGGGACATTAGTGAGTGAGTGTGGTCAGTGAATGAGGGGGTCAGTGAATGAGGGGTTATTGAGTGAGGGGAGACAGCGCGTCACGGGTTCAGTGAGTGAGGGGGGTCAGTGAGTGAGGGGGAGTCGGTGAGTGAGGGGGGGTCAGTGAGTGAGGGGGGGGTCTGTGAGTGAGAGGGGTCAGTGAGTGAGAGGGAGTCGCTGAGTGAGGGGAGTCAATGAGTGAGGGGGTTCAGTGAGTGGGGGGGGTCGGTGAGTGGGGGGGGGTCGGTGAGTGAGGGCGGGGTTGGTGAATGAGGGGGATCAGTGAGTGAGAGGGAGTGGGTGAGTGAGGGGGGTCCGTGAGTGAGGGGGCCGGTGAGTAAGGGGGGATCAGTGAGTGAGAGGGAGTCGGTAAGTGAGGGGGTCGGTGAGTGAGGGGGGTCAGTGAGTGAGGGGGGTCGGTGAGTGAGGGGGGATCAGTGAGTGAGGGGGGTCAATGAGTGAGGGGGTCGGTAAGTGAGGGGGTCAGTGAGTGAGGGTGTCGGTGAGTGAGGGGGGTCAGTGAGTGAGAGGGAGTCGGTGAGTGAGGGGGGTCAATGAGTGAGGGGGGTCGGTGAGTGAGGGGGTCGGTGAGTGAGGGGGTCGGTGAGTGAGGGGGAGTCAGTGAGTGAGGGGGACGTCAGTGAGTGAGGGGGTTCAGTGCGTGGGGGGGTCGTTGAGTGAGGGGGGTCAGAGACTGAGAGCGGAGTTGGTAAGTGAGGGGGAATCAGTGAGTGAGGGAGGGTTGGTGAGTGAGGGGGGTCGGTGAGTGGGGGGTCAGTGAGTGAGGGGGGGTCGGTGAGGGAGGGGAGGTTGATGAGTGAGGGGGGTCTGTGTGTGAGGGGGGGTCGGTGAGGGAGGGGAGGTTGATGAGTGAGGGGGTCAGTGAGTGAGGGGGGTCAGTGAGTTGGGGGGTCTGTGAGTGAAGGTGGTCAGTGAGTGAGGGGGATCAGTGAGTGAGGGGGTCGGTGAGTGAGGGGGGTCGGTGAGTGAGGGGGTTAAGTGAGTGAGGGGGAGTCGGTGAGTGAGGGGGGTCAGTGAGTGAGGGGTGTTAGTGAATGAGGGGGTTCGGTAAGTGAGGGGGGTCAATGAGTGAGGGGGGTTAAGTGAGTGAGGGGGAGTCGGTGAGTGAGGGGTGTCAGTGAGTGAGGGGGGGGTCTGTGAGTGAGAGGGGTCAGTGAGTGAGAGGGAGTCGCTGAGTGAGGGGAGTCAATGAGTGAGGGGGTTCAGTGAGTGAGGGGGGGTCGGTGAGTGGGGGGGGTCGGTGAGTGAGGTTGTCAGTGAGTGAGGGGGTCAGTGAGTGAGGGCGGGGTTGGTGAGTGAGGGGGAATCATTGAGTGAGGGTGGGTTGGTGAGTGAGGGGGGGCCGGTGAGTGGGAGAGGTCAGTGAGTGAGGGTAGTCGGTGAGTGGGGGGAGTCAGTGAGTGAGGGGGACATTAGTGAGTGAGTGTGGTCAGTGAATGAGGGGGTCAGTGAATGAGGGGTTATTGAGTGAGGGGAGACAGCGCGTCAGGGGTTCAGTGAGTGAGGGGGGTCAGTGAGTGAGGGGGAGTCGGTGAGTGAGGGGGGGTCAGTGAGTGAGGGGGGTCGGTAGGTGAGGGGGAGTCAGTGAGTGAGGGGGGTCAGTGAGTGAGGGGGAGTCGGTGAGTGAGGGGGGTCAGTGAGTGAGGGGGGTCAGTAGGTGAGGGGGTCAGTGAGTTGAAGGGGTCGTGGGTGAGGGGGGTCAGTGATTGAGGGGAGTCGGTGAGTGAGGGGGGTCGGTGAGTGAGGGGGTTAAGTGAGTGAGGGGGAGTCGGTGAGTGAGGGGGGTCAGTGAGTGAGGGGTGTTGGTGAATGAGGGGGTTCGGTAAGTGAGGGGGGTCAATGAGTGAGGGGGGTTAAGTGAGTGAGGGGTGTCAGTGAGTGAGGGGGGGGTCTGTGAGTGAGAGGGGTCAGTGAGTGAGAGGGAGTCGCTGAGTGAGGGGAGTCAATGAGTGAGGGGGTTCAGTGAGTGAGGGGGGGTCGGTGAGTGGGGGGGGTCGGTGAGTGAGGTTGTCAGTGAGTGAGGGGGTCAGTGAGTGAGGGCGGGGTTGGTGAGTGAGGGGGAATCATTGAGTGAGGGTGGGTTGGTGAGTGAGGGGGGGCCGGTGAGTGGGAGAGGTCAGTGAGTGAGGGTAGTCGGTGAGTGGGGGGAGTCAGTGAGTGAGGGGGACATTAGTGAGTGAGTGTGGTCAGTGAATGAGGGGGTCAGTGAATGAGGGGTTATTGAGTGAGGGGAGACAGCGCGTCAGGGGTTCAGTGAGTGAGGGGGGTCAGTGAGTGAGGGGGAGTCGGTGAGTGAGGGGGGGTCAGTGAGTGAGGGGGGTCGGTAGGTGAGGGGGAGTCAGTGAGTGAGGGGGGTCAGTGAGTGAGGGGGAGTCGGTGAGTGAGGGGGGTCAGTGAGTGAGGGGGGTCAGTAGGTGAGGGGGTCAGTGAGTTGAAGGGGTCGTGGGTGAGGGGGGTCAGTGATTGAGGGGAGTCGGTGAGTGAGGGGGGTCGGTGAGTGAGGGGGTTAAGTGAGTGAGGGGGAGTCGGTGAGTGAGGGGGGTCAGTGAGTGAGGGGTGTTGGTGAATGAGGGGGTTCGGTAAGTGAGGGGGGTCAATGAGTGAGGGGGGTTAAGTGAGTGAGGGGGAGTCGGTGAGTGAGGGGTGTCAGTGAGTGAGGGGGGGGTCTGTGAGTGAGAGGGGTCAGTGAGTGAGAGGGAGTCGCTGAGTGAGGGGAGTCAATGAGTGAGGGGGTTCAGTGAGTGAGGGGGGGTCGGTGAGTGGGGGGGGTCGGTGAGTGAGGTTGTCAGTGAGTGAGGGGGTCAGTGAGTGAGGGCGGGGTTGGTGAGTGAGGGGGAATCATTGAGTGAGGGTGGGTTGGTGAGTGAGGGGGGGCCGGTGAGTGGGAGAGGTCAGTGAGTGAGGGTAGTCGGTGAGTGGGGGGAGTCAGTGAGTGAGGGGGACATTAGTGAGTGAGTGTGGTCAGTGAATGAGGGGGTCAGTGAATGAGGGGTTATTGAGTGAGGGGAGACAGCGCGTCAGGGGTTCAGTGAGTGAGGGGGGTCAGTGAGTGAGGGGGAGTCGGTGAGTGAGGGGGGGTCAGTGAGTGAGGGGGGTCAGTAGGTGAGGGGGAGTCAGTGAGTGAGGGGGGTCAGTGAGTGAGGGGGAGTCGGTGAGTGAGGGGGGGTCAGTGAGTGAGGGGGGTCAGTAGGTGAGGGGGTCAGTGAGTTGAAGGGGTCGTGGGTGAGGGGGGTCAGTGATTGAGGGGAGTCGGTGAGTGAGGGGGGGTCAGTAAGTGAGGGGTGTTGGTGAATGGGGGGGTCAGTGAGAGAGGGGTGGGTCGGTGAGTGAGGGGGGGGGTTGGTGAGTGAGGGAGGTCAGTGAGTGAGGGGTTCAGTTAGTGAGAGGGAGTCGTTGCGCTACAGGTGTCAGTGAGTGAGGGGGTCGGTGAGTGAGGGAGGTCAGTGAGTGAGGGGGGACAGTGAGTGAGGGGGTCAGTGAGTGAGGGGGATCAGTGAGTGAGAGGGGACAGTGAGTGAGGGGGTCAGTGAGTGAGGGGGGTCAGTGAGTGAGGGGGGACAGTGAGTGAGGGGGTCAGTGAGTGAGGGGGGTCAGTGAGTGAGGGGGTCAGTGAGTGAGGGGGGTCAGTGAGTGAGGAGGGTCGTTGAGTGAAGGGTGCCAGTGAGTGAGGGGGGATCGGTGAGTGAGGGGGAGTCAGTGAGTGAGGGGGGTCAGTGAGTGAGGGGGTAGGGGAGTGAGGGGGTCAGTGACTGGGGGGGTCGGTAAGTGAGGGGGAATCAGTGAGTGGGGGGGGGGTCGGTGAGTGAGGGTGTCAGTGAGTGACGGGTCAGTGAGTGAGGGGGACAGTGAGTGAGGGGGTCAGTGAGTGAGAGGGATCAGTGAATGAGGGGGGTCGTTAACTGAAGGGTGTCTGTGAGTGAGGGCGGGTCGGTGAGTGAGGGTGGATCGGTGTGTGGGGGGTCAGTGAGTGAGGGGGGTCGGGTAGTGAGGGGGGTCAGTGAGCAAGGGTGGATCGGTGTGTGGGGGGTCAGTGAGTGAGGGGGGTCGGGTAGTGAGGGGGGTCAGTGAGCAAGGGTGGATCGGTGTGTGGGGGGTCAGTGAGTGAGGGGGGTCGGGTAGTGAGGGGGGTCAGTGAGCAAGGGTGGATCGGTGTGTGGGGGGTCAGTGAGTGAGGGTGGTCGGGGAGTGAGGAGGGTCGGTGAGTGAGGGGGAGTCAATGAGTGAGGGGGGTCGGTGAGTGAGGGGGGTCAGTGAGCAAGGGTGGATCGGTGTGTGGGGGGTCAGTGAGTAAGGGTGGTCGGTGAGTGAGGAGGGTCGGTGAGTGAGGGGGAGTCAATGAGTGAGGGGGACGTCAGTGAGTGAGGGGAAATAGTGAGTGTGGGGGGTCAGTCAGTGAGGTGGGTCAGCGACTGAGAGCGGGGCTGGTGAGTGAGGGGGAATCAGTGAGTGAGGGAGGGTTGGTGAGTGGGGGGGGTCGGTGAGTGGGGGTTCAGTGAGTGAGGGGGGGTCGGTGAATGAGGGGAGGTTGGTGAGTGAGGGGGTCAGTGAGTTGGGGGGTCTGTGAGTGAAGGTGGTCAGTGAGTGAGGGGGATCAGTGAGTGAGGGGGGTCAGTGAGTGAGGGGGTCAGTGAGTGAGGGGGTCGGTGAGTGAGGGGAGTCAGTGAGTGAGGAGGGTCGGTGAGTGAGGGCGTTCGGTGAGTGAGGGGGGTCAGTGAGTGAGGGGGGTTAAGTGAGTGAGGGGGGTCAGTGAGTGAGGGGGTTCAGTGAGTGAGGGGGGTCAGTGAGTGAGGGGGGTTAAGTGTGTGAGGGGGAGTCGGTGAGTGAGGGGTCAGTGAGTGAGGGGGACAATGAATGAGGGGGTCAGTGAGTGAGGGGGTTCAGTGAGTGAGGGGGGGTCAGTGAGTGAGGGGGGTTAAGTGAGTGAGGGGGAGTTGGTGAGTGAGGGGGAGTCAGTGAGTGAGGGGAGCAGTGAGTGAGAGGGAGTCGCTGAGTGAAGGGGGTCAATGAGTGAGGGGGTTCAGTGAGTGATGGGGTCGGTGAGTGAGGAGGGGGTCGGTGAGTCAGGGGGGGTCGGTAAGTGAGGTGGTCAGTGAGTGAGGGGGTCACTGAGTGAGGGGGGGTCGGTGTGTGGGGGGATCGTTGAGTGAGGGGGGTGAGTGACTGAGGGCGGGGTTGGTGAGTGAGGGAGAATCATTGAGTGAGGTTGGGTTGATGAGTGAGGGGGGTCGGTGAGTGGGAGAGGTCAGTGGGTGAGGGTGGTCGGGGAGTGGGGGAGTCAGTGAGTGAGGGGGACATTAGTGAGTGAGTGTGGACAGCGGGTGAGGGGTTCAGTGAGTGAGGGTGGTCAGTGAATGAGGTGGGGTCAGTGAGTGAGGGGCGTCAGTGAGTGAGGGGGAGTCGGTGATTGAGGGGGGGATCGGTGAGTGAGGGGGGGTCGATGAGTGAGGGGGGTCGGTGAATGAGGGGGTCAGTGAGTTGAAGGGGTCGTGAGTGAGGGGGGTCAGTGAGTGAGGGGGAGTCGGTGAGTGAGGGGGGTCAGTGAGTGAGGGTGTCAGTGAGTGAGGGGTCAGTGAGTTGGGGGGACCGATGAGTGAGGGGGTCAGTGAGTGAGGGAGGTCGGTGAGTGAGGTTGTCAGTGAGTGAGGGGTCAGTGAGTGAGGGGTCAGTGAGTGAGGGGGTCAGTGAGTGAGGGGGGGTCAGTGAGTGAGGGGGGGTCGTTAAGTGAAGGGTGTCAGTGAGTGAAGGGGGGACGGTGAGTGAGGGGGGTCGGTGAGTGAGGGTGTATCGGTGTGTGGGGGTCAGTGAGAGAGGGTGGTCGGTGAGTGAGAAGGGTCGGTGAATGAGGGGGAGTCAGTGAGTGAGGGGGTCAGTGAGTGAAGGGGGTCAGTGAGCGAGGGAGGGGTCGTTGAGTGGGGGGGTCAGTGTGTGAGGGAGGGTCAGTGAGTGAGGGGGTCGGTGAGTGAGGGGGGTCAGTGAATGCGGGGGTCAGTGAGTGAGGGGGTCAGTGAGTGAGGGGGTCAGTGAGTGAGGGTGTCGGTGAGTGAGGGGGGGTCAGTGAGTGAGGGGGGGTCAGTGAGTGAGGGGGTCGGTGAGTGAGGGGGGTCAGTGAATGGGGGGGTCAGTGAGTGAGGGGGTCAGTGAGTGAGGGGGGTCTGTGTGTGAGGAGGGTCGATGAGTGAGGGGATTCAGTGAGTGAGGGGGTTCGATGAGTGAGGGGGGGTCGGTGAGTGAGAGAGGGTTGGTGAGTGAGAGGTGTGGGTGAGTGCGGGAGGTCAGTGAGTGAGAGGGATCAGTGAGTGAGGGGGGGGTCGGTGAGCGAGGGGGGTCAGTGAGTGAGGGGGGGCAGTGTGTGAGGGGGGTCAGTGACTGAGAGGGTGTCGGTGAGTGAGGGGGTCAGTGAGTGAGGGTGGTCGGTGAATGAGGGGCAGTCAGAGAGTAAGAGGGACGTCAGTGAGTGAGGGGGACAGTGAGTGAGTGGGTCAGTGAGCAAGGGGGGATCGTTGAGTGAGGGGGGTCGGTGAGTGAGGGGGGTCGGTGATTGAGGGGGGGATCGGTGAGTGAGGGGGGTCGATGAGTGAGGGGGGTCGGTGTATGGGGGAGTCAGTGAATGAGGAGGGTGTGTGAGTGAGCGGGGGGTCGGTGAGTGAGGGGGGGTTGGTGAGTGAGGGGGGTTGGTGAGTGAGTGGTGTGGATAAGGGAGGGGGTCAGTGAGTGAGGGGCATCGGTGAGTGAAGGGGGTCAGTGAGTGAGGAGGGTGTGTGAGTGAGCGGGGTCGGTGAGTGAGGCGGGTCAGTGAGTGAGGGGGAACATTGAGTGAGGGGGTTGATGAGTGGGGGGGGTCAGTGAGCGAGGGGGGTCGGTGAGTGAGGGGGGTCGGTGAGTGAGGGGGGTCAGTGAGCGAGGGGGGTCGGTGAGTGAGGGGGGTCGGTGAGTGAGGGGGGTCGGTGAGTGAGGGGGGTCGGTGAATGAGGGGGAACATTGAGTGAGGGGGTTGATGAATGGGGGGGTCAGTGAGTGAGGGGGTCAATAGTGAGGAGTGTCAGTGAGTGAGGGGGTCAGTGAGTGAGGGGAGTCAATGAGTGAGAGGGTCGGAGAGTGAGGGAGGTCAGTGAGTGAGGGGGGTCGGTGAGTGAGGGGGGTCAGTGAGCGAGGGGGGTGGGTGAGTGAGGAAGGTCAGTGAGTGAGGGGGGGTCGGTGAGTGGGGGGGTGTCAGTGAGTGAGGGGGTCAGTAAGCGAGGGGGGTCAGTGAGTGAGCGGGGCCGGTGAGTGAGGGGGTGTCGGTGAGTGAAGAGATCAGTGAGAGAGGGGGGTCAGTGAGTGAGGGTGGTCGGTGAGTGAGGGGGTCGGTGAGTGAGGGGGAATCAGTGAGTGAGGAGGTCAGTGAGTGAGGAGGGTCAGTGAGTGAGCGGGGTCGGTGAGTGAGGGGGTGTCGGTGAGTGAGGGGGAACATTGAGTGAGGGGGTTGATGAGTGGGGGGGTCAGTGAGTGAGGGGGTGTCGGTGAGTGAGGGGGTCGGTGAGTGAGTGGGTCAGTAAGCAATGGGGGGTCAGTGAGTTAGGGGTTTGGTGAGTGAGGGAGACCAGTGAGTGGGGGGAGTGTCGGTGAGTGAGGGGCCTCAGTGAGTGAGGTGGGTGTCGGCGTGTGGGGGGATCTGTGAGTGAGGGGGGGGTCAGTGAGTGAGGGGGTTGGTGAGTGGGGGGGGGTCAGTGAGTGACGGAGGATAGTGAGTGAGGGGCGTCAGTGAGTGAGGGGGGTCAGCGTGTGAGGAGGGTCACTGATTGAGGGGAGTCAGTGAGTGAGGGGGGTCAGTGAGTGAGGGGTGTCGGTGAGTGAAGGGGTGTCAGTGAGTGAGGGGATCAGTGAGCGAGGGGGGTCAGTGAGTTAGGGGGTTCAGTGAGTGAGGGGTTCAGTGAGTGGGGGGGGTCGGTGAGTGGGGGGGGGGTCGGTGAGTGAGCGGGTGTCAGTGAGTGAGGGGGTCGGTGAGTGAGGGGGTTCAGTGAGTGAGGGGGTCAGTAAGTGGGGGAATCTGTGAGTGGGGGGGTCAGTGAGTGAGGGGGTCAGTGAGTGAGGGGTCAGTAAGTGGGGGGGTCAGTGAATTTGGGGGGTCGGTGAGTGAGGGGGTTGTTGGTGAGTGAGGGGGTCAGTGAGTGAGGGGGGTCAGTGAGTGAGGGGGGTCGGTGAGTGAGGGGGGTCAGTGAATGAGGGGGCCGGTGAGTGAGGGGGTCAGTAAGTGAGGGGGGGTAGGTGAGTGAGGGTGGTCAGCGTGTGAGGAGGGTCACTGATTGAGGGGAGTCAGTGAGTGAGGGGGGTCAGTGAGTGAGGGGTGTCGGTGAGTGAAGGGGTGTCAGTGAGTGTGGGGGGTCAGTGAGTGAGGGGGGGTCAGTGAGTGGGCGGGGTCGGTGAGTGAGGAGGGTCAGTGAGCGAGGAGTTTGGTAAGTTAGAGGGGTCAGTGAGTGTGGGGGTTGGTAAGTGAGGGTGGGTCGGTGATTGAGGGGGTGTCAGTGAGTGAGGGGGTCAGTAAGTGAGGGGGGGTCGGTGAGTGAGGGGGTTCAGTGAGTAGGGGGGGTCAGTGAGTGGGCGGGGTCGGTGAGTGAGGAGGGTCGGTGAGTGAGGAGGGATCAGTGAGTGAGAGGGAGTGGGTGAGTGAAGGGGGTCAGTGAATGAGGGGGGTTGCTGAGTAAGGGGGGGTCAGTGAGTGAGGGGGGTTAAGTGAGTGAGGGGGTGTCGGTGAGTGAGGGGGCTCAGTGAGTGAGGGGGGTTAAGTGAGTGAGGGGGAGTTGGTGAGTGAGGGGGGTCAGTGAGTGAGGGGGTCGGTGAGTGAGGGGGTCGGTGAGTGAGGGGGGTCATTGAGTAAGGGGGGTCAGTGAGTGAGGGGGGTTAAGTGTGTGAGGGGGAGTCGGTGAGTGAGGGGGGTCAGTGAGTGAGGGGGTCAGTGAGTGAGGGGGGTTAAGTGTGTGAGGGGGAGTCGGTGAGTGAGGGGGGTCAGTGAGTGAGGGGGTCAGTGAGTGAGAGGGAGTCGGTGAGTGAGGGGGATCAATGAGTGAGGGGGTTCAGTGAGTGAGGGGGGTCAGTGAGTGAGGGGGTTCAGTGAGTGAGGGGGGGTCAGTGAGTGAGGGGGGTTAAGTGAGTGAGGGGGAGTCGGTGAGTGAGGGGGAGTCAGTGAGTGAGGGGAGCAGTGAGTGAGGGGGAGTCGCTGAGTGAAGGGGGTCAATGAGTGAGGGGGTTCAGTGAGTGACGGGGTCGGTGAGTGAGGGGGGGGTCGGTGAATCAGGGGGGTCGGTAAGTGAGGTGGTCAGTGAGTGAGGGGGTCACTGAGTGAGGGGGGGGTCGGTGTGTGGGGGGATCGTTGAGTGAGGGGGGTGAGTGACTGAGGGCGGGGTTGGTGAGTGAGGGAGAATCATTGAGTGAGGTTGGGTTGATGAGTGAGGGGGGTCGGTGAGTGGGAGAGGTCAGTGGGTGAGGGTGGTCGGGGAGTGGGGGGAGTCAGTGAGTGAGGGGGACATTAGTGAGTGAGTGTGGACAGCGGGTGAGGGGTTCAGTGAGTGAGGGGGGTCAGTGAATGAGGTGGGGTCAGTGAGTGAGGGGCGTCAGTGACTGAGGGGGAGTCGGTGAGTGAGGGGGACATTAGTGAGTGAGTGTGGACAGCGGGTGAAGGGTTCAGTGAGTGAGGGGGGTCAGTGAATGAGGTGGGGTCAGTGAGTGAGGGGCGTCAGTGAGTGAGGGGGAGTCGGTGAGTGAGGGGGGGTCAGTGAGTGAGGGGGGTCGATGTGTGAGGGGGGTCGGTGAATGAGGGGGTCAGTGAGTTGAAGGGGTCGTGAGTGAGGGGGGTCAGTGATTGAGGGGGAGTCGGTGAGTGAGGGGGGTCAGTGAGTGAGGGTGTGAGTGAGTGAGGGGTCAGTGAGTTGGGGGGACCAATGAGTGAGGGGGTCAGTGAGTGAGGGAGGTCGGTGAGTGAGGTTGTCAGTTAGTGAGGGGTCAGTGAGTGAGGGGTCAGTGAGTGAGGGGGTCAGTGAGTGAGGGGGGGTCAGTGAGTGAGGGGGGGTCGTTAAGTGAAGGGTGTCAGTGAGTGAAGGGGGGACGGTGAGTGAGGGGAGTCGGTGAGTGAGGGTGGATCGGTGTGTGGGGGTCAGTGAGTGAGGGTGGTCGGTGAGTGAGAAGGGTCGGTGAATGAGGGGGAGTCAGTGAGTGAGGGGGTCAGTGAGTGAAGGGGGTCAGTGAGCGAGGGAGGGGTCGTTGAGTGGGGGGGTCAGTGTGTGAGGGAGGGTCAGTGAGTGAGGGGGTCGGTGAGTGAGGGGGGTCAGTGAATGCGGGGGTCAGTGAGTGAGGGGGTCAGTGAGTGAGGGTGTCGGTGAGTGAGGGGGGGTCAGTGAGTGAGGGGGGTCAGTGAGTGAGGGGGTCGGTGAGTGAGGGGGGTCAGTGAATGGGGGGGTCAGTGAATGAGGGGGTCAGTGAGTGAGGGGGGTCTGTGTGTGAGGAGGGTCGATGAGTGAGGGGATTCAGTGAGTGAGGGGGTTCGATGAGTGAGGGGGGGTCGGTGAGTGAGAGGGGGTTGGTGAATGAGGGGTGTGGGTGAGTGCGGGAGGTCAGTGAGTGAGAGGGATCAGTGAGTGAGGGGGGGGTCGGTGAGCGAGGGGGGTCAGTGAGTGAGGGGGGGCAGTGTGTGAGGGGGGTCAGTGACTGAGAGGGTGTCGGTGAGTGAGGGGGTCAGTGAGTGAGGGTGGTCGGTGAATGAGGGGCAGTCAGAGAGTAAGAGGGACGTCAGTGAGTGAGGGGGACAGTGAGTGAGTGGGTCAGTGAGCAAGGGGGGATCGTTGAGTGAGGGGGGTCGGTGAGTGAGGGGGGTCGGTGATTGAGGGGGGGATCGGTGAGTGAGGGGGGTCGATGAGTGAGGGGGGTCGGTGTATGGGGGAGTCAGTGAATGAGGAGGGTGTGTGAGTGAGCGGGGGGCCGGTGAGTGTGGGGGGGTTGGTGAGTGAGGGGGGGTTGGTGAGTGAGTGGTGTGGATAAGGGAGGGGGTCAGTGAGTGAGGGGCATCGGTGAGTGAAGGGGATCAGTGAGTGAGGAGGGTGTGTGAGTGAGCGGGGTCGGTGAGTGAGGCGGGTCAGTGAGTGAGGGGGAACATTGAGTGAGGGGGTTGATGAGTGGGGGGGTCAGTGAGCGAGGGGGGTCGGTGAGTGAGGGGGTTCAGTGAGTGAGGGGGTCAGTAAGTGAGGGGGGTCAGTGAGTGAGGAGGTCAGTAAGTGGGGGAATCTGTGAGTGGGGGGGTCAGTGAGTGAGGGGGTCAGTGAGTGAGGGGTCAGTAAGTGGGGGGTCAGTGAATTTGGGGGGTCGGTGAGTGAGGGGGGTGTTGGTGAGTGAGGGGGTCAGTGAGTGAGGGGGGTCAGTGAGTGAGGGGGGTCGGTGAGTGAGGGTGGTCAGTGAATGAGGGGGCCGGTGAGTGAGGGGGTCAGTAAGTGAGGGGGGGTAGGTGAGTGAGGGTGGTCAGCGTGTGAGGAGGGTCACTGATTGAGGGGAGTCAGTGAGTGAGGGGGGTCAGCGTGTGAGGAGGGTCACTGATTGAGGGGAGTCAGTGAGTGAGGGGGGTCAGTGAGTGAGGGGTGTCGGTGAGTGAAGGGGTGTCAGTGAGTGAGGGGATCAGTGAGCGAGGGGGGTTAGTGAGTTAGGGGGTTCAGTGAGTGAGGGGGGTCGGTGAGTGGGGGGGGTCGGTGAGTGGGGGGGGGTCGGTGAGTGAGCGGGTGTCAGTGAGTGAGGGGGTCGGTGAGTGAGGGGGTTCAGTGAGTGAGGGGGTCAGTAAGTGAGGGGGGTCAGTGAGTGAGGGGGGGTCAGTGAGTGGGCGGGGTCGGTGAGTGAGGAGGGTCAGTGAGCGAGGAGTTTGGTAAGTTAGAGGGGTCAGTGAGTGTGGGGGTTGGTAAGTGAGGGTGGGTCGGTGATTGAGGGGGTGTCAGTGAGTGAGGGGGTCAGTAAGTGAGGGGGGGTCGGTGAGTGAGGGGGTTCAGTGAGTGAGGGGTGTCAGTGAGTGGGCGGGGTCGGTGAGTGAGGAGGGTCGGTGAGTGAGGGGGGATCAGTGAGTGAGAGGGAGTGGGTGAGTGAAGGGGGTCAGTGAATGAGGGGGGTTGCTGAGTAAGGGGGGGTCAGTGAGTGAGGGGGGTTAAGTGAGTGAGGGGGAGTTGGTGAGTGAGGGGGGGCAGTGAGTGAGGGGGTCGGTGAGTGAGGGGGTCGGTGAGTGAGGGGGGTCATTGAGTAAGGGGGGTCAGTGAGTGAGGGGGGTTAAGTGTGTGAGGGGGAGTCGGTGAGTGAGGGGGGTCAGTGAGTGAGGGGGTCAGTGAGTGAGAGGGAGTCGGTGAGTGAGGGGGATCAATGAGTTAGGGGGTTCAGTAAGTGAGGGGGGTCAGTGAGTGAGGGGGGGTGAGTGAGTGGAGGGGGTCAGTGAGTGAGGGGGTTCAGTGAGTGAGGGGGGGTCAGTGAGTGAGGGGGTTTAAGTGAGTGAGGGGGAGTCGGTGAGTGAGGGGGAGTCAGTGAGTGAGGGGAGCAGTGAGTGAGGGGGAGTCGCTGAGTGAAGGGGGTCAATGAGTGAGGGGGTTCAGTGAGTGACGGGGTCGGTGAGTGAGGGGGGGGTCAGTGAGTCAGGGGGGTCGGTAAGTGAGGTGGTCAGTGAGTGAGGGGGTCACTGAGTGAGGGGGGATCGGTGTGTGGGGGGATCGTTGAGTGAGGGGGGTGAGTGACTGAGGGCGGGGTTGGTGAGTGAGGGAGAATCAATGAGTGAGGTTGGGTTGATGAGTGAGTGGGGTCGGTGTGTGGGAGAGGTCAGTGGGTGAGGGTGGTCGGGGAGTGGGGGGAGTCAGTGAGTGAGGGGGACATTAGTGAGTGAGTGTGGACAGCGGGTGAGGGGTTCAGTGAGTGAGGGGGGTCAGTGAATGAAGTGGGGTCAGTGAGTGAGGGGTGTCAGTGAGTGAGGGGGAGTCGGTGAGTGAGGGGGGTCAGTGAGTGAGGGGGTCGATGTGTGAGGGGGGTCGGTGAATGAGGGGGTCAGTGAGTTGAAGGGGTCGTGAGTGAGGGGGGTCAGTGAGTGAGGGGGAGTCGGTGAGTGAGGGGGGTCAGTGAGTGAGGGTGTGAGTGAGTGAGGGGTCAGTGAGTTGGGGCGACCGATGAGTGAGGGGGTCAGTGAGTGAGGGAGGTCGGTGAGTGAGGTTGTCAGTGAGTGAGGGGTCAGTGAGTGAGGGGTCAGTGAGTGAGGGGGTCAGTGAGTGAGGGGGGTCAGTGAGTGAGGGGGGGTCGTTAAGTGAAGGGTGTCAGTGAGTGAAGGGGGGACGGTGAGTGAGGGGGGTCGGTGAGTGAGGGTGTATCGGTGTGTGGGGGTCAGTGAGTGAGGGTGGTCGGTGAGTGAGAAGGGTCGGTGAATGAGGGGGAGTCAGTGAGTGAGGGGGTCAGTGAGTGAAGGGGGTAAGTGAGCGAGGGAGGGGTCGTTGAGTGGGGGGGTCAGTGTGTGAGGGAGGGTCAGTGAGTGAGGGGGTCGGTGAGTGAGGGTGTCGGTGAGTGAGGGGGGGTCAGTGAGTGAGGGGGGGTCAGTGAGTGAGGGGGTCGGTGAGTGAGGGGGGTCAGTGAATGGGGGGGTCAGTGAGTGAGGGGGTCAGTGAGTGAGGGGGGTCTGTGTGTGAGGAGGGTCGATGAGTGAGGGGATTCAGTGAGTGAGGGGGTTCGATGAGTGAGGGGGGGTCGGTGAGTGAGAGAGGGTTGGTGAGTGAGGGGTGTGGGTGAGTGCGGGAGGTCAGTGAGTGAGAGGGATCAGTGAGTGAGGGGGGGTCGGTGAGCGAGGGGGGTCAGTGAGTGAGGGGGGGCAGTGTGTGAGGGGGGTCAGTGACTGAGAGGGTGTCGGTGAGTGAGGGGGTCAGTGAGTGAGGGTGGTCGGTGAATGAGGGGCAGTCAGAGAGTAAGAGGGACGTCAGTGAGTGAGGGGGACAGTGAGTGAGTGGGTCAGTGAGCAAGGGGGGATCGTTGAGTGAGGGGGGTCGGTGAGTGAGGGGGGTCGGTGATTGAGGGGGGGATCGGTGAGTGAGGGGGGTCGATGAGTGAGGGGGGTCGGTGTATGGGGGAGTCAGTGAATGAGGAGGGTCAGTGAGTGAGGGGGGGTTGGTGAGTGAGTGGTGTGGATAAGGGAGGGGGTCAGTGAGTGAGGGGCATCGGTGAGTGAAGGGGGTCAGTGAGTGAGGGGCATCGGTGAGTGAAGGGGGTCAGTGAGTGAGAGAGTCGGTGAGTGAGGGTGGGTCGGTGAGTGAGGGGGGGTCGGTGAGTGAGTGGGGTCGGTGAGTGAGGGGGTTCGGTGAGTGAGGGGGTCAGTGAGTGAGGGGAGTCGGTGAGTGAGGGAGGGGTCGGTGAGTGAGGGAGGGGTCGGTGAGTGAGGGGGAACATTGAATCAGGGAGTTGATGAGTGATGGGGGTCAGTGAGCGAGGGGGGTCGGTGAGTGAGGGGGGGTCGGTGAGTGAGGGGGGTCGGTGAGTGAGGGGGGTCGGTGAGTGAGGGGATTCGGTGAGTGAGGGGGTCAGTGAGTGAGGGAGGGGTCGGTGAGTGAGGGAGGGGTCGGTGAGTGAGGGGGAACATTGAGTGAGGGGGTTGATGAGTGAGGGGGGTCAGTGAGCGAGGGGGGTCGGTGAGTGAGGGGGTTGATGAGTGAGGGGGGTCAGTGAGCGAGGGGGGTCGGTGAGTGAGGGGGTCGGTGAGTGAGGGGGGTCGGTGAGTGAGGGGGGTCGGTGAATGAGGGGGAACATTGAGTGAGGGGGTTGATGAGTGGGGGGGGTCAGTGAGTGAGGGGGTCAATAGTGAGGAGTGTCAGTGAGTGAGGGGGTCAGTGAGTGAGGGGAGTCAATGAGTGAGAGGGTCGGAGAGTGAGGGAGGTCAGTGAGTGAGGGGGGTCGGTGAGTGAGGGGGGTCAGTGAGCGAGGGGGGTGGGTGAGTGAGGAAGGTCAGTGAGTGAGGGGGGGTCGGTGAGTGGGGGGGGTGTCAGTGAGTGAGGGGGTCAGTAAGTGAGGGGGGTCAGTGAGTGAGCGGGGCCGGTGAGTGAGGGGGTGTCGGTGAGTGAAGAGATCAGTGAGAGAGGGGGGTCAGTGAGTGAGGGTGGTCGGTGAGTGAGGGGGTCGGTGAGTGAGGGGGATCAGTGAGTGAGGAGGTCAGTGAGTGAGGAGGGTCAGTGAGTGAGCGGGGTCGGTGAGTGAGGGGGTGTCGGTGAGTGAGGGGGTCGGTGAGTGAGGGGGATCAGTGAGTGAGGGGGTCAGTAAGCGAGGGGGGTCAGTGAGTCAGCGGGGCCGGTGAGTGAGGGGGTGTCGGTGAGTGAAGAGATCAGTGAGAGAGGGGGGTCGGTGAGTGAGGGGGATCAGTGAGTGAGGGGGTCAGTGACTGACAGAGGATAGTGAGTGAGGGGCGTCAGTGAGTGAGGAGGGTCAGTGAGTGAGCGGGGTCGGTGAGTGAGGGGGTGTCGGTGAGTGAGGGGGAACATTGAGTGAGGGGGTTGATGAGTGGGGGGGGTCAGTGAGTGAGGGGGTGTCGGTGAGTGAGGGGGTCGGTGAGTGAGTGGGTCAGTAAGCAATGGGGGGTCAGTGAGTTAGGGGTTCGGTGAGTGAGGGAGACCCGTGAGTGGGGGGAGTGTCGGTGAGTGAGGGGCCTCAGTGAGTGAGGTGGGTGTCGGCGTGTGGGGGGGTCAGTGAGTGAGGGGGGGGGTCAGTGAGTGAGGGGGTTGGTGAGTGAGAGGGGTCAGTGAGTGAGAGAGTCGGTGAGTGAGGGGGTTGGTGAGTGGGGGGGGGTCAGTGAGTGACGGAGGATAGTGAGTGAGGGGCGTCAGTGAGTGAGGGGGGTCAGCGTGTGAGGAGGGTCACTGATTGAGGGGAGTCAGTGAGTTAGGGGGTTCAGTGAGTGGGGGGGGTCGGTGAGTGGGGGGGGGTCGGTGAGTGAGCGGGTGTCAGTGAGTGAGGGGGTCGGTGAGTGAGGGGGTTCAGTGAGTGAGGGGGTCAGTGAGTGAGGGGGGGTCAGTGAGTGGGCGGGGTCGGTGAGTGAGGAGGGTCAGTGAGCGAGGAGTTTGGTAAGTTAGAGGGGTCAGTGAGTGTGGGGGTTGGTAAGTGAGGGTGGGTCGGTGATTGAGGGGGTGTCAGTGAGTGAGGGGGTCAGTAAGTGAGGGGGGGGTCGTTGAGTGAGGGGGTTCAGTGAGTGAGGGGGGGTCAGTGAGTGGGCGGGGTCGGTGAGTGAGGAGGGTCGGTGAGTGAGGGTGGGTTGGTGAGTGAGGGTGGATCGGTGAGTGAGGGGGGGTCGGTGAGTGGGTGGGTGGCGGTGAGTTACGGTGGTCCGTGAGTGAAGGGGGGTTCAGCAAGTGAGGGGGTCAGTGAGTGAGGGAGGATCGGTGAGTGAGGGGGTCGGTGAGCGAGGGGGACTGTGAATGAGGGGACAGTGAGTGAGGGGTCAGTGAGTGAGGGGTCAGTGAGTGAGTGGGTCGGTGAGTGAGGGGACAGTGAGTGAGTGGGTCGGTGAGTGAGGGGACAGTGAGTGAGGGGTCAGTGAGTGAGGGGACAGTGAGTGAGTGGGTCGGTGAGTGAGGGGACAGTGAGTGAGGGGTCAGTGAGTGAGGGGTCAGTGAATGAGTGGGTCGGTGAGTGAGTGGGTCAGTGAGTGAGGGGACAGTGAGTGAGGGGTCAGTGAATGAGTGGGTCGGTGAGTGAGGGGTCAGTGAATGAGGGGTCAGTGAGTGAGGGGATAGTGAGTGAGTGGGTCGGTGAGTGAGGGGTCAGTGAGTGAGAGGACAGTGAATGAGTGGGTCGGTGAGTGAGGGGTCAGTGAATGAGGGGTCAGTGAGTGAGGGGATAGTGAGTGAGTGGGTCGGTGAGTGAGGGGTCAGTGAGTGAGAGGACAGTGAATGAGTGGGTCGGTGAGTGAGGGGACAGTGAGTGAGGGGTCAGTGAGTGAGGGGACAGTGAGTGAGTAGGTCGGTGAGTGAGGGGACAGTGAGTGAGGGGTCAGTGAGTGAGGGGACAGTGAGTGAGTGGGTCGGTGAGTGAGGGGACAGTGAGTGAGGGGTCAGTGAGTGAGGGGTCAGTGAATGAGTGGGTCGGTGAGTGAGGGGACAGTGAGTGAGTGGGTCAGTGAATGAGGGGACAGTGAGTGAGGGGTCAGTGAGTGAGGGGACAGTGAGTGAGGGGTCAGTGAATGAGTGGGTCGGTGAGTGAGGGGACAGTGAGTGAGTGGGTCAGTGAGTGAGGGGACAGTGAGTGAGGGGTCAGTGAATGAGTGGGTCGATGAGTGAGGGGACAGTGAGTGAGTGGGTCAGTGAATGAGTGGGTCGGTGAGTGAGGGGACAGTGAGTGAGGGGACAGTGAGTGAGTGGGTCAGTGAATGAGTGGGTCGGTGAGTGAGGGGTCAGTGAATGAGTGGGTCGGTGAGTGAGGGGTCGGTGAGTGAGGGGTCAGTGAATGAGTGGGTCAGTGAGTGAGGGGACAGTGAATGAGTGGGTCAGTGAATGAGGGGACAGTGAGTGAGGGGTCAGTGAGTGAGGGGACAGTGAGTGAGGGGTCAGTGAATGAGTGGGTCAGTGAATGAGGGGACAGTGAGTGAGGGGTCGGTGAGTGAGGGGACAGTGAGTGAGGGGACAGTGAGTGAGTGGGAGAGCGGGAGGGGAGAGCTCTGAATGAGTGATGTGGAGGGATAGTTTACCGTCTCGTGTGTAGTTACTCAGGGATCACGATTGGGTTGAATTTGTCTTACAAGTTCCTGGTGAAGGATCCAGGGAAATCCTGAGGAACTAACTGATAGTGTGTCATTAGGAGAGGGTGCTGGGGAGCAGGGGAGATGCCCACTGCCTGCCCATTAGAAGATTAAGCGTGGGATCAGGGTGATAGGGTGGCCGTATTGGTGAATAAGGATGGCGTACAGTGCGAGTCTGTGGCGGTTAGTCCTAGGCCCACAGCAGGGGATGTAGGAACCATCGACTGCCATTGGAGGAGATGATTATATCCAAAGGGGCTAGAGCGTGTAACAATGAAATATAACGACCTATTTTCCGTCTTTACCTTCTCTGTACCGTTTTTGTTTCCTGTGTTTCAAGATGGCTCCAGGATGGGATAACGTTAAACAACAGTTTTCCCTGTATTTGTATTCCATCGGACAATATAAATCAACCTCTTCTGAACTTCCCGCCAATTCTCAAGTAAGTGTGTCATTTCTAAGTCAAGAGGATTTCGCCCCTAATTAGATGATCTTTGACCCTCTCTATCCAAAGGAATGAAACTGTGACAAAAAAATGTGCATGTTTCCAATAAAAAACACTGTTTCTTTCCCTGTTCTGTACGAAACCTGGTCTGAATGGTTTCTGACCTGTTTAACGCTCATTCAGCCAAATTGACAATCTTGGCCCTCTTGTTGGCGATTGGTATGTTGGTAGTGGTTTGTGGGATAGTAGGACACCTGGCACCCTCGATCCCTCACCCTCCTGGTGCCTAAAACCCTCACCCAACTGGTAGCCATATTCTTGATTGGTCAGGGGAATCAAGGGCTAAGGGGGGAAAGCAGGAGAGTGGGGTTGAGAAACATAACGGCATGATGGAATAGTGGAGCAGAGTTGATGGGCCCCTCACTCACTGACCCCTCAATTCCTGACGCCTCATTCACTCAGTCCTCACTGACCCCTCACTCACTGACCCTTCACTGAGGCTTCAATCCATGACTCCTCACTGACTCTCCATTCCTGACCCTTCACCCATTGACCCCTCACTCACTTGCCCCACACACATTGACCCCCCTCATTCACCGACTCCTCACTGACCCCTCAGTCACTGACCTCTCACTGATCCTTCAATCCCTGACCTCTCACTGCCCCCTCACTCACTGGCTCCTCATTAACCATTCAATCCCTCACCCCTCAATGACCCATACCTGACCCACTCACTCACTGATCCCCCTCACGCACTGACCCCCTCACTCACTGACCCCCTCACTCACTGACCCTCTCACTCACTGACCCCTCACTCACTGACCCCTCACTCACTGACCCCCTCACTCACTGATCCCCCTCACTCACTGACCCCTCTCTCACTGACCCCTCACTCACTGACCCTCCTCACTCACTGACCCCTCTCTCACTGACCCCTTACTCACTGACCCTTCACTCACTGACCCTTCACTCACTGACCCCTCACTCACTGACCTTCACTCACTGACCCCCCTCACTCACTGACCCCCTCACTCACTGACCCCCCTCACTCACTGATCCCCCTCACTCACTGACCCCTCACTCACTGACACTTCACTCACTGACCCTTCACTCACTGACCCCTCACTCACTGACCCTTCACTCACTGACCCCTCACTCACTGACCCCTCACTCACTGACCCCCTCACTCACTGATCCCCCTCACTCACTGACCCCTCACTCACTGACCCTTCACTCACTGACCCCTCACTCACTGACCCCTCACTCACTGACCCTTCACTCACTGACCCCTCACTCACTGACCCCCTCACTCACTGACCCCCTCACTCACTGATCCCCCTCACTCACTGACCCCTCACTCACTGACCCTTCACTCACTGACCCCTCACTCACTGACCCCTCACTCACTGACCCCTCACTCACTGACTCCCTCACTCACTGACCTTCACTCACTCCCATTGACCTCTCCCACTCACTGCCTCTCTGACCTCCCTCACTCACTGACCTCTCACTCTCTGACCTCTCACTCTCTGACCTCTCACTCTCTGACCTCTCACTCTCTGACCTCCCTGACTAAAAGCTTTGACGCCACGCAATGTTTCCTGACCTCCCAATTCCCCTCCAAAACCTCCAGGGGTACCCCTGACCTGACTGGGGTAGCCTTTCCATCCTACCCCCCCATTCAACAAGATCAGAAGCTGATCCAATTTTAAACCCAACTCTCCATTCCTGCATATCCCCAATAATCTCTCACCCCTTTAATCATCGAGACTCTTTCTGCTCTGCTTGAGAAATACTGAAAGATTTTTGCATCCTTCGCCTTTAGAGGTGGACAGTCCCAAAGCCTCTGATGTGGAGAGGGCTGGCTATGAGGAGAGGTGGAGTAGATTAGGATTATTTTCATGAGAAAGACGGAGGTTGAGGGGGAAGTCGCGAGAGGTACAGACAGGGTGGATAGCAAGAAACTTTTTCCCAAAGTGGGGGACTCAATCGCGAGGGGTCACGAGGGGAAAGGTTTAGGGGACATATGCGTGGAAGAGGGTAGTGGGTGACTGGGACATCTTGCCAGTGGAGGTGGTAGAGGCGGGCACGATAGTGTCATTTAAGCTGCATCTAGTCAGATACATGACTGGGCAGGGTGCAAAGGGACACAGATCCTTGGAAAATAGGTGACAGGTTTAGATAGAGGATCTGGATCGGTGCAGGCTTGGAGGGCCGAAGGGCCTGTTCCTGTGCTGGAATTTTCTTTGTTCTTTGTTCACTATGTTCTGCATCAAGAAACGATTCAATGGATTGAGATATCTTCAATTTGTCCTGGGCCAGTCTCTGTGAATTCCATTACTGACGTTGTAACTTATCAGTCTATCGATGAGGCACTTGTTAACTGTGTTATCGATGTGGACTTGCCTGTCTGCTCCCTCAGTACAGGTTTTACAGAGTCATAGAGATGTATAGCACTGAAACAGACCCTTCAGTCCAACTCGTCCATGCCGATCAGATCCTAAATTAATCTAGTCCCATTTGTCCCATCTCCCTCCAAACCCTTCCTATTCTTATACCCATCCAAATGCCTTTTAAATGTTGCAATTGTACCAGCCTCCACCACATCCTCTGGCAGCTCATTCCATACACGCACCACCTTCTGCATGAAAACGTTGCCCCATAGGACCCTTTTATATCTTTCCCCGCTCACCTTAATCCTATGCCCTCTAGTTCTGGACTCCCCGACCCCAGGGAAAAGACTTTGTCTATTTATCCTATCCATGCCCCTCATAATTTTATAAACCTCTATAAGGTCACCCCCCAGCCTCCGACGCTCCTGGGAAAACAGCCCCAGCTTGTTCAGCCTCTCCCTGTAGCTCAGATCCTCCAACCCTGGCAACATCCTTGTAAATCTTTTCTGAATTGTTTTAAGTTTAACAATATCATTCCTACAGCAGGGAGACCAGAATTGCACACAATATTCCAACAGTGGCCTAACCAATGTCCTGTACAGCCGCAGCATGACCTCCCAATTCCTGAAATCAATACTCTGACCAATAAATGAAAGCATACCAAATGCCTTCTTCACTATCCTATCTACCTGTGACTCCACTTGCAAGGAGGTATGAACCTGCACTCCAAGGTCTCTCTGTTCAGCAACACTCCCTAGGACCTTTCCATTAAATCCTGCCCTGAAGGTGGTTTCTTAATGCTTTGGCATTAACTGGTGAGGGACAGGGATTTTGGAATGGAATTTACCTGCCTAGCTGACCTTGTCCTGATCGTACTCCTAAGCCCAGCTCTACACTGGGGTCTAGTAATTCAGATATACAATATCATGATGGTATACACACTTTGACATAGGAGCTCAAACCTTCATACATGTGCATATACATGTACACGTGTACACACCCAGAGTCAACATGCAAGCTCCAAGCTCTGACACACACACATATAGTGACAGAGGTACATCTATATGAATAAATATACCAAACTGGATTAAAATAATGTCAATGTACACTCTATAAGCACCAATGCTCACAGACACACATCCCCCCCCCACACACACACATAGACACACACACATCACACACACAGACACACATACACACACAGACACAGACACACATCACACACACACAGACACACATACACTCACACATACACACACACAGACACTCATGCACACAGACACACACACACAGACACACACACACACACAGATTATTATTGATCAGAAGCAATCTATTAGCCCAAACACACTGCTGCATGCCCAATGCAACTGCATCCCAACACAAATCCAAAGCAAGAAACAGATCCAATTACAAAGCTGGCTCAGTGGCACATACATTGCAGAGACTTGGGGTGGGGGGGGGGGAACAGTGTTGGGGAAAGCTGCAGTGCTACCACTGAGCCATCAGAGGGCAGCAGAGGCTGCAGGAAGGGTGAGGAGGGAGCCTGAGTTGCCGTCTCCAACAAAAGGCTGTAGCCATTAGTTCAAGGCCTCTCCCCCCTCCCTCGCCTGCCATGCATTCTTCAATTCACATTTCCACAAAGAAGAGCTTCTCCATCACAACGAATCGTATAATTATGTTCAAACGTTGTGTAACCAGCGACCTGCAACTCGGAAGTCAACAGAGGAAGAGGTGAACAAAATGGCTCCTGCTTAAGAACCCAGCCAAGGGACAACAATACTCTTACTGGAGTCACCTGCGATTCTCCCTATTCCGTTTTGGCCGACGTGGCAGATGTCAATTTCTAAGAACATAACAAAATGAACATTCAGTGAATAAATTAACACCTAGTTTGATACCAGAATCACTTCAAGTTTGAATAACTCTGGTGCTAACAGTGTGTTACTCAAACACAAAGTGCCTGGAACCCATTGACAAATCCATCAGAGTTGGAGGGACTGGGTTTCAATGCCTGGCCAGTGTGACCATGGTCTCCAAATTCACGATATCCCGTGTTGTCAATGCCTTCCATGTGCAGAACAATAAGTGTTCAACTCAACTGAGAGATATAGTGAGTCACTGTGTGGCTGTGTGGGCGGCTCAGTGGTTAGCACAGCTGCCTCACAGCACCAGGGACCCAGGTTCGATTCCAGCCTCAGGCCACCCTCTGTGTGGAGTTTGCACATTCTCCCCCTGTCTGCGTGGGTTTCCTCCCACAGTCACAAAGGTGTGCAGGTCAGGGTGGATTGGCCATGCTAAATCACCCCACTGTCACCAGGGGTTATGTAGGTTAGGCCAGCGGGGGTGTGGGGTTACAGTAGGAGACTGGATCTGGATGGGTTGCTGTCCAGAGAGTTGGCACAGACTTGATGGGCTGAATGGCCTCCCTCCACACTGGAGGGGTTCTGCAATCCTCATAGTGGTCCAATGATAGTGAAGGTGTGATTCTTGACTCCCAGGTGAGGTGAGGTTAGTGATTGGTGGCGGGGGGGGGGGGGAATGGGGGAACAAGGGTCAGCGGGACACGTCTTAGCAAATCAGTAATTGAAAACATTTAAGGAGGGAACATTGAGGGGGACCATGCGGTTTGTGTGTCACATTGACTGCATCCCATGGAAAGCTGAAGAAGGGCTGGTCTGTTGGGCTCAACGCTGGCAAATGGACCTTAATCGTGAACAGTGTGAGGCGATACACTTTGGAAGGACTGACCACATGAGACAGTGCCCAGTGAATGATAGGACCCCAGGCAGTACTGAGGGGTCAGAGGGAATAGGACCGTAAGATAAAGGAACCTGTTCCTCAATCTCTGCCTTCTCCCATTATTTTTGATCCCCTTAACCATCACGAACCTATCTGTCTCTGTCTTAAACACACTCAGTGACCTCCACTGCCCTCCGTAACAATGAGTTCCACAGATTCGCCACCCTCTGGCTGAAGAAATTCCTTCTCATCTCAGCTCCAAAAGGGTCATCCCTTCACCCCGTGCCCTTGGGTCCTAACCTTCCCTGCCGGTGGAAACACGTTGTCCATGTCCACTCTATCCAGGCCTCTTCCATCAGATGCCCCCCCACCTCCCCTCGACCCCGCATCTTTCTAAACTCCATTGAGTACAGACCCAGGGTCTTCAACAACGCCTTCATGCTGAGGCCATTGATGCAAACCTCTTCTGGACCCCCTCCAAGGACTGAGCTTTCTGTCCTACAATTGACTTATCCCGGTGTACCACCGCCAGGTTGGATTTCTCCCGAGCTTCCAGCTCGTGTTGGAGCTGTTGGTTTTACACCCAAGGTTCTACTCATTCTGACTAGGTTTTTGTCTCCTCTCGGCCGAGGGCTGCTGTGCGCGACTTGTATTTTAATAGACCGCACTCCGAAAGGGCATCAAGGGGGTTTAAACGTGTCTCGTAGGCAGTTTTGAGGAAACTGGTGCTGTTCTTGAAGCAAGGAGATGGGGGGAGAGGTTGGCTAGGGATCGCCAAGATCCTGACAGGATAGGTAAGGTGAGCAAGGGTAACGAAGACCAGGGGACACAGATTGAAGGCTTGGGTTGAAGGTTGTGGAGGGGGTAGAGGGTGTTTGTGAGGAAGGACCTTTTTTAGTGACCTGAACTGGCCCATGAGGATGGTCAAACCAAAGACAATTATTGGTTTGAAGGAAACCAAGTTGCAGGGCTGTGGACGGGAAATAAGATGATCCACGGAGGGGGGGGGGGGGGGGGGGGGTGGAGCTGGCATTGAATCGCTGGGCCGAATGGTCACAAACAACTCAATCACAAACGCAAGTTCTTGCTCTTGATTTGACTTTGATGTGATTTGATTGATTATTGTCGCATGTACCTAGCTACAGTGAAAAGTTCTGTTTTGTGTGCAGTACAGGCAGATCATACTGTACATAGTGCATTCGAGTGATCGAACGGAGTGAGGAAGCTGATGTTATGGCCGCAGAGAAGGTGCACCGACAGTGAGATCGGCAGTAAATTGTAAAATTTGAGCGGTCCATTCAGAGGTCTACTAACAACAGGGGAATGAGCTGTTCTTGAACCTGTCGGCATGTGTGTTCAAGCTTTTGTATCCTCTGCCTGATGGAAGGGGTTGGAAGAGATTATAATTGGGGCGGGAGGGGGATTTGATGATGTTGGCCGTTTCCCCGAGGCACGGTTGGAGTCAATGGATGGGATTCTGGTTTTGACACAGGACTGGGCCGTGTTCGCAACTCCCTGCGGTTTCTCACAGTCCTGGGCAGAGCAGACGCTGTACCGTCCTTCAACATGACGGGCAGTGGTTAGGAACTTTGGAGATTATAGCAAGCTGTCAGGCCTGAGGCTGGGGAAGCTTCATTTGTCTTACAGAAGAGTGCACCGGCAAATTGGATAAATAAGGAGGAAGGCACTCAGGTGAGCAGGAGTCTAATTTCATTGTCAGAGGTACAGCAAGAACATCAACTCCAGGGCTCAAGATAATTTGGTTCTTTAATTGAATTACTGAGCCAGCGAAAGAAACAACAATGAGAGCGATTAATGCACTGTCCACCCTCCCTGTTGATAATTGCACAGGGCGAGCGTCAGTGGGATCACAATTGTGGGTGTCTGGCTATTTAGAATCAGGATTACTGTAAAGCCCAATGACCCTGGGCTCACTGCTGACATGCTGCAGACAGAGAGGTCATGTATCCAACCCAGCAGAGTAACACCCAGCTGCTGCTCACCGGTTTGCCCTAACTGGGTGTGTAAACTCTCGGTGTGCTCACCCGCTGTCCCCCTTTGTTTGCCCTTGAAACGGGGAAATCAATCCCCCCTTTCAGAGGTCAGAGGTCACCTGGCCGCCGCGCAGGGTGTCGGTTAGGCCGGTTTAGGAATGCCGCGCCCAGGTCCGGTCTCCCCGCGACAGGAACGGTGCCGTGAAACTTGGAAAAGTTGCGGAAAAGATTCACGCGGATGTTGGAGGGTTTGAGCTAGAGGCAGGGGCTGAGGGCTGACATGATAGAGGTTTACAAGATGATGAGGGGTGTGGTTAGGGTAAATAGACAAAGTCTTTTCCCTGGGGTGGGGGGGTCCAGAACTAGAGGGCTTAGGTTTAATATTAGATTACTTACAGTGTGGAAACAGGCCCTTCGGCCCAACAAGTCCACACCGACCCGCCAAAACACGCTCACCCAGACCCATTCCCCTGTGTTTACCTCTGCACCTAACACTATGGGCAATTTAGCAAGGCCAATTCACCTAACCTGCACATTTTTGGACTGTGGGAGGAAACCGGAGCAAACCCGCACAGACACGGGGAGAATATGCAAACTCCACACAGTCGGTCGCCTGAGGCAGGAATTGAACCCAGGTCCCTGGTGCTGTGAGGCAGCAGTGCTAACCACTGTGCCACCAGGAAAGGGGAAAGATTTGAAAGGGACCTGAGGGGCAACTTTGGACTCCCCCAACCTGGGAAAAATACCTTGTCGATTTACCCTATCCACGTCCCTTATGATTTTGTAAATCTCTATAAGGTCACTCCTCAGCCTCCGACGCTCCAGGGAAAACAGCCCCAGCCTGTTCAGCCTCTCCCTGTAGCTCAAACCCTCCAACCCTGGGAACATCCTTGTAAATCTTTTCTGAACCCTTTCAAGTTTCCCAGCATCCTTCTGTTCACAGTCTCGTGTGTAATCAGCTCATTACCTGAGTCGTATCACCCCCCCAACTGCTGCCCAAGGCCAGTCAAACGAAGGCTGGGAGTTGACTGTGTTCAACCATCCAGGCTGCCTCAGGTGATATTATGCAGCAGGATCGGGCCTGGGGTCATAAACTGGGATTCTCCCCAAACCCTGGGTCTCCCACTGCATGGAGAGTCAGCATCCTACAGCAGGAGGAACCGTAAGCGAAGCCGTCCACCAGGCCGGCAGCGCGTTCGGCAGCAAGGATACCCCAGCTGTCAGTGTGAATCATTCACATCTCCACCGGCACCGGAGATTATTGCAACCATTCACCTTCCGTCAACTTCAGAGAGCCTGAATTCTGCTCTATCAGGCCAGACTGCATGGAAAAGAGACTCTGCCCACACCAGGAGCATCTCGTTCTCCAAATGGACATCCCATCCAGTCAACAGAGGAACCGTCAAAACACTGCAAGACAGGGGAGGAAAGAGGAACTTTTACTCTGTATCTAACCCCATGCTGTCCCTGTCCTGGGAGTGTTTGATAGGGACAGTGTAGAGGGAGCTTTACTCTGTATCTAACCCAATGCTGTCCCTGTCCTGAGAGTGTTTGTTGGGGACAGTGTAGAGGAAGCTTTACTCTGTATCTAACCCTGTGCTGTCCCCATCCTGGGAGTATTTGATGGGGGTCAGTGTAGAGGGAGCTTTACTCTGTATCTAACCCCATGCTGTGCCTGTCCTGGGTGTGTTTGATGGGGGACAGTGTAGAGGGAGCTTTACTCTGTATCTAACCACATGCTGTCCATGTCCTGTGAGTGTTTGATGGGGACAGTGTAGAGGGAGCTTTACTCTGTATCGAACCCCATGCTGTCCCAGTCCTGGGAGTGTTTGATGGGGGACAGTGTAGAGAGAGCTTTACTCTGTATCTAACCCCGTGCTGTCCCTGTCCTGGGAGTGTTTGTTGGGGACAGTGTAGAGGGAGCTTTACTCTGTAACTAACCCCATGCTGTCCCTGTCCTGGGAGTGTTTGTTGGGGACAGTGTAGAGGGAGCTTTACTCTGTATCTAACCCCATGCTGTCCCTGTCCTGGGAGTGTTTGATGGGGTACAGTGTAGAGGGAGCTTTACTCTGTATCTAACCCCGTGCTGTCCCTGTCCTGGGAGTGTTTGATGGGGGACAGTGTAGAGGGAGCTTTACTCTGTATCTAACTCCGTGCTGTCCCCGTCCTGGGAGTGTTTGATGGGGGTCAGTGTAGAGGGAGCTTTACTCTGTATCTCACCCCGTGCTGTCCCCGTCCTGGGAGTGTTTGATGGGGACAGTGTAGAGAGAGCTTTACTCTGTATCTAACCCCGTGCTGTCCCTGTCCTGGGAGTGTTTGATGGAGACAGTGTAGAGGGAGCTTTACTCTGTATCTAACCCCGTGCTGTCCCTGTCCTGGGAGTGTTTGATGGGGACAGTGTAGAGGGAGCTTTACTCTGTATCTAACCCCATGCTGTCCCTGTCCTGGGAGTGTTTGATCGGGGACAGTGTAGAGGCAGCTTTACTCTGTATCTAACCCCATGCTGTCCCTGTCCTGGGAGTGTTTGATGGAGACAGTGTAGAGGATGCTTTACTCTGTATCGAACCCCATGCTGTCCCAGTCCTGGGAGTGTTTGATGGGGGACAGTGTAGAGAGAGCTTTACTCTGTATCTAACCCCGTGCTGTCCCTGTCCTGGGAGTGTTTGTTGGGGACAGTGTAGAGGGAGCTTTACTCTGTAACTAACCCCATGCTGTCCCTGTCCTGGGAGTGTTTGTTGGGGACAGTGTAGAGGGAGCTTTACTCTGTATCTAACCCCATGCTGTCCCTGTCCTGGGAGTGTTTGATGGGGTACAGTGTAGAGGGAGCTTTACTCTGTATCTAACCCCGTGCTGTCCCTGTCCTGGGAGTGTTTGATGGGGGACAGTGTAGAGGGAGCTTTACTCTGTATCTAACTCCGTGCTGTCCCCGTCCTGGGAGTGTTTGATGGGGGTCAGTGTAGAGGGAGCTTTACTCTGTATCTCACCCCGTGCTGTCCCCGTCCTGGGAGTGTTTGATGGGGACAGTGTAGAGAGAGCTTTACTCTGTATCTAACCCCGTGCTGTCCCTGTCCTGGGAGTGTTTGATGGAGACAGTGTAGAGGGAGCTTTACTCTGTATCTAACCCCGTGCTGTCCCTGTCCTGGGAGTGTTTGATGGGGACAGTGTAGAGGGAGCTTTACTCTGTATCTAACCCCATGCTGTCCCTGTCCTGGGAGTGTTTGATCGGGGACAGTGTAGAGTGAGCTTTACTCGGTATCTAACCCCATGCTGTCCCTGTCCTGGGAGTGTTTGATGGGGACAGTGTAGAGGGAGCTTTACTCTGTATCTAACCACATGCTGTCCCTGTCCTGGGAGTGTTTGATGGGGACAGTGTAGAGGGAGCTTTACTCTGTATCTAACCACATGCTGTCCCTGTCCTTGGGAGTGTTTGATGGGGGACAGTGTAGAGGGAGCTTTACTCTGTATCTAACCCCATGCTGTCCCTGTCCTGGGAGTGTTTGATGGGGGACAGTGTAGAGGGAGCTTTACTCTGTATCTAACCCCATGCTGTCCCTGTCCTGGGAGTGTTTGATGGGGGACAGTGTAGAGGGAGCTTTACTCTGTATCTAACCCCATGCTGTCCCTGTCCTGGGAGTGTTTGATGGTGGACAGTGTAGAGGGAGCTTTACTCTGTATCTAACCACATGCTGTCCCTGTTCTGGGAGTGTTTGATGGGGACAGTGTAGAGGGAGCTTTACTCTGTATCTAAACCTGTGCTGTCCCTGTCCTGGGAGTGTTTGCTGGGGGACAGTGTAGAGGGAGTTTTACTCTGTATCTAACCCCATGCAGTCCCTGTCCTGGGAGTGTTTGATGGGGGACAGTGTAGAGGCAGCTTTACTCTGTATCTAACCCCATGCTGTCCCTGTCCTGGGAGTGTTTGATGGGGATAGTGTAGAGGGAGCTTTACTCTGTATCTAACCCCATGCTGTCCCTGTCCTGGGAGTGTTTGATGGGGGTCAGTGTAGAGGGAGCTTTACTCCGCATCTAACCCCGTGCTGTCCCTGTTCTGGGAGTGTTTGCTGGGGGACAGTGTAGAGGAAGCTTTACTCTGTATCTAACCCCATGCTGTCCCTGTCCTGGGGAGTGTTTGATGGGGACAGTGTAGAGGATGCTTTACTCTGTATCTAACCCCATGCTGTCCCTGTCCTGGGAGTGTTTGATGGGGACAGTGTAGAGGGAGCTTTACTCTGTATCTAACCCCATGCTGTCCCTGTCCTGGGAGTGTTTGATGGGGATAGTGTAGAGGGAGCTTTACTCTGTATCTAACCCCATGCTGTCCCTGTCCTGGGAGTGTTTGATGGGGGTCAGTGTAGAGGGAGCTTTACTCCGCATCTAACCCCGTGCTGTCCCTGTTCTGGGAGTGTTTGCTGGGGGACAGTGTAGAGGAAGCTTTACTCTGTATCTAACCCCATGCTGTCCCCATCCTGGGAGTGTTTGATGGGGGATAGTGTAGAGGGAGCTTTACTCTGTATCTAACCCCGTGCTGTCCCTGTCCTGGGAGTGTTTGATGGAGACAGTGTAGAGGGAGCTTTACTCTGTATCTAACCCCATGCAGTCCCTGTCCTGGGAGTGTTTGTTGGGGACAGTGTAGAGGGAGCTTTACTCTGTATCTAACCCCGTGCTGTCCCTGTCCTGGGAGTGTTTGATGGAGACAGTGTAGAGGGAGCTTTACTCTGTATCTAACCCCATGCTGTCCCTGTCCTGGGAGTGTTTGATGGGGTACAGTGTAGAGGGAGCTTTACTCTGTATCTAACTCCGTGCTGTCCCCGTCCTGGGAGTGTTTGATGGGGGTCAGTGTAGAGGGAGCTTTACTCTGTATCTAACCCGTGCTGTCCCCGTCCTGGGAGTGGTTGATGGGGACAGTGTAGAGAGAGCTTTACTCTGTATCTAACCCTATGCTGTCCCTGTCCTGGGAGTGTTTGATGGGGGTCAGTGTAGAGGGAGCTTTACTCTGTATCTAACTCCGTGCTGTCCCCGTCCTGGGAGTGTTTGATGGGGGACAGTGTAGAGAGAGCTTTACTCTGTATCTAACCCCATGCAGTCCCTGTCCTGGGAGTGTTTGATGGGGGTCAGTGTAGAGGGAGCTTTACTCTGTATCTAACCCCATGCTGTCCCTGTCCTGTGAGTGTTTGATGGGGACAGTGTAGAGGGAGCTTTACTCTGTATCTAACCCCGTGCTGTCCCTGTCCTGGGAGTGTTTGATGGGGACAGTGTAGAGGGAGCTTTACTCTGTATCTAACCCAATGCTGTCCCTGTCCTGGGAGTGTTTGATGGGGACAGTGTAGAGGGAGCTTTACTCTGTATCTAACCCCATGCTGTCCCTGTCCTGGGAGTGTTTGATGGGGACAGTGTAGAGGGAGCTTTACTCTGTATCTAACCACATGCTGTCCCTGTCCTGGGTGTGTTTGATGGGGGACAGTGTAGAGGAAGCTTTACTCTGTATCTAACCCCATGCTGTCCCCATCCTGGGAGTGTTTGATGGGGGTCAGTGTAGAGGGAGCTTTACTCTGTATCTAACCCCATGCTGTCCCTGTCCTGGGAGTGTTTGATGGGGGACAGTGTAGAGGGAGCTTTACTCTGTATCTAACCACATGCTGTCCCTGTCCTGGGAGTGTTTGATGGGGACAGTGTAGAGGGAGCTTTACTCTGCATCTAACCCAATGCTGTCCCTGTCCTGGGAGTGTTTGATGGGGGACAGTGTAGAGGATGCTTTACTCTGCATCTAACCCAATGCTGTCCCTGTCCTGGGAGTGTTTGATGGGGACAGTGTAGAGGAAGCTTTACTCTGTATCTAACCCCATGCTGTCCCTGTCCTGGTGTGTTTGATGGGGGACAGTGTAGAGGGAGCTTTACTCTGTATCTAACCCCATGCTGTCCCTGTTCTGGGAGTGTTTGATGGGGACAGTGTAGAGGGAGCTTTACTCTGTATCTAACCCCGTGCTGTCCCTGTCCTGGGGAGTGTTTGATGGGGACAGTGTAGATGGAGCTTTACTCTGTATCTAACCCCGTGCTGTCCCTGTCCTGGGAGTGTTTGATGGGGGGGACAGGGTAGAGGGAGCTTTACTCTGTATCTAACCCCGTGCTGTCCCTGTCCTGGGAGTGTTTGATGGGGGACAGTGTAGATGGAGCTTTACTCTGTATCTAACCCCGTGCTGTCCCTGTCCTGGGAGTGTTTGATGGGGACAGTGTAGAGGGAGCTTTACTCTGTATCTAACCCCGTGCTGTCCCTGTCCTGGGAGTGTTTGATGAGGCACAGTGTAAAATCTGCAGGTTGTCTTCAGAGATGGGCTTGGACACAGTTTACCTTCTCCTCTGAAGGGAGGATTTGACTCAGTCTTGTTAGCTGCGCTGTACATGATAACAGGGGGAGTGCATGGCACTGACATTGGGAGCAGAGAGTGGGAAATCGTTCCATCTCCAGCCCGCCCTAACAACCTCCCTGAAGCTACGGAATTTGAAAAAGGTAATTCCAATGATGCTGCCTGGTCTCCAGCAAATTACAGGGCAAAGGCATGAATTCAGTCTGCCTGGCAGGGTGGTGGAGGAGAGAAACAGACGTGTTTGAAATTGCTGGGAGTAATTCTCAAGGGTCGACCTCGCAGAGAGGCAGAGAAAGCAAAGTATATTTGAAATGCCACAACAGTCTGCTCAGAAAGGTCAATTATGAGACACAGCCAAATCCCTTTGAGTCTTTGCAGCCAATAACATCAGCTACACTGATTAAACAATGGCCTGACATTTTACCAGCCATTAACATTGATTGAGGGAACTCTCCAAAGTAACGAGTCTTGTAAAACTATGTGTATTTTATGCAAAAATCAATACTCGCATTACCCTGGTTCAGTTCAGGACAAGTCATACAGGGCCCACATCTGTCTCCCAAGTGATGAAAGGTTAAAAAACAAACCTGCTTTCTCTCCCAAAAGGAAAGTTCAGTTTTAACATCAAAGGTAAAGAATTGAGTGGACCTCCATATTTTTCTTTTCAGTTTCTCAGACAGAGCAGTGTGTTTTTGCGAGTTTCACTGGCTTTTCCTTGTCATGACTTTCGTCAGGCAATACTAAAATCTCAGCCGGAGGCCGAGCCAAGATGGCTGGAGGTTGGCGCTCAGGCTCCAGAGTGACCGAGCCGTGCCAATCTGGCTGCTTCTGATAAACAACGTCGGCATTGGGTGTGAGGTTGCTCAGGGCAAGTTGGCAGCAGGTTTCAACATGCCGGGGTGAGGGAGACAACGCCAGGGGGAGGCAGAAACAGAGAGTACCTGGGAATTTTGTATCAATGTGGGAATTTGTGGAAAAAATGTTTAATCGAAGCATACAGCGAAAAAGAAACTCCCCAGAGTGAGAGGTGAGTGAGTGTGAATTGAGAAACCGAGCTGTGGTCAGCTCAATGTTAGAACTGCAGGAAAATAAACTGATTAGTCAGTAGGATTGGTTAATATTCTTCATCTTTAAAGTGAAAGTTGAGCTCTTACCTCATGTTTAGACTTTTCTTCTCTTTGTCTTCCTGAGAAATAGTTTTCATAAAAAGTCTGTACTTATTCTAAGGGGAACAAACTGTTTTTTCTCTTGGGCTTTTGGATCGGCCAAATGGAGTGCAAGGCTTGCAGGATGTGTATCTCCCCCAGTGTCCCAGCCAAGCAAATCTGCAGGACGTTTGAGCTTCACAGTTTGGAGACTGGTCAGTGGCTGGTGTCGCTCTCGTGAGGTGGAATGCTACGTGGGTAGCACCTACGTCGCTCGGTGTGACCTCTGTGTTGAATGCTGGCCCATTACATCTCAGGTGTGGGATATAGGTAAAGTAGTGTTACTTCTGCAATCATAATTGCTTATGCAAGGTAAATGCACTCACACCAGTGTATAATTGTTTCAACCAAGAGGTGAGTCAACAAGAATGAAAACTATGTGGAGGAAATATATAATTGTTTTTGTATTAGCTAAAATGTGCATACAAGAATGAAACGTGCCTGTAAACAATGGTAGATGGTACAGACAAATAGATAAGGTGCTGTGAGGATGTAGGTTAAGCCAGATATGCCTGTACAAGCAGTAGTTATAAGCATCTGTTTCCCACTTCTGCAAAAACACAGGAACAAACCCCAATTAAAAGGTGATAAGGATCAATATGGTTGGGGAAAGGGAGGAAATGTCACAGGTGGGGGAAGTAGATAATAGTGAAGGAGGATATACCTAACAATGGGCCACAGCAGGATGTGGTGAAATGGCCAAGTAAAACTTGTACTTTGTTATTCACAAGGCCGGATAAGGCAAGAGATAAACAATAGTAGTGGGCACCAGGTTTGGAGTAGTGGATCCTATATAAGATATGGACTTGCTAAACTCTGGGTGCCTTACTTCAGGCACCATGCTTGCAAACACACTGATTGCTTCAGATCTTGTCTCGGCCTGAAATTATTGAAGCGAGTGAGCTTTGTTTCTCACACAGGGCATGACCCTCAGGCAGCAGCTGAGTGCACTTAGCCTCCATGGACACTGGCGTCTGCCATCTGCCAAGCCATCACAACCATCCTGGCATCTCAAGCACTGCACTGGCAGTGAGTGCACTGGCACACAGTCGACTGGCATTGATGAGAGAGCATCGTACATAGGGGACCGACACCCTTACCTCGGACCGGGTTGCATTTCAGAGCTGTCTGCTCACCCACTGAGTGCTTTCTATCATAGCACATATTGGCATGCTTGCACCACCCCTGCCTTGACTTGCCATGCCAATGAGTGCAGTCACCACAGCCAGGCAAGTTGTCTTGGTGTTCATCAGTCTTTATTGTACGCCAGTGTGCCAATGTCAGTCTCCACGTTGGCAGAGACTGGGGTGGCAAACACTCTGCACGCACAGCAAGCCAACAGCACCATCGCCCGCTCTCAGGGGAGTCAGTCTCATTGTGGGGGTCCGTGGGGGTGCCCATCAATCAGGGGATGCCAGCACAGTTAGCCGACAACTCGGAGCAGCCGAGGGCACTGACCACAGCTGGGTATTCAGTTGAGGCTATCTCTGACAGGGCGTCTGTGCTTCTGTGAGGGTCTGGGGATAGAGGAGGGACTGGGAACAGAGTAGCGTTAATGCTGTTTTACCCTATGGTCAGACAGAACCTGGCATTGCGGGATGGGAGGGGACAGTGTATGGTTACCTCATATTATCACTGCCTGGGCAGCAGTACATACGTGAACATGAGGGTGTGATTGAAGGGACTTGGGGGAGGGGTGAAGCCTGAGTCGGAGAGCTCATCAGAGTAGGGACCCTTCATCCCCACCACAGAGGCAGGGAGTGGGAAGTGTGACAATGCTGGTCTTTTACAAGGTTATTATGCCCTTGAGTGTTTTTTTTATCAGGGAGGGGGTAATTGGCCAGGCTCTATTGTATCTGAAGTTTGATTTTTTTCATTGGGGCCTTACTATTTACCCTAACAGAAAGTGCTTCAGGGCAAAAGCTTGAAAGGTCTTTTGAAGAGACAGGTTTGGTCAAGGGGGCGCAGCCAGCTCTCGAGCTGTGTAGTTCAGTTGGGGGGTGAGTTGAGTAGGAGTCCCAGTCGGAACTGGAAGCTCTCTCTCTCTCTCTCCTTCGGCCCATCTAACTGCGAATACTGTAAGTTACCTGTACCATTGTTTACTGTCTGCACTGAGGGATGTGCATATCGGGACCATTGCAAGTATGTTCGGAACAGCATCATTAAGATGGGTTTGGATAGGATTCGTTATCCGGTATTCTGTTTTCGGTTCTTTGTGTTTCATTCCGTGATTTTGTGAATAAATGTTGTTTGTTTAAAACCTGGCAGTCGAACCAGCTCATATACTCGGGGGATATACACCTAGCTCAAACAAACAGCCAAGTTACAGTCTGGGCTGCCTACTTCAAAATGTTCGGAGGGGTCTGGCCGAGATCATAACAAAAGGACTGGGAGAAGGAAACATATTTGGCGGCATAGATGAAAAAAAAGCTGTTCTGTAGATAGAAGCGTGCACATGAATGCTTCCATTAATAAATAATTATACATACATAAATAAATAAATGCATACTAGGATGCATCACAGCTTGGTATGGTAACTGCAGCGCCCGAGATCACAAGAAATTACAGAGACTTGTGAACACAGCTCAGTCCGTCAGGAAAACCAGCCTTCCTTCCATTGACTCCGTCTACACTTCCTGCTGCCTCAGGAAAGCACCCAACATCATCAAAGTTATACTCTCTTCCATCCTCTTCCATTGGGCGGAAGTTACAAAAGCTTGAAAACAGGTACCACTACACTCAGGAACAGCTTCTTCCCCACTGCTATCAGATTTATCAACAAACATCTCACATGTTAAAGTTGATCCTTCCCTGCACCTTCTCTGTCGCTGTAATACTATAATCTGTTCTACTACCCTGATGTATTTATGTAAGGTATAGTTTGTCTGGATTCCATGCAAAACAATACTTTTCACCGTGTCTTTGTGCATGTGACAATAATAAGTCAAACCAAACATAAATGGACTCCACACGTTTCCACACCGTCCAGCTGCGGTTCATGAGCACAGACATGGTCCATGGATGGGGGCCTGTACCTGAGAGTCCTTTGCCCCATCTGGAAGCAGGAACACCCGTGTACATGGAATGCTGACACTTCATCAAGATCATAAGGGCTTGTCACCCATCTGGGTGGCACGGTGGCTCAGTGGTCAGCACTGCTGCCCCACAGCGCCAGGGACCCGGGTTCGAATCCACCCATGGGTGATGTGGAGTTTTCATGTTCTCTCTTTGTCTGTCTGAGTTTCCTCCCACAGTCCAAAGACGTGCAGGTTAGGTGAATTGGGCATAGGGAATGCAAGGTTACAGGGTTTGGGTGGGGCTGGGTGGGGTGACTTTCAGTGGGTTAGTGCGGACTCACAAGGGCTGAATGGCCTGCTTCCTCAGTGTATGGATTCTATGGTCAGTGGCTGTGCCAGCGAGGTGCAACAATAAAGGGAGAGGGTCAATCCTGTGGGATGCCAGGGTCTAAACAGCCTGTATGTTCTCTCTTTCAAGGTCCTGTGACTGATGCTCCCCTCTGCGAGGCCTACAAAATCATGAGAGGTACAGACAGGGTGGATAGCAGGAAGCTTTTTCCCAGAGTGGGGGACCCAATTACTAGGGGTCACGAGTTCAAAGTGAGAGGGGAAAAGTTTAGGGGAGACATACGGAGAAAGTTCTTCACACAGAGGGTGGTGGGGGACTGGAATGTGTTGCCAGCGGTGGTGGTGGAACGGGAACGAGAGCGTCATTTAAGATGCATCTAGACAGATACATGACTGGGCAGGGAGCAAAGGGACACAGATCTTTGGAAAATAGGTGACAGGTTTAAATAGAGGATCTGGATTAGCGCAGGGCCAAAGGGCCTGTTCCGTGCTGTAATTTTCTTTGTTCTTTGTTCTTTTCACTGGACAGGTTAGGTATAAAAGATCTTAAAAATGTGTTGCTGGAAAAGCGCAGCAGGTCAGGCAGCATCCAAGGAGCAGGAGAATCAACGTTTCGGGCATAAGCCCTTCTTCAGGAATGAGGAGGGTGTGCCAAGCAGGCTAAGATAAAAGGTAGGGAGGAGGGACTTGGGGGAGGGGCATTGGGAATGCGATAGGTGGAAGGAGGTTAAGATGAGGGTGATAGGCCGGAGAGGGGGTGGGGGCGGAGAGGTCGGGAAGGAGATTGCAGTTTAGGAAGGTGGTGCTGAGTTTGAGGGATTTGACTGAAAAAAGGTGGGGGGAGGGGAAATGAGGAAGCTGGAGAAATCTGCATTCATCCCTTGTGGATGGAGGGTTCCTAAGCGGAAGATGAAGTGCTCTTCCTCCAGGCGTCGTGTTGCCATGGTCTGGCGATGGAGGAGGCCAAGGACCTGTATGTCCTTGGCGGAGTGGGAGGGGGAGCTAAAGTGTTCAGCTACGGGGTGGTTGGGTTGGTTGGTGCGGGTGTCCCAGAGGTATTCTCTAAAACGTTCCGCAAGTAGGCGGCCTGTCTCCCCAATGCATAGGAGGCCACATCGGGTGCAGCGGATGCAGTAAATGATGTGTGTGGAGGTGCAGGTGACGGATATGGAAGGATCCCTTGAGGCCTTGGAGGGAAGTGGGGAGAGGTGGGCGCAAGTTTTGCATTTCTTGTGGTTGCAGGGGAAGGTGCCGGGAGTGGAGGTTGGGTTGGTGGGGGGTGTGGATCTGACGAGGGAGTCACGGAGGGAGTGGTCTTTCCGGAACGCTGATAGGGATGGGGAGGGAAATATATCCCTGGTGGTGAGGTCCGTTTGGAGGTGGCAGAAATGGCGGAGGATGATATGATGTATCTGGAGGTTGGTGGGGTGGTAGGTGAGGACCCGTGGGGTTCTGTCCTGGTGGCGGTTGGAGGGCCGGGGCTCAAGGGTGGAGGAACAGGAAGTGGAGGAGATGCGGTGGAGGGCATCGTCGACCATGTCGGAGGGGAAATTGCGGTCTTTGAAGAAGGAGGCCATCTGGGATGTTCGGTATTGGAATTGGTCCTCCTGGGAGCAGATGCGGAGAAGGCGAAGGAATTGGGAATATGGAATGGCGTTTTTACAGGGGACAGGGTGGGAGGAGCTCCCACAGCTACCTAGATTATACCTCCTCCTCTTCCCTACCTTTTACCTTAGCCTGCTTGGCACACCCTCCTCATTCCTGAAGAAGGGCTTATGCCCGAAACGTCGATTCTCCTGCTCCTTGGATGCTGCCTGACCTGCTGCGCTTTTCCAGCAACACATTTTTAAGCTCTGATCTCCAGCATCTGCAGTCCTCACTTTCTCCCAGGTATAAAAGATCCCCAGGCTGCACTTTGAGAAAGACAAGGGTGGTTTATCGCTGATCTCCTGTCCGACATTTGTTCTTCAACGACAACTCAGGAAAGCCTTTGCTGGTCCTTGTAAATGAAGGGGACAGGAATTTATGTTTCCTGTGTACCATCTTCACAAGCAGCCTAACTGGATGGACAGCACTGTGGGACATCTGGGTGGCTCTGACAAGCACAATGCAATTCTTAACTAGAGCTGAATAATGAGGGAGAGGAAGAAAGTCATTGGCAAGAGTTCACATTACCCCCCCCCCCCCCCAACTCCCCCAGCCCCGTCTTCAGAATTACATTATCTAATAATAATGGACTTGTGGATTAATGACAGCAATCAATATTTAGTTTGGAGCAGGTTAAATAAGTAGATTTGAGTCAAATGGAAAATACACATTGTGAGGAATGATTGTTGGGATATGGATTTATCACATCGTCTTTCTGGTCTTATGTTTACTACATGTCCTGCCTCAAATAACTCCTAAGTGTCATTACAAAAGGCTGGCTTTCAGAAAGAAATTTACATTTGAGAGTATCCATACCAATTGCTCCTCCCCCTTCCCTCAGGGACCTGTTTGGCAGCTGGAGCTTTCGTTCTCTGAAACACCGGGACAGACTTCGGAATCCTCCCACCTCTATCTTTTTTTAACTGGGAGCTGGGTAAGGTGGGACAGGGTGGACAGAAGATCAATAGTGCTCCCATCCACTGTGCTCCCACCATGAGACCCAGCCTCTGTCCAACCGGATGGAGGACACATGAGACGGCAAAGCAGGATAGACAGTATGGTGGCACAGTGGCTCAGTGGTTAGCACTGCTGCCTCCCAGTGCTGGGGACCTGGGTTCAGTTCCTGCCTCAGGCAACTGTCTGTGTGGAGTTTGCACATTCTAGCCGTGTCTACGTGGGTTTCCTTTGAGTGCTCCGGTTTCCTCCCACAGTCCAAAGATGTGCAGGCTAGGGTAGATTGGCGATGCTAAATTGCCTGCAGTGTTTAGGGACGTGTAGGCGAGGTGCATAAGTCAGGGTGAATATAGGGTAGGGGATTGGGTCTGGGTGGGATCATCTTCGGAGAGTCAGTGTGGACTTGTTGGGCCTAATGGCCTGTTTCCACACTGTAGGGATCCTATGAATGACAACTAAGGGTATAGGTAAGGCCACTGTTGGAATATTGCATGCAATTCTGGTCTCCTTCCTATCGGAAAGATGTTGTGAAACCTGAAAGGGTTCAGAAAAGATTTACAAGGATGTTGCCAGAGTTGGAGGATCTGAGCTACAGGGAGAGGCTGAACAGGCTGGGGCTGTTTTCCCTGGAGCGTCGGAGGCTGAGAGGTGACCTTATGGATGTTTATAAAATTATGAGGGGCATGGATAGGATAAATAGACAAAGTCTTTTCCCTGGGGTCGGGGAGTCCAAAACCAGCGGTTATAGGTTTAGGGTGAGAGGGAAAAGATGTAAAAGAGACCTAAGGGGCAATTGTTTTCACACAGAGGGTGGTACATGTATGGAATGAGCTGCCAGAGGATGTGGTGGAGGCTGGTACAATTGCAACATTTAAAAGGCATCTGGAATGGTATATGAATAGGAAGGGTTTGGAGGGATATGGGCCGGGTGCTGGCAGGTGGGACTAGATTGGGTTGGGATATCTCATCGTCATGGACGAGTTGGACCGAAGGATCTGTTTCTGTGCTGTACATCTCTATGACTCTATGAGTCTAAGGCGGAGGGAAGCAGTGGGTGCTCCCTTACTGCGGGCTCAGCCCTTATGTGTGAGTGATGCATTGCCCATTGGCCTGCCATTTTCTCCATTTACAATTCTGATTGTGTGCCACTCTGATGTCCCATAGATTGGCAATTTACAGACGTTGTATGAGTCCGAGGAAACACTAGAATTTCACTATCTCGGAAAGGTGGCTGTCAATGAGGTACAGAATGAGAGGAAACAGAGCGCAATGGTCAATAGATTTTCTTTGGGCTGGTGGAAGGAAGTTCCCAGGGAGTTCAGTGTTGGGACTCCAGCTTTTCCAGCTTCATATATGAATGTTTTAGCCTTAAACGTACAATTTGACAGTTTGCAGGTGAGGGAAAACCTGGAGGCATCATGAACTGTCAAAGGAAGGACGCCGAAAGAGCACAGACAGGTTGGTGGAGTGGGCAGAGGGGTAGCCGAGGAACTTCGATGTGGAGAGCCGAGATGTGACTGATTTTGGAATAAGAGGCGGCAGGCAGCAAAGGGCACCCGTCTGAAGGGGGTGCAGGAACAGAGGGACCTGGGAGGATGTGTGCATAAATCAGTGAAGGTGGCAGAACAAGCCCTTTCGGGATTTCCTGGCCTCTCCCACCACAGGCCTCCAATCCCCAGTGTCGGGGTCCGAGAGACCCCCTGCTATCGATTCCTGAGGTTAATTTTATTGAGCCCGCCACACTCATTGACCTTTAGACCTGTGTCAAAATTCTGCGACAGTCGACAAGAATTTGCAGCTAACGTGACGCCCTGCTCCCTCCCTTTTGTCGAAAGTAACCAGCCTCAGAATCTCCTTAGTGCAAGGCAGAGTCCATTCAGAGACCTGACCTGTCGGAGGTCACAGGACCTGCATTTAGGTAGCAACTGAGTCGACCTGGAGAGGCCCCACCCTTTGAAGAATCAGGAAGGTCCTTTTGAAAAGTCATAGCTGTCGGGTCACAGCAAGGTCCCAGAAACAGCAACAACGACGGCCAGCTGCTTTCTGTCAGCCGCGATGCAGGCCGAGGGGTGGGTATCGAGGGGCGAGTGGGGCTTTAAGAGAAACCAGGGCGGGTCGCCATAAACTCTGTGCTCAACCATCTGCAAAAGAAATGTGTTTCCGGGCCTGGGACAAAACGAGTCGATCACCCAGGAGTCAATCAGCTCAGGCAGTCTCGCCCTGCTTTACTGACAGGCATTATAACAGCTCCCTTAATTCCTACTGCTCCGAGCTCGGATCTCATTAATCATCTGTCAGCACCATCCAGACATCTCCACTTCATAACCCACACCTTCCCAGACAACATCGGAATTGATCAGAAGGGAACGGGAAATGAAAATGATTTCCTTCCACAACAAAATTAGCCCAAGTCTCGCTCGGGGATGAAATCCTGCATGTTCCTATTATTTGAGTGGCTAGTTGGCTCCTCGATATAGACAGCTAGAATTTATTGATTACCAGGCAGAGGGAGCAGCGAAGATGGCTGTCCTTTTTTTAATTATTTGTGGGATGTGGGCGTCGCTGGCTGGGCCCAGATTTTATTGCCCGTCCCTAGTTGCCCCCTTGAGAAGGCGGTGGTGAGCTGCCATCTTGAACCGCTGCAGTCCACAATGCTGTGGGTTGACCCTCAAATGGCCTCAGGGAGGGAATTCCAATAACAGTGAAGGAACGTCAGGATGGGTGAGTGGCTTGGATGGGAAACTTGTAGGAGGCGGTTTTCCCATGTATCTGCTGCCCTATCCTTCTAGGTGGAAGTGGTCATGGATTTGGAATCTGAGAATCTTTGGTGAATTCCCGCAGTGCATCTTGTAGATAGTACACACTGCTGCTGCTGAGCGTCGGTGGTGGAGGGAGTGGGTGTTTGTGGATGTGGTGCCAATCAAGTGGGCAGCTTTGTCCTGGATGGTGTCGAGCTTCTTGAGTGTTGTTGGAGCTGCACCCATCCAGGCAGGTGGGGAGTATCCCATCACACTCCTGACTGGTGCCTTGTCGATGGTGGACAGGCTTTGGGGAGTCAGGAGGGCAGTGGCTTGCTGCAATATTCCTAGCCTCTGAGCTGCTCTTGTAGCCATTGTGTTTATGTGACAAACCCAGTTGAGTTTCTGGCCTTGATAATGCCCAGGATGTTGATTATGGTGGGGGGGGGGGGGTCAGTTACACTAACACCATTGCATGTCAAGGGTCGGGGGTTAGATTGTCACTTCTTGGTGATGGTTATACCTTGACATTCATGGGGTATGAATGTAACTTGCCACTTGTCAGCCCAGTCCAGACCTTGTTACACTTGAACACGGACTGCTTTAGCATCTGAGGAGCTGCGAATGGTGCTGAACCTTGTGCAACCATCGGTGAACATCCCCACTTCTGACCTTACGATGGGCGGAAGGTTATTGATGGAGCAGCGGAAGATGGTTGGGCCTTGGACAATACCCTGAGGAGCTCCTGCAGAGATTTGAAAAAGACCCATTTGTGCCTACTCTCAGCCATTCAGTCTTCTATCCATGCCAATCTGTTGGCCCCTTGACTTTGCTTTATTCTCTTGAATTTATCCAAATGCCCTGCTTTAATTTAAATGGGAAGAATTGTGGGTGCTGTAATGGCCCTGCCATAATCTGTTTAATTAGGCAGGACTTCCTGGTATTTTTTATGCCTTTGTCATTTTCTAAATTCGTATCTTGCAAATACATTTTTAGGTAGCATCAGAGACAAGATGACATATGTCACTACTCCCTGTGAGACACGGCCGACATAATCTGTATAATTTGATGCATGTCTTGACAAAGCTGGACAATATGAAAACTGAATATTTTAACAGCTTGTTAAATTCAAATAGATTCTAATGAACTTAGGAGAAAGTGAGGACTGCAGATGCTGGAGATCAGAGCTGAAAAATGTGTTGCTGGAAAAGCGCAGCAGGTCAGGCAGCGTCCAAGGAGCAGGAGAATCGACGTTTCGGGCATGAGCCCTTCTTCAGGAGAAACGTCGATTCTCCGGCTCCTTGGACGCTGCCTGACCTGCTGCGCTTTTCCAGCAACACATTTTCAGCTCTAATGAACTTACTCCAGTTGCCAAAGGTTTGAAAAGGATTCATGAAGGTTTAGTGAATAAACTGTTGGCTTTAATCAGTAACTTTGCTTCCCTCACTCCCAAGTCATCATCAACTTCCAATCACAGGGTCATAGAGATGGACAGCACGGAAACAAGACCCTTCGGTCCACCCGTAACCTAATCTAGTCCCATTCACCAGCACCCGGCCCATATCCCTCCAAACCCTTCCTAGTCATATACCCATCCAGATGTCTTTTAAATGTTGCAATTGTACCAGCCTCCACCACATCCTCTGGCAGCTCATTTCATACACGTACCACCCTCTGTGTGAACTCAAGCAGGAGAAAATCTTCCACTGGATAGAGATTGACCCATCAGCCAGACACAGTATGGGTTCATGTTTAACTGATTTACTGAGACTCTATGAGGACATTGCGAGGGTGATGGATAACGGGGAGCCAGTGAATGTGATGTATCTGGATTTTCAGAAGGTATTTGACAAGATGTCGCACAAATGGCTGCTACATGAGATAAAGGTGCGCTGTGTTACAGATAATATTTTAGCATAGATAGAGGATTGGCTCACGAACAGAAAGGAAAGAGTGCGGATAAATTTTTTTTCTCTAGTTGGCAATCAGCAGCTAGTGGTGTGTCTCAGGGATCAGTGTTGGAACTGCAATTGTTTGCAACTTACATTTGGGGTGGGGGCTCAAATGTGGTGTGTCAAAGTTCACAGATGACGCTAAGTTGAGCAGTAGAGCAAAGTGTGTAGAGGACACAGAAAGTCTGCAGAGGTTAAGTGAATGGTCAAGGGTCTGGCAGATGGAGTACAATGTTGGCAAACATGAGGTCATCTACTTTTGAAGGAGTAACAGCAAAATAGACTAATATCTAAAAGGTGAAACGTTGAGGCATGCTACTGTGCAGAGGGATCTGGGTGACCTTGTGCATGAATCACGAGTTGGTTTGCAGGTGCAGCGGGTAATTAAGAAAGCAAATGGAATATGGGTCCTTCACTGATAGAGGGATGGAGTTTAAAAACAGGGAGGTTATGCTGCAGCTGTACAGGGCGCTGTTAAGGGTACACCTGGAGGACCGAAAAGGTCGTGCTATCCTCATTCACTGTGGTGACCTCAGAAGGAGGATTTAATATTGACCACACTCAAATTCTCCATAAATCGGGCGGCACGGTGGCACTGCTGCCTCACAGCGCCAGAGACCTGGGTTCAATTCCCGCCTCTGTGTGGAGTTTGCACGTTCTCCCAGTGTCTGCGTGGGTTTCCTCCGGGTGCTCCAGTTTCCTCCCACAGTCCAAAAATGTGCAGGATATGTGAATTGGCCATGCTAAATTGCCCGTAGTGTTAAGTGAAGGGGTAAATGTAGGGGAACGGGTCTGGGTGGTTTGCGCTTCGGCGGGTCGGTGTGGACTTGTTGGGCCGAAGGGCCTGTTTCCACACTGTAAGTAATCTAATCTAATCCAGCTCCTCCCCTGAGCTTCAGAACCTGCAAGAAGCGACCGAACTCAATGGGAAAGAGGGACTTCCTGGGGAATACATGGGGGAAGGGAAATCTCGAAGCTGCGCTGAAAGCATTGAAGAGGAATGCTCTTCTAATGGCAAAAATGAAACCAATGAGATTAGCGTGAATACCAAACTGCAGCCGACAGAAAATCAGCAAATCTCTCCAGTTGCTAAACAGTACAGGTCCGCCAGAGAGGCAGAGAAGTTCACAACATGATAGTGTTCACAACAGTGTCGAATGCAGAAAGAAATCGAGTGGGATTAGCCCAAGTTATGTCGAAAGAGTTTAGAGAGACTGAAGATAAGACTTTATACAGTGACTGTCCACAAATCTTGGCAGTCAAAAAGCACTTGATTGTTAATAAAGTGGTCTTGATGTGTGGTCCCCATTATAATACATTGTAAGATCCAACTAACAGTCGTTCAATTGGATAAAAAAAAGTCCCAATTACTTATATTGGCAAATTGTTCTATTTACACGTGCTAGAGGTCAAAACAGGACTTGGGTGCAAAGGTTCCTGACAATGTTCACGAGATAATTCCCATTTTCAATAATGAGCAGTTTATTAATTGGACCACTGTAATCCATTTTAAAATAATTGATCAATGTAAAAGATTAGTGATAGTGAACGAATTATTGGAAGGATGCTATTAAAATTGAAAGGGTTTAGAAGAGATTTACCAGGATGTTGCTGTGGATGGAAGGTTTGAGTTATAAGGAGAGGCTGGATAAACTGGGATGTTTTGTTTCCCTGGAAGGGGTGAGCTTATAGAGATTTATAAAATCATGAGGGATATAGATAAGGTGAATAGCAAGTGGCTTTTCCCTAGGGAGGTTTCAAGACTAGGGATTTCATATTATAGAGTCATAAAGGTGTACTGCATGGAAACAGATCCTTCGGTCCAACCCGTCCATGCCGACCAGATATCCCAATTTAGTCCCACCTGCCAGTACCCGGCCCAAATCCCTCCAAACCCTTCTTAATCATGTACCCATCTAAATGTACCAGCCTCCACCACTTCCTCTGGCAGCTCATTCCATACACATACCACCCTCTGTATGAAAAAAGTTGCCCCTTAGGTCTCTTTTATATCTTTCCCCTCTCACCCTAAGCCTAGTTCTGGACTCCCCGACCCCAGGGAAAAGACTTTGTCTATTTATCCTATCCATGCCCCTCATAATTTTGTAAACCTTTATAAGGTCACCCCTCAGCCTCCGACGTTCCAGGGAAAACAGCCCCAGCCTGTTTAGCCTCTCCCTGTAGCTCAACTCCTCCAACCCTGGCAACATCCTTGTAAATCTTTTCTGAACCCTTTCAAGTTTCACAACATCTTTCTGATAGGAAGGAGACCAGAACTGCACGCAATATTCCAACAGTGGCCTAACTAATGTCCTGTACAGCCGCAACATGACCTCCCAACTCCTGTACTCAATAAAGAAAGATTTAAAAAGGACATGAGAAGAAACGTTTTTAAACGCAGAGTGGTTCATGTGTGGAATGGACTTCCTGATGACGTGATGAATGCGGGTACAGTTACAATGTTTAAAAGACATTTAATGGATAAGTACATGAATAGGAAAGGGTTTGGAGGGATATGGACTAATCACAGGCAAGGCGGGACTAGGGTACTTTGGGAAATATGGTCGGCATGGACTGGTTGGACTGAAGGGTCTGTTTACATGCTGAGATGTAATTAGATTAGATTACTTACAGTGTGGAAACAGGCCCTTCGGCCCAACAAGTCCACACCGCCCCGCCGAAGCGCAACCCACCCATACCCCTACATCTACCCCTTACCTAACACTAGGGGCAATTTAGCATGGCCAATTCACCTGACCTGCACATCTTTGGACTGTGGGAGGAAACCGGAGCACCCGGAGGAAACCCACGCAGACACGGGGAGAATGTGCAAACTCCACAGAGTCAGTCGCCTGAGGTGGGAATTGAACCCAGGTCACTGGCGCTGTGAGGCAGCAGTGCTAACCACTGTGCCACCGTGCCGCCCAAATGGCTGAGATAACTGATTTTTAACAACCACAATCATCTTCCAGAACTAATCGCTATACTCCATAAATTGGGCACTCACACTGCAGAGGATGAAGAAGGAAAGACAGATATTGTATTTCAATTTAATTCAGTGTGATATTGAAAAAGTGGGCGCCAATTTATACACAGCAAGTTCCTCGAAGCCAGAGTGTAGTAATTTATTTATTCATTCACAGAATGAGAGCATCATTGGGCAGGCCAGCCTTTATTACCCATCCCTAATTGCTCAAAGGGCAGTTTAGCATCAACCACACGCCTGGAGTCACTTGCAGACCAGACCATGTAAGGATGAGATTTCCTTCCCAGAAGGACATTAATGAACCAGATGGGTTTTTCCTAACAATTGACAATTCCAGAGTTTTATTAAATTCAATTCTCACGATCACGCTGTGGCGGGAATCAAACTCAAACCATTATCTGGGCCTCTGGATTAACAGCCCAGTGATAATACCACAAGGCAAACGCCTCACCCTATGACCCGATAGATCTGTTTTAGGCATCGGTTCATGGATAAGTATTGTCCTGAATATTGATTGCCTCACCAAGATGAGAGATCAAACATCACCCTTCTCCTTACCAATGGAGTCAGGGACTTGACACTCACCCTTGGCAGCACTGACCTCTCCCATCCCAGAGAACCCCAGACCACGATGCCCGATGATGTGGCTTCACTCCAGCGTTTCGCAGCAAACAGGAAGCCAGTCCTGACAGTCGCACCAAACCTATCCCCTGGGTGGGGGACCGATCAATGGTGTTGGACTGTTCAAAACCCTGAGGGGGTAGGGCGGATTGATTTTTATGTGCTGCTGCTCCCCAACAAAAACCCCATCCCCGGGGGGGGGGGGGGAGGGGGGAGGGGGGGGGTGGAGGGCGGTGTTCAAAATGTAAAAACACCTCCCGGATGGTCGGTCACTTCAAGAGCCATCGAGCACAAGTGATGTCTTGAGGAAAGGATGAGGTCAAAGAAATAGTGACAGACGATTATCTGATCTTGGTCTTGAATGCTCTTGGTGATGCTGTCCAGTGAAGTGATTGCCTTCAGGAATGTCACTGGGAAAACTGCTGGATAACATTAACATTGCAAGAACCAATGCACGCCTCACACAACTAGACAGTGTAAACACAGGAAGGATGTTTCTGATGAGCAGGGAGCCCAGAACCAGAGGTCATGTTGTGGGCCATTTTGGATTGAGTTCAGGAGAAAAGTCTTCACCCAGAGAGTCGGCACACCTGCGGAATCCTCTGTGTCAGAAAACAGTTGAAGACAAAATACTGAATGTTTTCAAGAAGGAATTAGATATTGATCTTAGGGCTAAAGGGATCAAAGGATATGGGGAGGAAGCAGGAACAGGGTAAGGAGTTGGATCGGGGGTGCGGTGCTGGAAAAGCACAGCAGGTCAGGCAGCATCCGAGGAGCAGGAAAATCGACATTTCGGGCAAAAGCCCTTCATCAGACATGGACATATGGAATAGTAGAGTCGGCCTGAAAGGCTACTCCTACTCCTATTTACTGTGTTTCAATCTCCATCAGGCTAGTTGGACCTGTGTTAGTATTGTGTAATGCAGATCCCATGATGCTCCCTCTCCCACCTCCCCAATTAGCGTATGGTTACCTTAAATTGGTGATGCCTCCACTGAAACCAAATCAAGTCAGGAACACACTACTGAACGCACAGTGGCTCAGTGGTTAGCATTGCTACCCCACAGCACCAGGGACCTGGGTCCAATTCCACCCTTGGCTCATGCTGTAGGCATCTGCACATTCTCCCTGTGTCTGTGTGGGTTTCCTCCGGGTGCCCTGGTTTTCTTCCACAGTCCGAAGATGTGAGGTACACTGGCCATGCTAAATTCCTCATAGTGTCCAGGGAAAAGGGGGTGGAGGTTGTCTGGTTAGACTCAATAGGGCGGGGGAGGGGGGGGGCGGGGTCTGGTTGGGATGCTCTTCAAAGAGTTGCTGCAAAATTGATGGGCTGAATGGTCTCTTTCCACACTGGAGAGATTCTCACTTAGCCAGGGAAAGTCACGACAGAATCATAACAAAAAGGTCATGCCTGACAAACCTCAGTGAATTTTTTTTGAAAAGATGATTAAGCTCGTGGACAGATGATTAAGCTCGTGGTCTATGGATATTATTTATATGGTCTTCTAGAAGGCAATTTAAAAAAATCCTACAGAAGAGACTGTTAAACCCGGATAGAAACCCATGGAATTGTGGGTAATTACTGACATGGCTGGGAAATTGGTTGAGTGGCAGGCAACAGAAAATAGCGATACTGTGAAGGTGCTGAAATGAGCAGGATGTCTCCAGTGGTGTCTTACAAGGATCAATGTTAGAAGTCTCAATTGTTCACATTATTTATTAACGACTTGGATAACGGCAGAAAAAGCCATTTATCCAAACTTGCTGATGACACAGATTTAGGCCGCGCTGTAGACCGTGTGCATGATGGTTTATCAATACCCCTTTGAAATTTTATGCTAAGTGAATGGGCAAATTGTAGCAGGTGGAGCTTAATGTACACAAGTGTGAGGTTACCCATTTTCCGGTGAAAAGTGGTTCGATCTGGGTATTGTCCAGATGGTATGAAGTTAATTACAGTGGCTGTCCAAAGAGACTTGGCTGTTCAGGTGCATAGATCTTTAATGGAGAGAATAATCAGGCCGGCTACTGGAGTGCTGGCCTTTATACCAAGGGGACTGGAGTATGAGGATGAAGACACTACGCTAACGTCTTACAAACTGCTGGTTAGATTGCACTTGGAGTGCTGTGAGCAGATCTGGACAGCACAACCTTTGGAAGGATGTATTAGCCTTGGAGGGATGATGCAAATTAGGTCAGCTTTCTCGACAATTTGGAAGATTAAGGGATGATCTGAACAAAATCTTCAAGATATCAACAGGAAAACAGCCAGTAAATAAATTATTTCAACTGGTTGAGGATTCTAGAACGAGATAGTCTGAGCTTTGGGGTCAGACTGCTCTGGTTAGATGTTAGGAAGTGATTTTACACACGAAGGGTGGCCGAGGTTTGGAACTCTCTTCCACAAATGGCAGTGGATCCGCTGTTAATTTTGAATCTGCGACAGATAGATTGTTGTTAAGCAAAGTTATTAAGGAATATAGGCCAATGGTGGTTTTATTGAGTTAGGACAGAGATCAGCCGTGATCAGTGGTTAGCACTGCTGCCTCACAGCACCAGGGACCCAGGTTCGATTCCAGCCTCAGTCGACTGTCTGTGTGGAGTTTGCACATTCTCCCCGTGTCTGCGTGGGTTTGCTCCTGTTTCCTCCCACAGTCCAAAGATGTGCAGGTCAGGTGAATTGGTCATGCTAAATTGCCCATAGTGTTAGGTGCATTAGTCAGGGGTAAATATAGGGTAAGGGAATGGATCTGGGTTTGGAGGTTTGGTGTGGACTTGATTAGAATCCTTACAGTGTGGAAACAGGCCCTTCGGCCCAACAAGTCCACCCCGACCCTCCAAACAGTAACCCACCCAGACCCATTCCCCACATTTACCCCTAACTAATGCACCTAACACTTTGGGCGATTTAGCATGGCCAATCCACCTGACCTGAGCTGAGTTGACGGGCCAAAGGGCCTCTTTCCATACCGTAGGGAATCTAACCTAATCTCAGTGAACGGTGGAACAGGCTCAAGGGGCTGAAAGGCCTCCTCCTGTTCCTGTGATGAAAACAAAGTCCATCAGATGGGTTCGCCGGGCCTTGCTGAAAGAAGGAGCAAAAGTTCCAGATTAGGGAGTCACAGAAGCAGTTTCAGAATGCCCTTGCAGAGGAGATTGACATAAACGCGCTAAACGTTTACACGTTGTGGCGTGCCATTTCAGAATTCTATTTGCAGAGCAGGCCATAATGCCTGAGAAAACCCCGAACAAAGGCTTGCCGTGGTTATGTTCGCTTGCCATGTACAACGCCCTGGCCATCATTTCACCTGCAGCAAGGCAGAGCAATGTGGGAACCTGACCTGACTGAACCATCACCTCCTCCTCTTCATTCACTTGAACGTCAGAGAGCGACAGGAGGACTGCGGGTACTCGACACACAGAGGTGTCAAGGGAGCTCTACTGCTCCAGGATCCCCTCCATCATTAACAGTATAAACAGGGCACTGGGAGACAATAGGTCGAACTTGGAGTCTAAGATTCAGTTCTCGACACTCCTGTGTATTTATAAAAACATTTCATCGGATGTGGGCACCTCTGGCTGGGACCATCATCCTTAATTATCCTGGAGAAGGTGGTCACAGTCACGTTGGGGAGGGCGTTCCACGATTTAGACCCCAACAGTTAAGGGATGGTGATATACCTCCAAGTCAAGATTGCGATTGGCTTGGAGGGGAACTTGCAAGGGACAGTGTTCCTATGTATCTGCTGCCTGGTCCTTCTAGATTGAAGCGGCCATGGGTTCAGAATGTGCCGTCTGAGGATCTTTGGTGAACTTCTCCAGCACAGGTAGTACGCACTGCTGCTATTGAGCGTCGGTGGTGGAGGGAGTGGATGCAGCGCCAATCAAGGGGGCTGCTTTGTCCAGGATGGTGTTGAGCTTCTTGAGTGCTGTTGGAGCTGCACCCAACCAGGCAGGTGGGGAGTATCCCATCACACTCCTGACTGATACCTTATAGATGATGGACAGGCTTTGGGGGATCAGGGGGTGAGATACTCGCTGCTGGATTCCCAGCCTTTGGCCTGCTCTTGAAGCCAATGTATTTATAGGGTGACCCCAGCTGAGTTTCTGATCAAGGATAATCCCGAAGATGTTGATAACTTGTGGGGCCTCCGTGATGGGGATATCTAAGGTTGTTCAGAGGAGATGGTTAGATTCTCCCTTGTTGTGAGATGTTTGGCTTTGTGTGGTGTAAACTGGATATATTATCCAGGTCTTGTTGCATTTGAACATGGATGTTTCAGTGGCTGAGGTATTGTGAATGGTGCTGAATGGGGTGCAATCATTAGCAAGCATCGCCACCTCTGACCTCATGATGGCCATTGATGAAGCAGTTTGGGCCAAGTCCAAGACAGGGGTGGCACAGCAACTCAGTGGTTAGCACTGCTGCCTCACAGCCCCAGCGACTCGGGTTCGATTCCACCCTTGGGCTGTCTGTGCGGAGTTTGTATGTTCTCTGCGTGGGTTTCCTCCGGGTGCTCCGGTTTTCTCCCACAATCCAAAGATGGTGCAGGTCAGGTGGATTGGCCATGGAAAATGGAAGGGTACAGGGATAGGACAGGGGGAGTGGGATGCTCTTCAGAGCGGTCAGTATGGATTCGATGAGCTAAATGACCTGCTTCCACACTGTAGGGATTCTATTACCCTATGTCCTTGAGTTGAGATGACTGACCTCCAACAACCATCTTCCTATGTGGCAGGTATGACTCCAATCAGTGGAGTGTTTGCCCCCAAAACCCATTGATTCCTGCTTTGCTAATGCTCCTTGATGCCACATCCGGTCAAGTATTGCCTTGATGTCAAGGGGCTGTCACTCTCACCTCCCCTCTGGAATTCAGCTCTTTTGTCCGTGTTTGACCCAAGGCTGGAATGAGATCAGGATCTGAATGGCCCTCACGGAGCCCAAACTGGGCATCTCTGAGCAGGTGCGGCTTGATAGCTCTGTTGATGACACCATAAGAACATAAGAACTAAGAGCACGAGTAGGCCATTAGCCCTTCGAGCATGCTTCACCATGCGATAAGATCATGGCTTCTATCATTTATTGATGATGAAGAGTAAGACTGATGGGGCAGTAATTGGCCAGGTTGGATTTGTCCTGCTTTTTGTGTACTGGACATACCCGGGCAATTTCCCACATTGTCGGGTAGATGCCAGTGCTATAATTGTGCTGGAAGAACTTGTCTAAGGGAGGGGCAAATTCTGGAGCACAAAATCTTCAGTCCTATTGCCAGAATGTTTACAGGGCTCATAGCCTTTGCAATGTCTTGTGCTTCCAACCATTTCTTGGTATCATGTGGAATGAAGACTGGCAATGTGGTCTGCTGGAGATTTCTAGATTTCTAATGTTGAAGTGTGGACAAAACTGGGGAAAGCAGGGTTTGGAATGTATGCTTTAGCTGTGGCTTCCAGCCCTATAGGTCAGGCAGCATCCGAGGAGCAGGAGAATCATGTTTTGGGCATTCATTCGAAACATTGACTCTCCTGCTCCTCAGAGGCTGCCTGACCTGCTGTGCTTTTCCAGCGCCCCACTCTCGACTCTGATCTCCAGCATCTGCCGTCCTCACTTTCTCCCATCTCTCTCGCTTATTTAGCCCAATTCACGGAGTTTGTGAGCACACCGAGCTGATCAAGCACAGTGAGCCTCAATAGTAAACAGACTCACATAATCAAAGGCAGCACACCTGAACACTGCAGGCACCATAGTTTGAGAAAGAGGCCATCAAGACCAGGGAAACGGTGGAGACGAACCTGAATTATCCCCGGAATGAGGGTTGCCAGTTTGGGGGGGGACCCTGGTGAAACTGCAGGGACGCTCCTTATCGTGGAGAAGTCGAAACCAAGGTTTGATCGGGGTGCTCCGAATTCTAAGCGGTTCGGATCAAGTTACTGGAAGACCCTGTTTCCACAGGCAGCAGGCTAACAATTAATACAATTGGCAGAAGAACCCTAGGGGAGGTGAGGAGAAAAGTCCAGTGGAACATCGACAGATAGTTGGAAGAGGGAAGCAAAATCTTAAAAATCACACAACACCAGGTTATAGTCCAACAGGTTTATTTGGAAGCACTAGCTTTCGGAGCGCTGCTCCTTCATCAGGTGGTTGTGAAGTAAAAGATTGGACAACCACTTGATGAAGGAGCTGCACTCCGAAAGCCAGTGCTTCCAAATAAACCTGTTGGGCTATAACCTGGTGTTGTGTGATTTTTTAACTTTGTACACCCCAGTCCAACACCGGCATCTCCAAATCATTAAGAAAAAGAAAAACGACAAGATTTTGAGGAAAAGGGTAGGAATAGTCGGGTTGGTTCCTGCTAATGGGCTCTTTCTGGGCTTGGACCCTCGATGAATACCGCCTCGAATTTCGCAAAGAGCAGGAAGCCAGGCTGATTCAAGCCTGTGGACGCTTGTGACGAGATGCAAGGGTCGAGAGTGTGGGCGGTGGGACTGATCATTGTGCCCCATCAGGGGAGTCTCTTCTCTGGTCTACCTTGGTTGGCTCAGTCTGGGAGATGAACCCTTTCAGGCCAGAAGGAGCACTGTCAGAAACACACAGCAAGACGAGATGTTCGCTTTCCACCCCGAATAATTCACCTCACAAACCGGGGGGGGGGCCGGCCATCAGTTTGCAACAAGTGGAACGATTTATTTTGCATTATGCATTGACAAATGCAAATTAAAAACCCATCAAACCTACGCCTCATTATTCGGTGCGTCCTAACCCAGCAGTTAAGAGAAACAAATTCCCCGATGTTGACCGGTGAACACAAGCAACGAATCTCAATTATTTACAAATGTATGAGTAAAAACAGAGAAACAAGGTTTAAAAAAAATGAACTGCAATATCTCACAATGAACACCAATCTGCAAATAGTGGCCAACTCTTATGCAATGATGATCCTTCCCTGTCAAAATGCATTCAAATCTAACCTTTTAATACCTTTTAATTTTTAAAAAAAGGCAGAAGTGCCTGCATTTTAGTACTTCTCGCACGAAGTGATGTTGAAAAGCAAGACTCTTGACTCCTCTCGGACGAAACATTGTGTCATTCTGATGTAGGTGTTTTTATAAATGCAGTGCAGTAAGATTTAATGCAAATACTTGTTTCACTGCACAGTTGCTGCTCAGGACCTGCAATTTGTCTTTGTGTTTTTCCAGATTTACAGCATCCGCTTTATGTTTTTTTAAAATTGGTTCAGCACTCTCGTCATTCAATCTAACCCCCTCAATAATCTTACCTCGCATATTCTCTTTACCTCCATATTCTCTCCCCAGGAGATCTCTACACTGTCCCTTTACATGCACTACCTTCTTTAATCACTCCATCACTGGTGGCTGTGTCTTCAATTGCCTCGCCTTCTGCCAGCAATGGAATCCCCTCCCGACCTGTAACAATCCCACCTTCTTCCTTTGTGGTTGTGTTGCCACAGACTGAGCAGACCATAGGGACTGCTCTCTCTTTAGAGAGAAGCGACTGGTGGTGATTTAACCTGAGGGCCACCAGACCTCAGGTGAGGGAAGAGGTTGAGGAGGAGAGCCCTTCATGGTAACCTCAAACCGGTTGATGGGAATCGAACCCATGCTGTTGGCATCACACTGCTCTGCAGACCAACGGCCCAGCGGACGGACCCAAACCGATTCCCTCGCTTCCTTAAAGACATTTCTTACTTGAGAGGCCTCGATATCCAACCAGATTGATTGTGGATCAGACAAAAGACATTTCTTAAAGCCGACTTCCTTGACCAGGATGTGAGGATGCCAGTGTTGGACTGGGGTGGGCAAAGTCAGAAGTCTCACGACACCAGGTTATAGTCCGCCAGGTTTATTGAAAAGCACAAGCTGTTGGAGCACTGCTCCTCCGTCAAGTGAAGCTTGTGATTTTAATTAAACCTGTTGGACTATAACCTGGTGTCGTGAGACTTCAGACTTTGGCCTTGACTGTGCTTTTGTGTAACCCATCTCACTGGAGCCAATCCGAGGGCAAGCCATGTGGGGAAAAAAAAATAAATTGTGGGCTAAATATGGTATTAAATTACTGACTTCATGGTGAAGGTGTTCCTGGGTAATAGTGATCATAACATGATTGAAGTTCATATTCAATTTCAGGGAGTGGGGGTCCATGGGTAATACTTTACATATAAATGAGGCCCTGAATGAGCAGATAGAACCCAAGCTAGCTAAAGCAACCTTGCAAATTGTGTTAAGGGATAGGTCAGTAGAGATACAGTGATCGATATTTCAGGGGATATTTTAGAAGGCACAGAAGGGATCATTTTTAAGGAGAATCTTTTCTGAGAAAGTACCACACTTAAATAAAAAAAAGCATGTCATTTTGCAAAAAAAGCCTAACATTGTATGGGCCAGAAAATTTAAAATGCAAAGGATTTCTAAATTAGATTAGATTACTTACAGTGTGGAAACAGGCCCTTCGGCCCAACAAGTCCACACCGCCCCGCCGAAGCGTAACCCACCCATACCCCTACCCCTACATTTACATCTACCCCTTACCTAACACTATGGGCAATTTAGCATGACCAATTCACCTGACCTGCACATCTTTGGAGTGTGGGAGGAAATCGGAGCACCCGGAGGAAACCCACGCAGACACGGGGAGAACGTGCAAACTCCACACAGTCAGTCGCCTGAGGCGGGAATTGAACCCGGGTCTCTGGCGCTGCGAGGCAGCAGTGCTAACCACTGTGCCACCGTGCCGCCCCAAAATGTTCAGAGGAAATTCAGTTATGAGAGAAGGACAGGTAGAAATCGTAAGAAAGTTTAGAAATTTTAAGGTGAGAGGGGAAAGATTTAAAAGGGACCTAAGGGGCAACTTTTTCACCCAGGCGGGTTGTGTGTGGAACGAACTGCCAGAGGAAGTGGTAGAGGCAGGTAAAATTACAACACTTTTAATGGGCATTTGGACAGATGCATGATGGGAAAGGTGTTGAGGAATACAGGCCAACTGCAGGCAAATGGGACTAGTTCGGTTTAGGAAACACGGTCTGCATGCATGAATTGGGCCAAAGGATCTGCTTCCTTGCTGTATGGCTCGAAACACAAAAACAGAGAGTAAGAGCTTCTGCACGTATTTTAAAATGGTGTGTTGACAATTTGACTGTTGATCCTGTAGAAAGTGAGTCCGGAGAATTAATATTGGAAATTAAGGCAAATGATTGGAGCAGGTAGTTTCCATCATTCTGGAGGATACAAGTAAGATTGCTCTGGTAATAGCAATCACCAGGGAATTGGTACTGAGCAAGTTGGAATGTTATGGGATGAGAAATCCCCAAGACTTAATCCCAGGATCTTAAAAATAGTGGCCAGGGAGATAGTAGATCTTGAACTTATCCTAAGCTCCATTGTTTTGGGATCGTCCCACTGAATTGGAAAACGGCAAATGTAACTTTTCCATTCAAAAAGGAAGACAAAAAAGCAGGACAGACCAGATGACTTAACATCATTGGGAAAACACTACAAGTTATCGCACAAAATATTTTAGCAGGGCACTTAGAAAAAATGTCAGGGTAATACGGCAAAGTTGTGCAAGGTAATTCATATTGTTGGGAATCTTTGAGGACGTAACGTGTGTCAAGGATAAAGGAGAACTGATGGATCTACTGAGATTCTGAAGGCATTTGATAAGGTCACACATCAGAGGTTATTGCAGACAGGTCATGGTGTAGAGGTTAAGTAATGTATTGGTATGGATAGAAGACTGGCTGGCTAACAGGAAGCAGAGAGTAAGAATATGTGGATCATTTTCTGGTCGATAAATGTGTGATAGGTCCCAAGAATCAGTGTTGGGGTCTGAACCCTTAACATTTTCTACAATGTACGAGGACAGGGAGGAAAGTAAGTTCTGAAGAGGACTTAAGAAGAGCTGAAGAAACGATGAAGGGATATAGATCGGTTAAGGGAACAGGCAAAACGCTAGTGAATGGAGTATAATGTAGGAAAATGGAAAATTGTCCTTTTTGGCCGGAAGAATAAAAATGGGGAGAGATTGCAGAGCTCTGAGATGCAGTTGGATCTGGGTGTCCTAATGCATGAATTACGGAAGGTTAGTGAACAGGCACAACAAGTCATCAGGAATAGAGTGTTCCACTGATCGCCAGGGAGATTGAACACAAAGGTAAGGAGAGGTGGTAATTCGACTAAACAGGGCACTGTTGAGACCACATCTGGTGTACTGCGCACACCTTTTTAAGGCAGGACACTGAAAGGTTTACCGGACGACACCTGTAATGCCTTATGAGGAAGGTTGAACAGACTAGGATGCATCTGCTGGAGCTTAGAAGGTGATTTGGTTGAAACAGATAAGATTCTGAGGGGTCTTGACATGTGGACTAATCTAATTTGCACGTGCACACGTGTACAAATATGGGCATTAAAGTGCACACCCACGTGAAGACCTCACCCAGTAGTCAAAGCCAAGAGTGTTTTTTTCCCTGTACGATTGTCTATCACTTTACTGAACAGCTGGAGGACACGTGGTGGGTGTGAGACATGTTCAGGGGGTGTGGGCTGGACAAGGATGTTATGGCATTGTTGGGCCTTTCAGGGCCGATGGGCCAAATGGCCTCCCTGTTCCACCTCTATGTCGTATTGGCATTGGGTCTGGACATTTCTTTGGTCACATTTCATCACTCACTTCCCTGCCAGTGTTGGACAAAGCCCATTGTCCCAGTGCTAACTCTGTGAGAGATTCAGTCTTAACTAACTTCCACCCTCTTTTATTGTGTCAATCCCAAATGCATCATTCTCTGCCTCTTTCCTTTATAGACCTGCATCTTGCTTTGTCTGAGTACCTGTCTTACATTAAAACATCCATTAGCTTCTGCATCACCTTCCTGGTGAGGTATCCCATGGCCTAACAAGCCCAGCACTGCCAACGGTGGTAGTAGAGTCAGAGACACGAGGTACATTTAAGCAACTACTGAACAAGCACATGGACAGCAGTAAATTGAGGGGTGTGTAGGTTAGGTTGATCTTAGATTAAGGTAAATGCTCAGCACAACATCGTGGGCCGAAGGGCCTGTACGTTTCTAGGTTCTACGTAAGCCTGGATGTTGGGAAATCTCTCTGAACTGAACCTCAGTGACCAGATCAATCCTTACTCCAAGAGGGTTTAATGTACATCACCCTTCAGCTCTGGGTTTTCTTTTGTGTTCATCAAAGAGTGACTTTGGAGGCAGTTTTCAGTGTCGGCAATGCTATAAGGCACAGTGTGATTCTCAGACTGCTGCTATCGAGTTCCAATGATCTCTTTCCAACAGGGTTAGGAAGCACAGGGCACAGATTTCAAATACGTAGCAGATCAACCAGTGGGGGACACGAAGGAGAAACTGGTTTCTTTTCAATGACGGTGAGCGGTGGCCTTAAGAATGAATGAAAGCAGATCGTGCAGCAACTTGTAAAAAGGAACTGGATCAATTCTTGACAATTGCAGGGAAATGGGACTCACTGGATAGGTCTTCCAAATGGCCAACACTGGGACATCATAGAATCCCTACAGTGTGGAAACAGGCCCTTCAGCCCAACAAGTCCACACTGACCTGATGAAGAGTAACCCACCCAGGACCATTCCTCTACCCTATTACTCTACATTTACCCATAACTAATGCACCGAACCTGCACATCCCTGAACACTACGGGCAATTTAGCATGGCCAATTCACCTCACCTGCACATCTTTGGACTGAGGGAGGCAACCAGAGCAAACCTATGCAGACACGGGGAGAATGTGCAAAACTCCACACAGACAGTCGCCCGAGGCGGGAATTGAACCCGGGTCCCTGGTACTGTGAGGCAGCTCTGCTAGCCACTGAGCCACCGTGCTGTCCCCGTCTCTTTCTACATTCTTTGCTTCTACAAACCTTTCCATATCCCACAGGTGAAATGATCAACATTTGAGATACGTCAGGGTCCAGAGAGAGAGAGAGAGAGAGAGGGCAACACGAGGAGACACTGGTCACAGAAGCAAAGTACAGTGGATGCTGGAAATCTGAAACAAGTGCAGACAGTGCTGGAGAGACTCAGCAGGTCAGGTAGCATCTGTGGAGAGAGAAACTGAGTTTCCAACACATAGAAAATAGGAGTAGACTGTTGACGCTGCTCCCTCATTCATGATGATCATGGCTGATCACCAAAACACAGTCCCCTGTTCCCGCTTTCTCCCCACACCTTCCAACCCTTTTAGCCCCAAGAACCACATCTGACTCCTTCTGAAATCGACACGGAGGGGATGCTTCCTCTTGTGGGACATTTTCGGATGAGAGCTCATCATCTTAGGATAAGGGATCGCAAATTTAAAACAGCATTAGAAGCCCAACAGTGTGGAAACATGCCCTTTGGTCAAACAAGTCCACACTAACCCTCCAAAGCCTAACCCAACCAGACCCATTTCCCTACCCTATATTTACCTCTGACTAATGTACCTACCTACACACCCTTGAACACTATGGGCCATTTAGCGCAGACAATTCACCTGACCTGCACACCTTTGGACTGTGGGAGGAAACCGGAGCACCCGGAGGAAACCCACACAGACACGGGGAGAGTGTGCAAACTCCACACAGACAGTCGCCTGAGGTGGGAATTGAACCTAGGTCCCTGGCTCTGTGAGGCAGCAGTGCTAACCACCGAGCCACTGAGTTGAGGGGAAACTGCATCTCCCAAAAGGTTGTGAATCTGTGGAATTCGCTTCTCCCAAAGTGCAGTGGATGCTGGGACAGTGAGTAAATTTAAGGAGGAGTCAGACAGATTTTTAATTGGTTACGAGTTGAAGGGATATGGAGAGAAGGCAGGAAATAGGAGGTGAGGAGCATATCAGCTCGATGGTGGAGCAGACTCGATGGGCCGAATGGCTGAATGCTGCTCCTGTGCCTTATGAACTTCTTGGGGGTTCAATCCGGTTGTGAAGAAGAGTCATTCCAGAGTTGAAACATTAACTTTGCTTCCCTCCCTCCACAGGTGCTGCCAGACCTGCTGAATCGCTCCAGCGTTCTCTGTTCTCAGCGAGACAAGGTGAAGATTGAAACGTTCCCCAAAATCCCGGCCGGGGACAATCAGAGAGCCTCTGGAGGAGGAGGCAGTTTGGCGGGATCAATTCCCGTCGAGGATTTGATTTGGGTGTATTAGCTTATTGGAAATGAGGCCTGAGCAACTTCCACCCCTCATACAGCCACTGAGAGTGGCTCCCTCAGTGTGAGAGGTGACTCATTATGGAAACTGCGGGCTCATTTAGTGCATATCAAGATTCTCATCGGCAGCCCTACGTTCGACTCTGCATCCTAGGGAGAAAGGGGGACTTGGATTCAAATCATGCGCTCGAGGACATCCTGAAAAACCCGGCGATGAGTTGTTATGAACTCAGCAAGGGGCTCACGAACAGCAGTGTGATAATGGCTGGAGAGTGGATGAGGGGGTTGAGAGATAAATACTGCCTTGTCCTTCTGAAATGGTGCTGGGGGGGAATCTGTAGCATAGACCTGCAGTAGACCGTGCCTCTGTAAACATGCCAGCTCAGAGACAAGAGCTTCAAGCTTCAGGAGCCGAGTTCAGGTCTCTATTGTGGGACAGACGACCACATTCCTCTAGTTCAGGGGCAAGACTGCAACTCACAGATCCACAGCTTTGGAAGCTCAGAAACCACTTGGGAGAATCAAGTGATTCAGGTAGGGATCTACCTGACACCATTAATGGAGGCCCTGACCACAGGCCTTGCCTTCATGGCCTTCTGGGTGAAAGTGAGGACCGCAGGTACCGAAGATCAGAGTCGAAAAGGGTGGCGCTGGGAAAGCACAGTAGGTCAGGCAGCTCCGAGGAGCAGGAGAATCGATGTTTTGGGACCTGATGAAGAGCTTATGCTCAAAACGTTGACTCTCCTGCTCCTCGGAGGCTGCCTGATCTGCTGTGCTTTCCCAGCGCCACCCTTTTCGACATTAATGGTCTTTTGAAATGGTTGAGGAAACCCCTCTGTACCAAGGGCAGTTAGGGATGGACAGCAAACATCTGAGACTCCCACATCCCCTGAAAGAACGGGGTGGGGGGGGGGGGGGGGGTTGGTGGGGAGAGGGGAAAGCCAACTTAAGTCAAGCAAGGACTGAAGAGTCAAGTGGCATGGTGAATTGTTCTCGCTGAGAGGTTCTGTGTCAAGGCTGCTTTTCACATCATCCCTCAGTTGGTCATGAACGCTGAGATCCGAACAATAAAAAAGACGGCAGGAACCCAAATGTCCTGTCGTCAGTCACCACTAAATAAATACAAGAAGCCGATAAAAAGGGTAGGTAGTTCAGCAACTCTTTAGCATCTTACACAGAAATGGACATTTTTATCTAGGACAGAATATAATCAATCACCTGTTGACACAGATATTAGCAAACAGTCATTAGATCAGATTCACATGCCAGTGAGAGTAAGGATTACACATGGTTTTCTTGACAGCTTTTTGGTTCTTTGTTTAACCCCACCCGCCCACCCTCCCCCGTCCCCTGTACAAGAACATTCACTCGTAATTGTTCAAAATGGGAGCTACAGGTAACAAGACTCAAACTGCGATCAGGGTGGGGGAGAGGGAAGGTGTGACTAAAGCTGTGTTGGTGGTGGGGGGGAGGGGGAAGGAGGCAGGAAGAGGATAAAGAAAACCTTACATCGTGCGTTTTTCTTTCATTCCTACCCTGGGGTTTTCGTACGCTCCGATTTTATTTTTTGGTATCGCGTTGATAGTCTGAATTGACAGAAGGAAAAGCAAGTGAATTCTGATGGAGAGGGGTGCTCTGAGTAAGCCACCCTCCCAAACTCAAAAGGGTGCCACGTTCATCGGGCGGGGAAGGCCGAAGGAATGCCCATTTTCGACCTCCTGGCTGGCGCCGGTGATGCATACATCATTGAATCCTGACAGTGTGGAAACAGGCCATTCAGCCCATCTGAAAAGCGGCCCACCCACACCTCCCCCCTGTCATCCTGCATTCCCCACGGCTAACTCCCATTCAAGGAAAACTTGGCATGGCCAATCCACCTAACCTGCACATCCTTTGGACTGCGGGAGGCGCAGGCACGGGGAGGATGTGCAAGACGGTCACCCAAGGGTGGAATTGAACCCAGGGCCCTGGCACTGTGAGGTAGCAGAGCTAACCACGCAGCCACACTGCCTCCCTACTTGCCCTGGACAACTCAAGCCCAACACTGAACACTTTTCTGCACTCTTTTAAGGATATTGTTAAACTGGAATGAGTGCAGAAAAGATTTACTGGGATGCTACCTAAAATGGAAGATTTGAGTAATAAGGAGAGGGATGGATAGACCTATCTCCCTGCAGCGTTGGAAACTGATGGGTGACTTTATAGAGGTCTACAAAATCATGAGAGGCATAGATAAGGTGGATAGCCAACAGCTTATCCCCATGGTAGGGGAGTCTAAAACTAAAGGGCACAGGTTTAAGGGGAGAGACACAGAAGAGTCCACAAGGACAACATTTTCACGCAGAAGTTTCCGGAACAGGCTGCTGGAGGTAGTAGTGGAGGTGAGTACAAATTCGTCACTCAAGAAACACTTAGACAGGAACATGGTCTGGGATAGTTATGGAGGGATGTAGGCAAATGGGACGAGTTTGATTGTGAAAATTGGGAAGCTTTGGCGAGTTGGGCTGAACGGCCTGTTTCCATGCTGTAAGCCTTTATGACTCTAGAACTTATGACTTTATGCAGCCTCCCTTCTCCCCCGTACCAATGTCCCTTTAACCCTTTGTGCTCAGTCTCATGAGAAGTTCTCTCTGTGAGATACAAGAGTCGACAACATCCATCCCCGCTTCCACCTCAGTGTTTGTAGCCTGGATCTTGGGATAATCACATTTGGAGAGTGAAAGATGACTTCAGACTCGCTCAACTCTTTGGTCATGGGTTCGAACCTCATGACTGATAAGAAACAGTCAAAGGTGGATCCTCAAGGCCTGTTGACGGGAGATGTGAGTCAGCAATCCCTTGATTCTAGTTGTTGAGGTCAGTATTAATTACCCCTTGACAGTTCCTTGGGGGTCTCCTGAAGCATTTGAACTTGCCCCCCTCAATGTAACCATACAAATGGGCGTGGGGAGGGTCCCCTTGGCTTGAATTGGCTCGTCATAGCCCACCAACATATGTCGTTGACTTCCCAACATGTTCCCATGATGCCTCACAGGCACGAGTGCGAAAGAAGGAGGTGTTGATGAATCTGTAGGTTAGATTTTATTTGGAGGGCTTGACAAGGGAAATGTTGTTGGAATCTGGGAGTTCAGGTCCATTGTATTCTGAAGGTTGCTGCACAGGTGGATAGAGTGGTCAAGAAGTCGTATGGTATGCTTGCCTTCATCGGACGGGCTATTGAGTATAAGAGCTGTCAGGCCATGTTAGAATTGTACACGACATTGGTTCGGCTGCATTTAGAATACTGTGTACAGTTCTGGTCACCAAATTACCAAAAGGATGTAGATGCTTTGGGAGGGTGCAGAGAAGATTTACGAGGATGTTGCCTGGTATGGAAGGTTCTAGCTATGAAGAGAGGTTGAGTAGGTTAGGTTTGTTTTCACTAGAAAAAAGGAGATTGAGGGGGGAATCTGATTGAGGTTTACAAAATCATGAAGGGTATAGACAGGGTGGATAGAGACAAGCTTTTTCCCAGGGTGAAGGATTCAATAATGAGAGGTCACACTTTCATGGTGAGAGGTGAAACGTTTAAGGGGGATACACACGGCAAGTACTTTATACAGAGGGTGGTAGGTGTCTGGAGCGCGTTGGCAGCAGAGGGGGTAGAGGCAGGCACGGTAGATTCATTTAAGATGCGTCTGGACAGAATAGGTGGGAAATAGAGGGATACAGATGCTTCGGAATTGGGTGCTAGGTTTAGACAGTGGATTTGGATTGGCTCAGTGGATTTGGAGGGCCCGTTCCTGGGCTGTAAATTTTCTTTGCTCTTTGTTCTTTGTCTATCTGCTGCAAGCAAAGGATTATGGAGCTATGGGAAATGTAGATCCTGATGTGGGCTGAGAGGTCACGGTAATGTCAAGAGGTTGGAAAGTTTGGGACTGGAGATCAAAGCAGAGGGCTGGAATACAGAGGGGCTTGACAGGGAAGGTGGTGAGTGCGCAGGTGCACAAATAAGCAAAAACAAAATACACGCAAGTCCGCCTGATTCGGGTTTGAAAGTTTATTCCGGGGGCAGGGAGAGGGGGCTGGTTGCTGGGCAGGAGGTGGGAATGATCATTCTGAGGAGAGCAAATAGAAGCTGGTGACAACAGCAGTGAGCTTTCAGGTCTGTCTGCGCAAATCATCTTGTCACTTCCGAACGAGGGTCATTTTAACCGAAGCTGGTTTTGGTCTTCAGTCAATGGAGTGAAGCATTGGGTCTGGGTGTCGCCGGGGTGGCATGTTGGGGGCAGCTGAAAAACAAAACCGTCCTTTCACCAGATTGGGTGGGACTCCTACCCCTTGAAGGATGGAGCTTATTTGTTGTGGTCAGGATAGAGGTGGCACCGAGCAAGAACTAGGGCCTAAAATTCGTTGGGTCAGTTCACCAATTGACTTTTGACCTCTCCTTGCCAATGCTCGATTTCCCCAAAGCTAGTTGCCTACATTGAGCAGGAGGAAGGTATAGATCTATAACTCAGTCCATTAGCTGGTCAGCTGCTTCAGGCTAGTCCACCTTTCAGTTAGATTTTGATTCATCTCTCACCAAATTCCAATGACCCAGCCCTGCTGTTAACACCCAGACTCTATCAATCCCAGCTTCTGAATTGTTGGTTGACCTCAAGCCTCAATTGCTATTTGGGAGAGAATTCCAGATTCCCCTTCCCTTTTCTGTGTGGAAGAATGGTACCCACTAATTCGAAGGCTTTACCCCTTGAGGTGGACGCCCGAGCCAGAGGGAAAAAAAAAACCTGCCACCCCCTTTAGCCTGGTTCAATAGTAAGTTCAATTAAAATCATCCAAGGCTATATAACCAAGTTATCCCTTGGAGCTTCTTACTCAAACAAAGCAGCTATCCAAAGATGCAAACCATACGGTAGGCCGTCTCTGTTGCCAGCTGGAAATTGCTGGTTCTTTCTGAAAACTGCGGCCTAGTTAAAACTCTGCCCTGACCACAGCGTTGGGACAGGCCGGTTAGACTCTGGGCACACACCACAAACCCAACCCAAAGCTAAGCCGCTGGTACGAGAGCCCACAGCCCAGGAACCCCAGGGATGATGTCCAAGTCAAACTCAACCTGAAATGCAAAGCTGAAGCTGGTAGCTGTGTGAAGGGGTAACGGTGAGACTGCGGGACATGTTGGTAGGGATGTGTAACCAACTGAGATATTTTGAAGACGGGAGGTAATCCTTGAAGTCAGCGAATTCGTGGTTATGAATGGACAACACGGAAATGAGACTAAAAGCATCGAGTTCACCAAACTGCAGGGGACGGGGGAAGGAGTTCTATTTTCCACATTTGTCTGGTGGGCACCCAGACCAGGAGGTGCCTGGGCCTAACTCACCCCAGGAATTCAATGTCGACAGAGGGTAAGTCAGTCGTGTGAGGAATAACATTTGGCTTGAGCAGGCCAAGGGGGCTAAGAGGTAGAGTGTGAGCGCTGTAATGTACAGGATAGGGATCACTTACTGGTCTGAGGTGAAGTCACGACGGAGGTAATTGTCCACTGGTTTGTTCTCACAATATTCACTTATTAAAGAGAGAAAGCTTCTACACTCAGACAAAGAAAGACAAAACAGAGTGTCCAAGTCGAGCACCCACCAAAACGACTGGGCCTTCGGTCGGTGTTTACCCCCATCCATGCCCCCCCCCCCTCCCCCCACCACCCACCCCACCACCCCTCTCCCAACCCTCCCTGCCCCACCCCCTTGTCTGATTGGTCAGTGCAGAGTGAAAGCCCCATTGGCTGCCCTGTTGCTAGAAGATCAGTTGGAGGTATCAGACTGGACGCTTCCGGGCCCTTCCGTTGGCGATGTCACAGAGGACGGGGTGGTTGCATCCTGCCAGCCGCCATTAGTCTGTGGGGGGAGAAAGAAACAGGCAGCTCAGAGCGAGGGAGAGACAGCGAGGAGGACAATACAGATTGGCAAGGTCACCGCCTCTCACGTCAATACATCGCACTAGGTCGAAAACCCTTCAGTCAAAAATCACAGCATAAAGATGTACAGCACAGAACCACCCTTCAGTCTAACCCATCCATGCTGACTAGATATCCTAAATTAATCTCATCCCATTTGCCAGCGCCCGGCCCATATCCCTCCAAACCCTTCCTGTTCATATACCCATCCAGATGCCTTTTAAATGTTGTAGTTGTACCAGCCTCCACCACTTCCTCTGGCAGCTCATTCCACACACGTACCACCCTCTGCGTGAAAACGTTGCCCCTTAGGTCTCTTTTAAATCTTTCCCCTCTCACCTTAAGCCTGTGCCCTCTGGTTTTGGACTCCCCTACCCTGGGGAAACAAAAAACGACCTCGGCTGTCACCCTATCCATGCCCCATTCGGTTTTATAAACCCTTATAAGGTCACCCCTCAGCCTCTGATGCTTTCTTGACATCACCGTGAGTGTGCTTGAGAGCTCCTTGGTGCAGGCACTGAGCTGAGCGTCCGCCCTCGTGCTTGTGAGTGTGAGCGCGCTCTTACACTTATCGGCCATCTTTAATGGATTAACATTCCCCACCCCCTCCGACTCACTTCCCAGAGTTATTATAAAGCTGACTGAGTTGGGAAGCGATTGACTGAATGACGGAAAGACAAAATCGGGTGTGAATTAAGTTAATGGGAATGATTGGAAATAAAATGCCCTCTGTTCGCTCTTTGAATAGGTGCCAAGAAATCATTTTTAAAATCACCAAATGGGAAAGTGAGGGGCTCCGAGGGATCTTGGAGGGTAACACACCTCCGACCTTTTGAATCATATGAATTCATGTAAGAGACAGGATAGGCAAAGTTGAAAATGTGTTGCTGGAAAAGCGCAGCAGGTCAGGCAGCATCCAAGGAACAGGAGAATCGACGTTTCAGACAGAAGCCCTTCTTCAGGATAAGCAAAGTAACAAGACTTCTTCTCATTGACACGCAATGAAGGAAGACAGGTTGTCTCTTTCTGTCACAGAGACGAGTTGAGGTCACTTTTGGAATACTGCGTTCAGTTCTGGCCTCCCTGTTGTTGGAAGGACGTCGGTAAACTTGAAAGGGTTCAGAAAAGGGTTTGATCTACAGGGAGTGGCTGAACAGGCTGGGGCTGTTTTCCCTGGAGCGTCGCAGGCTGAGGGGTGACTTTGTGGAAGCTTACAAAATCATGAGGGGCATGGATAGGGTAAATAGTCGGGATCTTTTTTTTCCCAGGGTAGCAAGCCCGAATGTAGAGGGCATAAGTTTAGGGTGAGAGGGGAAAGATTTAAAAGGGACTTGAGGGGCAACTGTTTCACGCAGAGGGTGGCGCGTGTGTGGAATGAGCTGCCAGAGGAAGTGGTGGAGGCTGGTACAACTGCAGCAGTTAAAAGGCATTCTGGATGGGTATATGAATAGGAAGGGTTTGGAGGAATGTGTGCCTAGATTAATTTAGGATATCTGCTCGGTGTGATCCAAAGGGTCTGTTTCCCTGCTGTATGACTCTGTGAGCACAGAGACACCAAAAACATATACAATCAGAGCACCAGATGTGCCAGTCGAAGTTGGCATTTCAAAGTCACGCCGCGGTGGCACTAACACCGTTAACCTCCACCTCCCCCCCCCCCTTGCGCCCCTCCACCCTGGCATTTCGTGCCTCTTTGTGGTCCCTTTAAGAAAAGTGAGAGCGAGTGGCTGGTGAAGTGAGCCCTCTCCTGAAAGGTCACAACAGAGCAACTCTGCAAAGAGGCTATTACAACAAATTACTGCCTTCAAGATGGCAAGGTAAGTATAAGGCGTAGAAAACGGAATCAATTTTGTGTCTGGAAAGCAGGCAGATTAAAGTGCACCAGCGACATTAGTCAAAATTTAAATGCCATTAGCTGTGTCGCAGCAGAAAAGGCCGCCTGGCAGCCTTTCATTTGGAAGGCTGTTATTTGATGGTAAGTACTGACCAGCCCCAATCACAATGTGTGTGTGCTGTACAAAGGCAGTCAGAGGGAGGACGGGGAGACATTCCCAGAGAGTCGAGAGCTGCTTCCCTCCTGCGAGTGCTTTAATTGCCTGCATTTCCTCCAGCTCCTTTTCTCCCTGCTGTTCAAACCATCTCAAAATTCCCATCTTGTTTGTCAGGGCAACTGATGGACAAGATCAGAGGGGTGTTTTACACCAGGATTGACTGGTGATTTGATGCCTCTGGGTTACAGTCGTCTGTGAGCTGCTGATCCTCAAAGACTGAGTCATTTAACCCTGCAGAAACCTGCAACAGCTCAACGGCACTCAATGTCTACTCTCTCGCACACAGCAAAAGGTACCACACACACACACACACACAGCTCCAATCTCATGCTGTTGTACACTCACACATCGTCAATCTCATGCATGCACTCACATATACACACATCCACTCGCGCGCACACATTCTCACACACACTCATACATATACACCTTCACTCACAAGCTCACACACCCACATCTCTTCACCCTCACGCACACTCGCACACATACATCTTAACTCACACACACTCAGTGACAGACACATGCAAAACATTCATTCACAGACACACATTCTCTCACTCACGCATACACATATATAGATACACACAGACAAAGTTTCACTCATACCTTCATTCACACACACATTGACAGACATACGCTCACACGTATGTACACATGCAGACACACACTCATACACGGACACACACACATGCAAACTGTCATACACTCACACGCATACACACTCTTTCACACACATGAACATACATTCTCACGAGCACAAACTCTCTCATACATGAACACACAATCATTGGCAGACACTTGCACAAGCATTCATTCACACACACACACGCACGCAATCATACACACACACACAATCATACACACACATGCACGCAATCACACACACACACACACACAATCATACACACACACAATCACACACACACAATCATACACACACAATCATACACACACACAATCACACGCACACAATCATACACACGCGCACGCAATCATACACACACACAATTATACACACACACACGCAATCATATACACACACGCACGCAATCATACACACACGCAATCATACACACACGCAATCATACACACACACAATCATACACACACACAATCATACACACACAGAATCATACCATACACACACGCAAACGCAATCATACAAACGCACACACACGCAATCATACACACACACACACGCAGTCATACACACACACAAGCAATCACACACACACACGCAATCATACACACATGCACACACGCAATCATACACACACATGCAATCATACACACACACACACACGCAATCATACACACACACGCACACAATCATACACACACACAATCATACACACACACACGCAATCATACACACACACAATCATACACACACACACATGCAATCATACACACGCACGCAATCATACACACACGCAATCATACACACACACACAATCATACACACACACAATCATACACACACACAGAATCATACCATACACACACGCAAACACAATCATACAAACGCACACACACGCAATCATACACACACACACGCAGTCATACACACACACACAAGCAATCACACACACACGCAATCATACACACACGCACACACGCAATCATACACACACACGCAATCATACACACACACACGCACGCAATCATACACACACACGCAATCATACACACACACAAACTCAATCAGACACACACATACAAACACAATCACACACACACAAACGCAATCATACACACACACACAAACTCAATCATACACACACACACAAATTCAATCATACACACACACACAAATGCAATCATTCACACACACAAACTCAATCATACACAAACAAACAAACGCAATCACACACACACACACACACACACACACACACACACACACGCGCGCGCGCACACACACACACGGCTAGGTGATGAAAAACCAATAAAAACACAGCCATACTTGGAACTGAGCATATTGGTTGTACTGGAGCAGTGTTCTGAAGTAGACGAAACTATTTGGACCAGTATGCTCCATTTGCATATTTTACTGATTTCTCCTTCTGGGAAATGCGACCATGTCTTTTCTCGCTACATGAAGAAATTTCAATGGACTTTCTCCAAAATAGTATTTACCCCAGCCATATTTCACCCTCAGAATTGGGAGTGATCCCATTTTGTGCCTTTAGCCAACCTTTCTGCTGTAGCCCTCTGGATTCTGTATGGCTCTCCATCTTGGAGGACAACGACTTGCATCCACACCCTGCCAACAAACCTGGAAGGCAGTTGGACTTGCATGTTGAATTTTTATAGCACCGAAGCAGGCCATTAAACCTGAACAGAGGCAGGTATAGTTTCAACACTTAAAAGACATTCAAACAGGTAGGTGAGTAGGAAGAGCTAAGAGGGGTATGGACCAAACATAAGCAAAAGGGACTTGTATAGTCTGGGGAACTTGCTCAGCGTGGACAAGTTGGACAGAAGGGTCTGATTCCTCCCATCAGCATCTTTCAACTTATTGCATAATCTATTCTTTTCTCTTTCCCACCCTTTTCTAACATCTCATTGAATGTGAGTGTGCAAAGCAAAGAAACCGAAACTGACAGGACTAGCCACATAAACAAGTGGCTACAAGAGCAGGGAAGTGGCTAGGACTACTGGGGGGAGTCACTCACCTCCTGACTCCCCTTGTGCCTGTCCACCATCACCAAGGCACAGGTCAGGAGTGTGATGGGATACTCCCCACCTGCCTGGATGGGTGCAGCTCCAACAACACTCAAGAAGCTCGACACCATCCAGGACAAAGCAGCCACTTGATTGGCCCCACATCCACAAAGATCCACTCCCTCCATCACAGACACTCAGTGACTGCAATGTGCACTATCTATAAACATGCACAGAAGGAATTCACCAAAGATCCTCAGATGGCACCCTCCGAACCCAGGACCACTCCCATCTAGAAGGCCAAGGGGGCAGCAGATACATGGAAACACCATCCTCCTGCACATGTTCCTGTCTGAGCCACTCACCATCCTGATTTGGGCAATCTATCGATGTTCCTTCACTGTCACTGGGACAAAATCCTGGAATTCCCACCCTAAGAGGAGGATTTGTTTTATCCCCAGGAATCTTCCCTTTCCAGTGGGCTCGTGCTTGGGGGCATTCAGAAGGTCAGTGCATTGGACTGTGAGGGTTGAGCACAGGTTTGCTCAGGCACTGAGCTGGAGGGATACAGGAATGGACCATGCTGAGGGGAACAGACTGCAGCCATTCAGTCTGTCTATTTTGCACACATTACCACCTTGTCAAAACTTATTGAGTCATGCCGGCCAGATATCCCAACCTACCAGCACCCGGCCCATATCCCTCCAAACCCTTCCTATTCATATACCCATCCAAATGCCTCTTAAATGTTGCAATTGTACCACCCTCTACCACATCCTCTGGCAGCTCATTCCATACACATACCACCCTCTGCGTGAAAAAATTGTCCCTTAGGTCTCTTTTATATCTTTCCCCTATCACCCTAAATCTATGCCCCCTAGTTCTGGACTCCCTCACCCCAGGGAAAAGACTTTGCCTATTTACCCTATCCATGCCCCTCATGATTTTATAAATCTCTATAAGGTCACCCCTCAGCCTCTGACGCTCCAGGGAAAATAGCCCCAGCCTGTTCAGCCTCTCCCTGTAGCTCAAATCCTCCAACCCTGGCAACATCCTTGTAAATCTTTTCTGAACCCTTTCAAGTTTCACAACAATCTTCTGATAGGAAGGAGACCAGAATTGCACGCAATATTCCAGCAGGGACTCTAAACAAGGATGAGAGGGCACAGATTTAAAATGACGAGCAAATAAAGCAAGGGTAACATGAGGAAAAAAATGTTTCAATATAACAACTGGTTTGGGTGTGGAATGATTCGATTCGATTCCCTACAGTGTGGAAACAGGCCTTTCAGCCCAACAAGTCCACACTGACCCTCCGAAGAGCAACCCACCCAAGCCCATTCCCCTACCCTATATTTACCCCTGACTAACACACCTAACACTACGGGAAATTTAGCACGGCCAATTCACCTAACCCGCACATCTTTGGAATGTGGGAGGAAACCGGAGCACCCGGAGGAAACCTGCGCAGACACGGGGAGAATGTGCAAACTCCACACAGGCAGTCACCCGAGGTGGGAATTGAACCGTGAGGCAGCAGTGCTAACCACTGAGCCACCGTGCTGCCCTAATGTACTGCCAGGAAATGTGGTGAGGCAGTTTCAGCTGAGGGCATTTATTAGGATAGATGGGCAGGGACAAGGGGAAAAGGCAGGAGATAGGCATTAGATAATAGAGTCAGGCCAAGACACAATGGCCTTTTCCTACGCTGTAACGATTCCTGTGACAGTGAACCAAATGTCACGGTTACCACTGGACTAGCTTCCCCTTTCAGATTTGCTGCATTCCACCAGATGCCATGGTGGGATTCGAACACAGATTCCCCGGAGCACTGGTTCGGCAACTACGCCACCACCTGCCCTTGAAAGCCCTCCTCCTGACTGCCACACAGCTTGCCTGAGTCAACCTTGGGTGAGGAAAGCATTGAAAACCCATCTGATTGAGCTCAGTGAAGACAGAATTGAAGCAGCACGGTGTGGCCAGGCCCTGGGTTTCCGGGCTACCTAGGACAGTCTAGCCTTGGGGCTGAATGGCCACAATATTCCTCTGCCTGAAAACAAATGGTGCACCGCTCGCTCATTCCCTTTAACTCGTTCTGGCTGTGGGGCGGGGGAGGATTTCTGGTCTCGAGCTGCGGACCTGGCAATTTGTAATGAACAGCAGTGGTTACCAGCGTCTTCATGTTCTGATTAAATTGGGCTTTCACTTTAACAGGAATCGACTGCACTGCTTGCAATTAAGGCAGTGACAGTAAAGACAGTTCCATAGAAGGCAGATGCTGAGCGCAGTCTGTGGATGTCAGCCGGTTTCCATGCCGCTGTCATTTCTCGGAGGGAGAATTCAGTGCGCGTCTCTTTTTTTTTTTGAAAAGAATTTTAAACCAATTTGCAAAATGCTTATCCCCTCAGTCATGTGGGGCGTGTGCATTACATGCCTAGTGACTGCAAGAAATAAACAACTCGAAGGTGTGAGCTGCTCACTACATTTGATTTATTATTGTCACGTACTGAGATACAGGGAAAAGTCTCGTTTTTGTATGCAATCCAAGGGAATCATACCTTACAAATGTGCGTCAAGGTAATGGAACAGAATGCAGAATATAATGGTACAGAGAAGGTGCAGAGAAAGATCAGCTCTAATATACGAGAGATCCGTTGATAAGTCGATGGGCTGAAGAGTGGCAGATAGAGTTTAATTTGGATAAATGTCAAGTATTATATTTTGCTGAAGCAAACGAGGCCTGGACTTATACAATTAAAAGTAGGGCCTTGGGTAGCGTTGTAGAACAAAGAGAGTTGCAGTGATGGCACAATATGCGGAAACCATAGCAACGGAAGGCCATGTCAGCCATATAGATGGCTGCCGACTTGCCATTGATAGAAGCAGTGCACCTTACATAGCTGCCGAGATGCGAAATGGAAGGGCATTCTCCCTAGGCGACTAAGAATCAGGATGTGATGAGCACTGTTACCCAGAGGCAATTAGCAGTTGCCAAAATACAAGGGTTCAAGTACTTAATTCTTTGAAGCTTGCATCATACGTAGACAGGGGGATTAAGAAGGCATTTAGCACATTTGCTTTCATTGCTCAGATCTCTTGAGTGTAGGAATTGGGACATTGTCTCAATGTTGTACAGGACTCTTTTGGAGTACTGTGTCCAGCTCTAATCATCCTGCTTATAAGAAGGTCATTATCAAGCAGGAGAGGGTTTGGAAGAGATTTACCAGGATGTTGCTGGGAATGAGGGTTTGGGTTGGAAGGGACTTTTTTCACTGGAGTGTAGGTGGGGAGGGGGACCTTATAAGGGTTAATAAAATCATGAGGAACATAGATAAGGTGAATGGCAGGTGTCGTTTCCCTAGGGTGGGACATTTCAAGACCAGGGGGCTCATTTTTAAGATGAGAGGACTAAGACTTAAAAAAAGGACATGAAGGGCAATTTCTTTGCACAGATCGTGGTTTAATGTGTGGAATGAACGTCCTGAGGAAGTATGGGTACAGTTACAATGTTTAAAAGACATTTGGATAAGTACATGAATAAGGAATGTTTGGAGGGATATGAGCCAAGTGCAGGCAGGTGGGACTAGTTTAGTTTGGGTTAAAGGTCAGCATGGACTGGTTGGACTGAAGGGTCTGACGCCGTGCTGTATGACTCTAAACCTGATAACTGTGGGGAATAAGCTGTTCTTAAATCTGTTAGTAAATCTACAGGCAGTTAGTTGTCCACCACGTGCTGCATAATCAAAGACCAGATTCGCCATTGTCTATTGGTACTTTTCAGAAGAGAGATTGTTTATCTACAGGGGCCCAGGGAAACCTCTTTGAGAAGCCGGGGGGGGGGAGGGGATAAATAGTTGTGAAGGTCAAAACAAGCAGTGAGGAGACCCAAGGACCTGGATGCAGTGCCATCAGACAGTCGATGACCTGACTTGAATGATCAAGGTCAGTGAAAGAATCTCCAAATGTCATCTCATGAAACAAAGAACTGCCGATGCTTGGAATTTGAACCAAAACCAGAAAGTGCGGGAGAAACTTAGCGGGTCTGTGCAGAGAATTCAGAGTTAGTGTTTCGAGTGACCTTTCCTCAGAATCCGGGGTGGAAGTACAATGGGGAATAAGGGAACAGCAAAGAGAGTGAAGGCCGGACCATCAAAGCTAGCCTCAGTTCGGGATCAGACTGTCGGAAATAGCAGTGACAGAATGCCAGTTGCCATTCTCCAGGAAGCAGCCAATTAAGAAGGCACCTTTAGGAGTTCAGTCCATTCAAGGATTGTCAGTGGGCTAGGCAAGTGGGAGACATATGGTGGGGGGCGGGGGGGGGGGTCCATCGCAATGTCTGCCCAATGGCCCCACCGGGAGCGAGAGATTGTTGACATTGCTGGTGTGGGATTGTGAGGGCACCTCAAAAGGAGATAGAAAGCTCCAAAAACCAGGTCTTCAGTGTTTTGCAGAAGAAGCCAGCGCGGGGCGAGAAGAAAGCTACTCTCACACCGAGCGGTTTGAAACCCAAACAGACGTAGCTGGTGAAACTCAGCAGGTCTGGCAGCATCTGTAGGGAGAGAGAGAAGCAGACTGAAGGTTTCTTGCCTGGTGATTCTTCATCAGAACTGGTAGAGCAGTGAGGAACAAAGGGTTTTTTTTTAAGGTAGAAGTCGAGGTTGGTGGCAGTTTGGTGAGGAGGTGAGCAGCTAGGTGGAGATAGTACTGAGAGAGAGAGAGAGAGAGAGAAAGAGAGAAAGAGAGAGACGTGAAAGGGGTAGGCAGATAAGGGGATTATTGGAAGCAACCAAGAATGGAAGAGAAGCTGAATAAGTGATAACGAGAGTACGAGGGAATGGATAACCGTGCTAAAAGAAATCCATATCATAACACGACCAGGTGTAGGGTGGGTAAAACAAATGGAAGGATGGAATCAGATTCTAAAGTTATTGAACTTGATCATTGAGTCCGAGAGACTGCAGAGTCCCTAAAATGGAAAAGCAGAGTTTGTTCTTCCAGCTTGTACTGAGGCTCGCTGGAACACTGCAGCAGGCCTGCAATAGAAATGTTACCATGGTAACACATTGGTCTGATGAAGTGACAGGCAATGGAGGCTCAGGATCATCTTTCTGGATCGAATGCAAGTGTTCTGTGAAGTGGTCACCCAGTCTGCGTTTCGTCTCCCCCCTCCCCCCCCCATGTAGAGGAGAGCATAAGGGGAGCGGAGAAGACAGAAGGCTAGATTGAGTGAAGTGCAGTGTAAAGCGCTGCTTCCTCTGGAAGGTGTCTCCGGAGCCTTGGATAGTGAGGAGGGAGGAGGTAAACAGGCAGGAGTTGCATCTTCGGAGTTAGCAGGGATGAGCTGGGAGCGAAGGAGGAATAGACTTGGGTCTCCCAAAAGGAACAGTGCCTGTGTAAGGCAGACAAGCGAGGGGAGGGGGATAGGTGTTTGGTGGTGGCATCTCACTGGAGGTGATAGAGATGATGGCTTCCAGTCCTCTGGAGACTGGGTGGGGTGGTAGGTGCAGGCCAGAGGGGACCTTGTCATTGTGGTTCGAATCTGGAATGCACTGCCTGAATGCGAGGTGAACATAGGCTCAATTGAGACATTGAAGAGGGCCTTGGATGATTACTGAAACAGGAATAATGTGCGGGTTACGGGAAAAAGACAGGGACTTGACACTAAGGAGAGCTGGTGCAGGCCCCTGTGACAACTCCGTGATACAATCTGTGCAAGGGGACAAATTGAAAATCCTTGTAAGGCCACAGCCATCAATGTCATTGCTCAGACCTTTTGAGTATAGGAGTCGGGACGTCATGTTGAGGTTGTACAGCACGTTGGTGAGGCCTGTTCTGGAGTACTGTGTCCAGTTCTGGCTGCCCTGTTACAGGAAGGAGACTATTAAACTGGACAGGGTTCGGAAAAGATGAACCAGGATGTTGGGAATGGGAATGGGTTATAAGGGGAGGCTGGACAGGCTGGGATATTTTTAGGGTAGGAGGTTGAGGAGTGACCTAATAGAGGTTTATAAAATGATGAAGAGTTGAAATAAGGTGTTGTTTCCCTAAGGTGGGGGATTTCAAGACTAGGGGGGGGAGATTTTTAAGGTGAGAGGAGAAAGATTAAAAAAAGACTTGAGGGACAACGTTTTTACACAGAGAGTGGTTTGTGTGTGGGATAAGCTGCCAGAGGAAGTGGTGGATGTGGGTACTGTTACGACATTTAAAAGACATTTGGTTAAGTCCATGAATAAGAAAGGTTTGGAGGGATATGGGCCAAGCGCAGGCAGGTGAGACGAGTTTAGTTTGGGATTATGGTCAGCACGGACTGGTTGGACTGGATGGTCTGTTTCCATTCTCTATGACCCTATGGAAGAGGAACCCTTTAGATGCCCTGGCTCTGGACAAAGAGGAAGCCCAGTCCTCTGAGCTCCTGGCAACCTCCTCACCCAGACTCCAGGTAAGCCCCTGTTGGGACTCATTGGCCACCCCCTACCGCCGAGTAGGGAGCCAGGACCCCAGTGACTCCACCTCCTGGAACAACACTCAGAGGCAGCAACATGCCACTTCTCAATCTTAACCCCTGGCCCCATCTCTCGACCCACCTCCGCAAATCCAGCAGAAACTCAGCCCTTTCTTTGTATATCCTGGCAGAGCAGGCAACAAACATCCCACAAAGACAAGTGTAAATGGCATCTCAATTGTGGGCAGAAGGTAGGCACTCACTTGGGCTTCACTTGAACAATCTGAAGAGACACTTTAATGAACCTATGGCTGGTTGGATTAGGAGGTGGACGCAATGTCATGTTTCACTTTGAAAATAAGTGAAAGACCAAATAAGGAACATCTCCAGAAGCGTTCCTTCATTGATGAATTATAACAGGAAGGGTTTAACTAAAGAACTTAAGGTTTTGGGTAAGACGTGTTCATGGGGAAATTGATGTGACTTAAAAGCTGGAAATCCACTCTGACCTGCATCCTAAAGGAAGGTGACTGTGGAGATCATGGATTCCTAAGTTTGCATCTTCCTGAATTCCTTAGATTATAAAGTCTTCCCTGTGGATTATAAGTTAGTCAACCTAAAAATGGAGGGAGAAAGAAAACCAGGAATTATAGACAAACTATTCTGACATCAGTAGTTGGGAAAATGCTCAAATTTATGATTAGGGATGTGATAACATCGCACTTTAAGAAAAATAATGTAAATATGGACTGACCCAATACTGATTTATGAAAGGGAAACTGATTGATAAGTCTGCTGGTTTCCTTTGAGGATTATTTAATTAAGGGTGGTTATGAAGAAACCAGTAGGTGTTGTGAATTTGGATTTCCGATTGTGCGTCACACAAGTTTAAGACTCGTGGGATTGTGGGTAATATATGAGAATGGATTGAGAATTGACACACAGAAAGACAACAGAACAAAACGGTTTTTTTCTTCAGGTTTAGTTCCGAGGAAGGGTCACTGGACCTGAAACGTTAACTCTGATTTCTCTCCACAGATGCTGCCAGACCTGCTGCGTTTTTCCAGCAATTACTGTTTTTGTTTCTGGATTTCCAGCATCCGCAGCTCTTGCAGATTTTTCTTTTCAGGATGGCGGGCTTTCACTCAAGGGTAGCCAGGTGAGATCACGTACCTCTACCTCAGGGAATTAAAATCTATACTAATCACTTCGGTCGAGTGTCCTGTCTCCTGAGGTTTGCTGCTAATGCAAAGTTCGGTGGGAAAAATGCGAGTGGGAGGCAGTGAGGCTGCAAGGGGAAGTATGTAGGAAAAGAAATATAACGTGGAGATATATGAAGTTAACCACCTTGGTAGGAACATTGGAAAAGCAGGTAATTTTTGAAGGATGTGAGACTGGGATAGAGTTGCATTCAGTGGGGCCTGGGTGACCTTGCACATAATTTACAGGAAGCCAACCTGCAAACAAATTCACAAAACATATGTGAACCTTTATCGTCAAGAAGATAAGAGCAAAGAAGCCTGACTACAACTGAATAAAACTTTCACCATTTGAGTACTTTTAAAGATACTTTTATGCCTATTCTGGGCACTGAGTAAGTTGAGTACTTTTTAAAATTTTGTATTACTACTTTAGACTTTACTCTTTCAATTCTGTAACAAACATTTAAAGTATCTGTACCTAGGTACCCCATACCTAAGATGGCATCAAAGAGACTACAAACTTTTCACTGCACTCATTCACGTGACAATAAAGACTATTCTATTCTACTTTATCCAAGACTGCTCTCCTTATATCAGAGAGTTATATTTGTCTTGTAGTGAGTGCAACATGTCTCCTCATGTGAAGGGAATTGTTCTGCAAGGAGAAAGCAAACAAAGTCTACATCCCCAAGAGTTTGGAAAAATCTATTTGAAATCCTTTGAAACGCTGAAGGGGCTTGATGCTGAGAAGTTGTTCTCCCTGGTGGGTAAACTAACACTCAGAACTTTCAGAGAAAGGGTCAATTATTCGGGACTGCAATGAGCCGACAGTTCCTCACTCAAACAGTGGCCACTCTCTAGAATCCCTCCCTGAAGACGATGTTCAGTCACTGAGTATTTCCAAAACAGAGACTGTCAGATTTTGGGGAATTAAAGGAAGGGCTTCAAGAAGGTATAGGTGAGGCCATCCGCAGTGAACTTTGGTGAAGAGTCAAGCAGATCGAGGGGCTGAATGATCATCTCCTGCTTCTATTTCTGATGCATTCTGTACCTTCAATATTTACCTAATTGTGTTACTAATAATGTCAGACCAACACAAGGGAATAATAGACACTGCATCACTCCAGCAAGGGACTGACAGCAAAAGGGAGCAACTGAAACTCATTATACCTAAAGTGGCACTAATGGCCCAACATCTATCTCATACATTAAGCCAGAGATTTCACCAAGGGGCACAGACACTTAATCTTGTTATACCTCTGCATAAGCCCATTTATCTCCTAAAATGAAGACTGTAATCCCAGCCAGAGAGACAGAAACCAATTATTAAATTGAAATGGACTCATTCATGAGCCTGTCACGTGACCAAAGTACATTTGGTTTCTGAAGGAAAATTTTGAATGATACGTTTCTGTATTCTTGAAAAAGTCTGGTTTAAAATAAACATCACTGTGTGTGAGTTTAACTGGTAATCCCATGTCCTAGACTTCCGCCTTCCTCAAGTGTGAATCTCCTTCACAACCGAGTTCAGGCAGAAAACCCGCACAAGCATCATCAACTTTTACCCACTTTGAAAGGAATCCTTCAGCCAACTGAAACACTCTTGCTGAATTCAAGCTCAGAAGGTTAAGGACACCAACTCCCGAGGCTCAGACAAAAATTGCACGTTTATGTCTTTGATTTCTTTGTTTTCTCTTCCACTTGCTTTTTCAAAGAATCCTTTTCTTCTGTGCCTGTGTGTGGATGTGTTTGAATGTCTGTGGAAGTTGTAGCGTCATACAGCACAGAAACAGACCTTTCGGTCCAACCAGTCCATGCCGAACATAATCCCAAACTAAACTAGGCCCTCTTGCCTGTATATAGTCCCACCAAGGCCCATATCCTTCCAGGCAGAAGAGGGTACTGCAGATGCTGGAGATGAGAGTCAAGATTAGAGTGGCGCTGGAAAAGCACAGCAGGTCAGGTTTCGCCCGAAATGTCGATTTTCCTGCTCCTCGGATGCTGCCTGACCTGCTGTGCTTTTCCAGCACCACTCTAATCTTGACCCATATCCTTCCAGACCTTTCCTAGCCACGTACATATCCAAATGTTTTATATGTTGTAACTGTACCTGCATCCCCCACTTTCTCTGGAAGTTCATTCCACAAACAAACTACAGTCTGTGTAAAAAAGTTGCCCCCCCTCCCCATGTCCTTGTCAAAACTTATCCCCCTCACCTTAAAAGTATGCCCCCTAATTTTGAAATCCCTCACCCTAGGGAAAAGACCCTTGTCATTCACCTTATCCATACCCTTCATAATTTTATAAACCTGTCTAAGGTCACTTCTCAACCTCCTACACTCCAATGAAAAAGGTCCCAGCCTATCCAGCCTCTGCTTGGAACTCAAACCCTCCATTCCTGGCAACATATCTTTTCTGAACCCTCTCCAGCTTGATATTCTTCCTGTAACGGGGCGACCAGAGCTGGGCACAGTACTCCAGAAGAGGCCTCACCAGCGTCCTGTACAACCTCAACATGACGGAGTGCATGTGTGCATGTAAAAAAAAAGGGTGTTTCTATGCGCTTGAGTGTGTGCGTGTCTGCATATACTTGTGAACATGCGTGTGTGCACGTGTGTTATGATAATGATTTGTTGTGGGTTACATGACTGTGTACCCCAAGATGCCTCTGTTCCACTTTACAGTTATCATCCTATTGTGCCTCGTGTATTCCCCTGACAGACTTTCCCATGTGCATCACTTCATATATATGTCTCGACTGATTTCCTTTGGCCACTGGGAGCAGCCCACTGACCCACTGCAGTCCCCAGTTTCCTCCTCCACTATCAACCGCACAGCCGATATTTGTATCGTACAGCCCACGTTCTAGTTCAATAACCGTCCATAGACAGTGAGAGGGCCAACAGTGAGCTCTGTGGAAGGCACACATGACAGCCTTCCACTGAGAAAGACAGCAATGATTCAACAGTCATGGCTTCTACATCCACAGAGATGAATTTGGATCCAATTTAGCCCCAGGTCCCTGTGGCCTACTTTCTTCACCAATTGGACCTGAGGTGACAACTTTGATATAACCTGTAACAGAGCTGACCTCAGCTCGATGGGCAAATCGGCCTCCTGCACAATGATACTCCAATGAACCAAGGGATAGAAACTGCTGAGTTCTCCCTGTTGGGGTCCTGGATGTTCTCGTGGCGACCATTTGTTAAATACAGAGTTACACTGTGGAGGATTTAATAGCTTCTCAGTGCCCAGCCTCTGATGTAACACTGGATGACAATTCGGTGAAATATTTGGTCACAATGATAACAGCATGTAGCTCATCTATGTGATTACCAGTGCCTGGAATGAAGTGGGGGAGAAAGAGAATATATGTGAATTCGCACATGAGAGAGAGAGAGAAAGAGAGAGAGAGAGAGAGAGAGATAGAGAGACAGTGATGGAGAAACAGAAAGGATCAGGAGGTCAGAGAGACAGACAGAAAGAACTACAGCATGCAGCAGGTGATACCCACAAACAAAATACAGCTGTGAGAGAGATAGATACCAATCAGTACAGGTACAGTCAGTAACACAGTGTGCTGAGGGGTTACTGAGTGACAGTGTGAGGGAGCTGGATTAACATCAGTACAGATACAGTCAGTAACACAGTGTGCTGAGGGGTTACTGAGTGACAGTGCGAGGGAGCTGGATTAACATCAGCACAGGTACGGTCAGTAACACAGTGTGCTGAGGGGTTACTGAGTGACAGTGTGAGGGAGCTGGATCAACATCAGTACAGGTTAAGTCAGTAACACAGGGTACTGAGAGGTTACTGAGTGACAATGTGAGGGAGCTGGATTAACATCAGCACAGATACGGTCAGTAACACAGTGTGCTAAGTGGGTTACTGAGTGACAGTGTGAGGGAGCTGGATTAACATCAGTATAGGTACAGTCAGTAACACAGTGTGCTGAGGGGTTACTGAGTCACAGTGTGAGGGAGCTGGATTAACATCCGTATAGATACAGTTAGTAACACAGTGTGCTGAGGGGTTACTGAGTGACAGTGTGAGGGAGCTGGATTAACATCAGCACAGATACGGTCAGTAACACAGCGTGCTGAGGGGTTACTGAATGACAGTGTGAGGGAGCTGGATTAACATCAGCACAGATACAGTCAGTAACACAGTGTGCTGAGGGGTTACTGAGTGACTGTGTGAGGGAGCTGGATTAACATCAGTACAGATACAGTCAGTAACACAGTGTGCTGAGGGGTTACTGAGTGACTGTGTGAGGGAGCTGGATTAACATCAGCCCAGATACAGTCAGTAACACAGTGTGCTGAGGGGTTACTGAGTCACAGTGTGAGGGAGCTGGATTAACATCAGTACAGATACAGTCAGTAACACTGGGTGCTGAGGGGTTACTGAGTGACTGTGTGAGGGAGCTGGATTAACATCAGCACAGGTACAGTCAGTAACACAGTGTGCTGAGGGGTTACTGAGTGACAGTGTGAGGGAGCTGGATTAACATTAGAACAGGTACAGTGAGTAACACACTGCGCTGAGGGGTTACTGAGTGACAGTGTGAGGGAGCTGGATTAACATCAGTACAGGTACAGTCATCAACACAGTGTGCTCCGTGGTTACTGAGTCACAGTGTGAGGGAACTGGATTAACATCAGTACAGGTACAGTCAGTAACACAGCGTGCTGAGGGGTTACTGAGTCACAGTGTGAGGGAGCTGGATTAACATCAGCACAGGTACAGTCATTAACACAGTGTGCTGTGTGGTAACTGAGTCACAGTGTGAGGGAGCTGGATTAACATCAGTCCAGATACAGTCAGTAACACAGTGTGCTGAGGGATTACTGAGTGACAGTGTGAGGGAGCTGGATTAACATCAGTACAGGTACAGTCAGTAACACAGTGTGCTGAGGGGTCACTGAGTGACAGTGTGAGGGAGCTGGATTAACATCAGCACAGGTACAGTCAGTAACACAGTGTGCTGAGGGGTTATTGAGTGACAGTGTGAGGGAGCTGGATTAACATTAGAACAGGTACAGTGAGTAACACAGTGTGCTGAGGGGTTACTGAGTGACAGTGTGAGGGAGCTGGATTAACATTAGAACAGGTACAGTGAGTAACACAGTGTGCTGAGGGGTTACTGAGTGACAGTGTGAGGGAGCTGGATTAACATCAGTACAGGTACAGTCATCAACACAGTGTGCTCTGTGGTTACTGAGTCACAGTGTGAGGGAACTGGATTAACATCAGTACAGGTACAGTCAGTAACACAGCGTGCTGAGGAGTTACTGAGTCACAGTGTGAGGGTGCTGGATTAACATCAGTACAGATACAGTCATTAACACAGTGTGCTGAGGGGTTACTGAGTCACAGTGTGAGGGAGCTGGATTAACATCAGTACAGATACAGTCAGTAACACAGTGTGCTGAGGGATTACTGAGTGACAGTGTGAGGGAGCTGGATTAACATCAATACAGGTACAGTCAGTAACACAGTGTGCTGTGTGGTTACTGAGTCACAGTGTGAGGGAGCTGGATTAACATCAGTACAGGTACAGTCAGTAACACAGGGTGCTGAGGGGTTACTGAGTGACAGTGTGATGGAGCTGGATTAACATCAGTCAAGAAAATTGATTGCATGAGCCACAGTATATGATATTGTTAAAACAGTGAGAGCTCCCTCTGAACAAGGACAGTTGAACTTGCAGTAAACATCCCCTGAATTCAACTTTAACTACCTCAGCAGTCACAGGGTCCAAACGTAATGGAGTGAATAGGCATAGCCATCCATCTCTTCAGACTACTGAGATGTGCAGGATCTCTCAGTGATAGGGAAACCACGACTCCAATATCTCCTGATGTTCTCCAGTGTGACTACATCTTGGTGCAATACTGTCAGAGGCAGGAGATGTTCTCTTCTATAGTGAGACCCTCTGGATGCTTAGACTCCCAGTGTTTCAGTTTCTATACCAATCTGTGAACCAAGGTCTCTGCTCTCATCTGTTCCCAGCTTGCTGAGCAGCCCTAGTTTGAATTACATTAGCACTGGTGCTGCTAAAACTCTCTAAAACTCTCTCTCTCTCTCTCTCTCTCGACTCTCCATCAAACCCAATGTTGAGCAAAATTAGTTCACTCTCTACCGCTCAATGGGGGCTCAGTGTCTGGGTCACATCTCTGTATCGGACCTTGAGATACATCTTTATAATGTTAGGTGAACGTTGAAAGATCTCTATTCCTCACACAATCAGCTTAAACATGTTCATGAGCCATACTCACTTCTTCATATTTAACTACACACCACATCCAAATACTATATGCAACATATATTAATCTTAATGAGTTGAATGAGGGAACTAAGTGTGATATCTCCAATTTTCCAGACAGCACAAAGCTGGAAGGAGGGGGAGCTGTGAGGAGGATGTGGAAATGTTTCAGTGTGATTTGGACTGGCTGAGGGAGGGGGCAAATGTATGGCAGATAAAGTGTAATGTGGATAAATGTGAGGTTATCCACCTTGCTCATTTAAAAAAAAAGGCATATTATTATCTGAACATTGATAGATTGGGAACGGGGGAGGTGCAATGGGACCTGAATGTCCCTGTACACCAGTCACTGAAAGTTAAGCGTGCAGGAGCAGCAGGGGGTGGGGGAGGGGAAGGTGGTTAAATGGTACCAAAACCCAAAAAAGTGTGGATGCTGTAAATCAGAAACAAGAACAGGGATTGCTGGAAAAGCTCAGCAGGTTTGGCAGTGTCTGAGGAGAGCAATCAGAGTTGAGTAATCCTTCCTCAGAAACGTTAACTCTGATTTCTCTCCACAGATGCTGCCAGACCTGCTGAGCCTTTTCCAGCAATTTCTGGGAAGGTAAGTGGTCTTCAGAGTGAGAGGATTCGAGCACAGGAGCAGGGGTGTCTTGCTGCAATTGTCCAGGGCCTTGGTGAGACCACACTTGGAGTCCTGTGTGCAGTTTCTATCTGAGGAAGAATGTTCTGGCGATGGAGGGAGCATGACAAAGGTTTACCAGACTGACCCCTGGGATGGCAGGACTGACGTATGAAGGGACACTGAATCAGTTATGATTACATTCACTGGGGTTTAGAAGAATGAGGGGGTTCTCTGATAGGAACATGGTAAACAGGATAAACACAAGAAGGATGTTCCTGGTGACTGGGGACTCCAGAACCAGGGGTCATAGTCTAAGGAGACAGGGTCGGCCATTTTGGACTGAGATGAGGAGAAACATCTTCACCCAGAGAGTGGGGAGCCAGTAGAATTCTCTGCCCCAGATAATAATGACTGAGGCCAAAACATGAAATGTTTTCAGGAAGGAGATAGATACGGATCTTGAGGTTAAAGGGGGAACAGGGGACTGAGTTGGGTAATCAGCCACGATCATGTTGAATAGCAGAGCAGGCTCAAAGGGCCGAATGGCCTACTCCTGCTCCCGAGCACAATCTGTTTGGTTGAAAGTATGAACGGTGAGTTAGAACCGAGTGTCTCCCGCAGGGGAATCCCATTTCGTTTCCGTCTGTTGCTGGACCGACGACAGAGCTCAGTCACTTTGGCCCGGCAATGGGTGACGACGCGGACAAAATGTCTGACAACCGTGGTGCAGCTATTCACCAGCGGCCTGAGGCCTGTTAACCTCACTCTACCTTTCCCCAAGCCCTTCAAAACAAAATACATATCGAGAGAGAGAGCCAGAATAAAAAAGAATGTGCAAACATCTCCCGGCAAGTTGGAGGATTTGATTGGGTGGGACATGTGAAGGCAGGAGGAACAGTGAGTAGTAACCTGCAGCAAGACAGGGGCAGTAACCCGGCGGCCATGTTATCCGTGCATGTGAGAGAGCGGCCTCTCGCAGGCCTGCTGTCACACCCACTGAGCACTGCGATGGCTGATCTGAGAAATCGAGTTGGATTGCTGTCCCCTTCGTGACCAGGGCTCTGACTGTCCCTGTCGTATCAATTTTCCCCAGCACCACACAGCCTGTCGCTGTGAATTTACAAGGAGGGCCTGGGCAGCACACACACACACACACAAATACACACAGACAGATGCAGACACACAGATACACACACAGACAGATGCAGACACACAGAAGCACAGTGAGGATGGTCCCATGCCAGTTGAGGAGTGGGCAGGCTGTGAGAAGGGTGGGAGGAGTTGGTGGGAGGGAGGGCAGTCACAGTACCTGAGCTGGTCTGCGTGCTGTCTCTGTCACGGTCAGAGGAATCCGCGGGAGGGAGCGGGGAGAAGGGACGGGGTGGGGTGGTGCGAGGGTGAGACTGGGGTGAGAGGGCAATAGGCAAGTGGCGGTCGGGGGTGGTTGTTGGGTCGAACCAGCATCAGTGAGCTGCTTTACAGAGACACAGCATCAAGACTACAATCCGACCAGTTCAACAGGGGCACCTCTCTCTCCCTGTCTTTCTCTATCTATCTCTTCTGCTCTCTCTCTCTTTCTCTCTATCTCTAACTCTATCTGTCTCTATCTCTATCTCTCTCTCACATTAATTTCTCTATCTCTCTCCCTCACACTCTCCCTCTCCCTATCTCTCTTTTTCTCCACCTCTCTGTCTCTATCTACCTATCTCCCCATCTCTCTCCCCCTTCTATATCTTTCCATTGCACCCTCTCTCTGTCACATCCTCTCTCTTTATCTCACACCTTCTCTCTCTAGCTCTCTGTCTCTTTATCTCTCTCTCTCTTGTTCTCTACCTCTCTCTCTAGCTCTCATTCTCTCTATCTCTGTCTCTTCACCTCACTCTCTCTCACACCATCTCACACTTGCCCTCTTTCTCTCTCACTCTCTCTAGCACTCTCACTGTCTATCCCCCACCCCCCCCCCCCCCCCCCCCCCCCCCTCCCTCTCTCCCCTCCCTCTCCTGGTGTGAATCTGACAGGGTGGAGCACACCACCTCTTTCATTGAATGTCCCTATCACTCACCTCATTGTCCATCAATGCCACCCCCACCCCCCCCCTCCCCACTCCCCTCACAGCAGCAGGACAGGCTAATTCACAATGAGGAAGGGCTTTTGCCCGAAACGTCGATTCTCCTGCTCCTTGGATGCTGCCTGACCTGCTGTGTTTTTCCAGCAACACATTCTCGACCCTGATCTCCAGCATCTGCTGTCCTCACTACTGCCTAATTCACCAGCACCAGCTACTGCCCCTGCCTCCCTCTGGGAAATAACCAGAGACTGGTCCTAGAGAGAGAGGAATAGGGGCAGGGAGAGAGAGAGAGAGAGAGAGAGAGAGAGAGAAAGAGAGAGAGAGAGAGAGAGGGCTGGGATGGGGGCAAAGGGCCAGATAGAGGCAGAGAGAGGTAGTGAAGGCAGAGAGAGAGAGAGAGAGAGAGAGGGAGGGAGACAGAGAGAGAGACGGGAAACAGAGAGAGAGATGGAGAGACAGAAGCAGAGTTGGTGAGAGAGAGAGAGAGAGAGGGACAGGTCAGAGAGAGGGATCAAAGCAGAAAGAAAGACAGAAAGGGAAAGGGATACAGAAGAGGAGAGAAAGAAAGAGAGAAAGGAAAAGAGAAAGGGACATAAGCAGAGAGAGAGAGAGAGAGAGAGAGAGACAGAGGCAGAGGGAGGAGAGAGAGTGCACAAGAAAACGAGACAGAGAGAGAGATATGTAAAGAATGACGGCAAAAGACATAAAGAAGCAGTGACATGGGTAGAGAAAGAGAGAGGGACAGATGCAGACAAAGAGTGGGGAGGGGGACAAGGGACACAGAGGCAGAGAGAGAGAAAGAGAGAGATAGAGTCAGACTAAATGACACATTTGACTGAAGACAATGATGGAGTTTAACAGAGGGACTGAGAGAAAACCTTTCTGCTTCTAGGGAGTTCCAAAAGAGATACATAGAATCCCTACAAGTCATTTGGCTGATCGAGTCCACACCAACCCTCCAATGAGGATCCCAGCCAGACCTATCCCCATAACCCAGCATTTCCCATGGCTAACCTACCTAGCCCGCACATCCCTGGACACTACGGGGCAATTTAGCATGGCCAATCCTGCACATCTCTGGACTGTGGGAGGAAACTGGAGCACCTGGAGGAACCCACGCAGACACGAGGAGAATGCGCAAACTCCACACAGGCAGTCGCCTGAGGCTGGAATCGAACCCGGGTCCCTGGTGCGGTAAAGCAGCAGTGCTAACCACTATGCCACCCCAAATTGGCTTGAATGCACACGTCACTAAACTTTTTAGATTCCTTACAGTGTGGAAACAGGCCCTTTGGCCCAATTTGTCCACACCAACCTTCCAAAGCGCAACCCACCCAGACCCATACCCCTACATTAGCCCTTCACCTAACACTGTGGGCAATTTAGCATGGTCAGTTCACCTAACCTGCACATCTTTGGATTGTGGGAGGAAACTGGAGCACCCGGAGGAAACCCACGCAGGCATGGGGGAATGTGCAAACTCCACACAAACAGTTGCTGGGCCAGCATTTATTGCCCGTCCCTAGTTGCCCCTTGAGAAAGTGGTGGTGAGCTGCCTTGTTGAACTGCTGCAGTCCATATGCTGTAGGTTGACCCTTAGGGAGGGAATTCCAGGATATTGGCCCAACAACAGTAAAGGAGGTCAACGATTATCCCTTCTCGATTTGATAGAGAACTTGTGAGGCCATTGCTGTGGGTCTGGAGTCACATGTCGACCAGACCAGGTAAGGATGGCAGATGGCCTTCCCTAAAAGGTTAGCAAAGAATATGAACCAATTCACCGAATGACTGTTAGTCGGAATGGTTAATCTGGCTTTGTTAAACGATTGGATCACAATTCCACCTGATGTGGTCTCGAATCGTTTTCCCCGGAAAATCATCCTGGAGGCTCTGGTCCATTAGCTCAGTTACCACAAGGGTCACAATCTTCGGTTGGCTGGGTTTGAGGGAACGCTCCAGGAGAACGTGAGGGAGAAGAGAATAGATGCGTGTGGGGAGGAGGCTTGCGCTGGGGTGCCATGCCAGTATAGACTAGTTGGGCCAAATGGCCTGTTTCTCCTGATGAAGGGCTTATGCCCATAATGTTGACTCTCCTGCTCCTCGGATGCTGCCTGACCTGCTGCGCTTTTCCAGCGCCATGCTTTTTCGACTCTGTCCCTAGTGCCACACGTTCTAGCTAATTGAGATGGGGAAGACCACTTACATTCAGGGCCTGTGGGCTATAGATCCTGCCGGCTCCCAGACCATCACCGTAGCCGCCTGTCTGGTTGATAACATGGCGCAGCGAGTCCACCTGGAACAGAGAGCAACAGGCTTCATTCACACTGTACCACCATTCCCCACCGCCTGGCGATGGTGCCCATCCTCACTGTGCAGTGAGCTGGCACCATCGGACAGCATTTGAGGACCACCTTACCATCATTGCCCATGCCCTCTCTCCATGCAGCCGGTGTCTGAGGGTGTGCTGCCGAAATGCTTGTTCAGAGGTCGAAGGAGTTTTTGTTTAAATTCATTCATGGGATGATGGCACCACTAGTTATGCCAGCCATTTATTGCCTGCCTCTAACTGCCCAGAGTCAACCGCAGTGCTGAGGATCTGGAGTCACATATAGGCTCGACCACGTGAAGGACATGAGTAAACCAGATGGGTTTTAACTGACTGTCATTTTTCCCCATGGTCATCATTCGACTCTTAATTCCAGATTTCTTTAAAATGCTAGATTCAAATCCACTGTCTGCCAGGGCAGGATCTGAACCCAAATCCCCAGAACACAAATGAGATCCCTGGATTAATAGTCCAGTGATAATACCCCCAGACCATCGCCTCCACTATAATGGCGAACTGTTAGCAGTGATCTCAGATCAGGAGGCTTGGACCCTGCCAGGGGAATGGTTCTCTGATGAAGTCCTGCAACAGTCTACTTGGTAAGTGATGCAAACCGACAAGAAACGGGACTTTGTTTATAACTGGCTGGTGTCCAGTGCTTTATTACTGGAGCTAGGTAAGTCTCCAGCCACAGTTCGAATGCAATTGCGAGTCACAGAGTTATGGAGATGTCCGGCCCTTTTCCGTCCAACTCAGCCTTACCAACCAGATATCCTAAATTTAACTAGTCCTATTTGCCAGCACTTGGCAAATATCCCTCCAAACCCTTCCTATTCATATACCCAGATCCCTTTTAAATGTTGTAATTGTACCAGCCTCCACCACTTCCTCTGGCAGCTCATTCCATACACGTACCACCCTCTGTGTGAAAAAATTGCCCCTTTGGTCCCTTTTAAATCTTACCCCACCCTCAGTGTAAAGCTATGCCATCTAGTTTTGGACGCCCCCACCCAGGGAAAAGATTACAGCTATTCATGCCCTCCATGGTTTTATACACCTCGATAATGTTGAAGTCTATTGACATCTTGTTGAAATGAAGGTATTAATCTTTCCACAGTGAAGGTACTAATCTCTCCACAATGTGGTACTAATCTCCGCACAATTAAGGTACTAATCTCTCCACAACGAAGGTACTAATCCTCCACAATGAAGGTACTAATCTCTCCACAGTGAAGGTACTAATCTCTCCACAGTGAAGGTACTAATCTCTCCACAGTGAAGGTACTAATCTCTCCATAGTGAAGGTACTAATCTCTCCACAGTGAAGGTACTAATCTCTCCACAGTGAGGGTACTAATCTTTCCACAGTGAAGGTACTAATCTCTCCACAGTGAAGGTACTAACCTCTCCACAATGAAGGTATTAATCTCTCCACAATGAAGGTACTAATCTCTCCACAATGAAGGTATTAATCTTTCCACAGTGAAGGTACTAATCTCTCCACAGTGAAGGGACTAATCTCTCCACAGTGAAGGGACTAATCTCTCCACAGTGAAGGTACTAATCTCTCCACAGTGAAGGTATTAATCTTTCCACAGTGAAGGTACTAATCTCTCCACAGTGAAGGGACTAATCACTCCACAGTGAAGATACTAATCTCTCAACAGTGAAGGTACTAATCGCTCAATAATGAAGGTACCAAACTCAGCACAATGAAGGTACTAATCTCTCTACAATTAAGATACTAATCTCTCCACAGTGAAGGTACTAATCTCTCCACAATGAAGGTACTAATCTCTCCACAGTGAAGGTACTAATCTCTCCACAGTGAAGGGACTAATCTCTCCACAGTGAAGGTACTAATCTCTCCACAATGAAGGTACTAATCTCTCCACAGTGAAGGTACTAATCTCTCCACAGTGAAGGTACTAATCTCTCCACAGTGAAGTTACTAATCTCTCCACAATGAAGGTACTAATCTCTTCACAATGAAGGTACTAATCTCTCCACAGTGAAGGTACTAATCTCTCCACAGTGAAGGTACTAATCTCTCCACAATGAAGGTACTAATCTCTCCACAATGAAGGTACTAATCTCTCCACAGTGAAGGTACTAATCTCTCCACAGTGAAGGGACTAATCTCTCCACAGTGAAGGGACTAATCTCTCCACAGTGAAGGTACTAATCTCTCCACAGTGAAGTTACTAATCTCTCCACAATGAAGGTACTAATCTCTTCACAATGAAGGTACTAATCTCTCTACAATGAAGGTACTAATATCTCTACAGTGAAGGTACTAATCTCCCCACAGTGAAGGGACTAATCTCTCTACAATGAAGGTACTAATCTCTCTACAATGAAGGTACTAATCTCTCTACAATGAAGGTACTAATATCTCTACAGTGAAGGTACTAATCACCCCACAGTGAAGGGACTAATCTCTCTACAATGAAGGGACTAATCTCTCTACAATGAAGGTGCTATTCGCTCCACAACGAATTTACTAATCTCTCTACAACGAAGGTATCAATCTTTCCACAAATGGTTGGAGGGCCTCTGTCAGTTAAAGCCCAATTTCTGATGCAAATAAAAATATTACTGAGCAATTAAATGTTGTACCATTTACATTTTTAAAGAGCTGCTCTGTTTATTTCTCACAAATATGTGTAAGAGCTGTTCAGCTAACTTAGTCAACAAAGAATCTGTTCAATTTCTGATTGCCTGGAATTGCAGCAGATATAACACACAGAAACAGGCCATTCGGCCTAACCTGTCCATGTTGGTGCTTACCCTCCACTGCAGCCTCCTCCCACCTTTCCTCATTTAGATCCTCCATCCTAACCCTCTATTCCTTTCTCTCTCTCCTGCCGGTACAGTTTTCCTGCCAACCACAAAGATGCTGTTCATTTCAACTATTCCCTGTGGGAGTGAGCTCCACATTCTCTCTGCCCTCCAGTTTTCTCCTGAATCCCCTGTTGGATTTCTTGGGGACTGTCTGATTTTGACGGTGTCTCGGTACACTCATCCCCACACGAGGAAACATTCTCTCTCCGTCTAGCTATCCATTCAACCAAAACCTCTCATTATTTGAAAAAGACTTACATGAGTCACCCGTCAGCCTTCATTTTCCAAGAGAGCAGAGACCTTGTCTGCTCATCTTTCCCCAGAGGTAAAACTCTCAGTCCTGATTTTATCCTTGTTAATCTGTTCTGGATCCTATCCACTGTCTCTATAATGCGATAGCCAAAACAGTCCCCAGTTCTCTCACTGGGAATTGTGGAGGGAGTAACTAAGTTTATTCTTCCTTCAGTATTTTTCAATTCTGTTGTTCATTATATAAACCTTGATGCTTCGATTATTTTTGTTATAGCCTTACCAACCTGTGTTGCTGCTTTTAATGACTTGTGCGTTGGTCTGCTTGCATTCTTTTGCACCTCTATCTGATTTTAAAAGCACGAACTGACCTCCTTATTTTCGTTATTAAAATGTAATCCCTCTCAAGCTTAACCACACTGAGATGTGTCAGCTAGCTCTGAGTCCAGTCTGTCAGTTCTTGGGTGCACTCTAGTAAGTTGTTGCAGCCCTTGTAGTAATCTGTTGGCTATTTCACTTCAGCTTGGGTCGCCTGCAAATTTAAGCATTGCACCTTGCTAATTAATCCTAAAGCCTAAATGGTTGACAAAAATTAGTGAAGAGGACTGATTCTTGGGAGATGCCACCTCGAGCCATTGAGAGGTTGCTAAGGTGATAGGATGTTCCCTCTGAGCGGGACTGGCACTCAGTGGGTTGAATGGCCACACACAGCAGTCCAAAAGAGACCGCACAGATGCTGGTCAGCACCTCGCGAAGAGATGACCAGTGCTGCTACTCTCTACTTTGCGTCTTTCAGCCAGCTAGCTATCTGTTATAAGGATCGTCCCCTGGTACTAGATCGGCCTGGCTGTGGAAGGTGGTGCCTGAGGATCGGTAACTTCGCCATCGTTTGGGTCCGGTTGGTGAAGTGGAAGGGCGTCACAGTGACGTTGATGAGGTAGGCCCAGCAGCGACTCTGACATTGTTGGGTCTGGCACCGGCACCAGGTGAGGCGGTGGTGGAGGAGAGTCGGCCCAGTGGCAAAACAAAAATGGCGCCCGAGGATTGGCAACGTCAACGTTGGTTGGATCCAGTGTAGGCGGCAGCGGGTTGGCAGAGGAGGAATGGCAGCGCAGGCATCGTTGGCTTGGGACCGAAGGATTCTCTTTAAGCTTTACCTTCTAATTGTTTCTGATTCTTCAAACAATTCCAAATGGCACTGGATCATGGAGACAGTGAAACAGCTTTTCAATGTCTTCCTCACCACAAAACACATGTGACAAAAAATAAAGTCATTCAATCATGCAAGCTCCGAGTTTGTTTTAAATCTTGGAGGTGGAGCAAATTGCAAGGATGGGAAGGTCGATGTATTGGGGGGAAGCCCCCAGTGGAAAGGGGCTGTGGACATGTGGAACACACATCGTGACTCCCCGCGGAATAAATCCAGCAACCCACATACAGAAACCACCCCCCCCCCCCCCCCCCCCACCAACCTTTCAGGAAGGGTGACCATCCTGAAATGGCACCTCTCTGTCTCTCTCCCCAGGCCTGTTTAGGCTGGTCTCTCTTTGAGAACTCTTTGCAAGCCCCACCTCTGGTTCACACCCGGCCTGGATCAAAAGGTGGGAATGCAGTCGTTAGAATGGAGAAGGTTAAAGGCATTCAGTGCCTGAACAATAGGATCAGTGGGCCTAAACTCCTGCCTCCCCTGCACAATATTCCCATACGCTTTCCATGTGCAGATGATGAATATGTCCAGCAGTTTCTATTTTAAATTTCAACTTCCTACACGGTGGCGCGGTGGTTAGCACGGCTGCCTCACAGCGCCATGATCCCAGGTTCAATTCCCAGCTTGGGCAACTGTCTGTGTGGAGTTTGCACATTCTCCCTGTGTCTGAGTGGGTTTCCTCCGGGTGCTCCGGTTTCCTCCCACAGTCCAAAGATGTGCAGGTTAGGTGAATTGGCCATGCTAAATTGCCCGTAGTGTTAGGTACATTAGGAGTAAAATGTAGGGGGAATAGGTCAGGGTGGGTTGCTCTTCGGAGGGTCAGTGTGGACATGTTGGGCTGAAGGGCCTGTTTCCACACTGTGGGAAATCTAATCTAATCTAATCTACACCCACAGAATTGCTCAGACCTTTGAGTACAGGAGTTGGGAGGCCATTTGGAGGTTGTGCAGGACGTTGGTGAGGCCTCTTCTGGAGTACAGTGCCCAGATCTAGTTGCCGTGCTACGGGAAGGATATTATTAAATTGGAGAGGGTTCAGAAAAGATTTACCAGGATGTCTCCAGGAACGGAGGGCTTGAGATATAAGGAGAGGCTGGGGCTTTTTCTAGTGGAGCATAGGAGGTTGAGGCCTGACCTGTTAAGAGGTTTTATAAAAATCATGAGGTGCATAGATAAGGTGAATAGCAAATGTCGTTTTCCCTAGGATGCAGGATTTCAAAATTAGGGGATGCATTTTTAAGATGAGAAGAGAAAGATTTGAAAAAGACTCGAGGGGCAAATTGTTTTACACAGAGAGTGGTTCGTGTGTGGAATGAACTGCCAGAGGATGTGGTGGATGTGGGTGCAGTTACAAGGTTTAAAAAACATTAAGGTAGGTAAATGAATAAGAAATGTTTGGAGGGATATGGGCCAAGCACAGGCAGGTGGGACTAGTTCGGTTTGGGATTATGGTCGGCACGGACTGGTTGGACCCAAGGGTCTGTTTCCGAGCTGGATGAGTTGATGACTCTGTTATTGAATGGTTAGCTATCCTGTTCGAAGCTTATCAGCATTCACAGAAGGTGAATGCTAATTTTCCAACTGACATCCAATTGTTGGCTGCAGCCTTCTCAATATCCAAAGTTAATTACTTGCCATTTATAAATCACTAATGGTGTCGCCCAATAATTTCCCTTCCATCACACAAAGATAAGGAGTTAAATATAAGTCACAGCAGGCCTTAAGATGTGAGGATAATTATTTCCCGTTGAATTCGGATCAGCTTTGTTGACAATTCTGAGCTAAGCGCATCCGCAAATATAGCCGCCGCGGTCTGTGAGCCATAATCTTAGATAAAATGCTGAACAGCCTGGCGTAAAGTCAACCTTCTCTCCATCGGCATCTGCAAAACGAAGGAGCTGGTCAGTGACCTCAGGAAGTGGAGCGGAGGCCAGCACCAATGGGTCTGAGGTGGAGGTGGTCTGGAGCGTCGCATTCCTGGGAGTGACGATCCACCAACCATCTGTCCTGGCCCACCCAGGGTGGCACTACCATCAAGAAAGCACAGTATTGCCTCTACCTCCCCAGGAGATGAAGGAAATTCGGCAGGTCCACAAAGACTCGGACTAGTTTTTATAGACGCACCATAGAAAGCATCCTGCCCAGATGCATCAGAGCTGGGTAGGGCAACTACCCTTCCCCAGGATCATAAGAAACTACAGAGAACCGTGAACACAGCTCAGTCCATCACACAAACCGGCTTTCCATCCACTGATTCCATCTATACTTCCCACTGCCTCGGGAAAGCAAGCAACATAATCAAAGATCCCTCCCACCCTCTCTTCCACGATCTTCTGTTGGGTGTTTGTGTCAATACACATAAGAATAGATTCAAGAACAGCTTCTCCCTCAGTATTATCAGACTTTTGAATGGACTTCTTTAATGTTAATGAAGATCTCTCTCTCTCTCTGCACTTTCTCAGCAGCTGTAACACTGTATCCTGCACTCTGCTCTGTTACCCTGATGCACTTGTATACTACGATCTGACTGTAAAGCACAGAAGGCAACACTTTTCACTGTAGCTCAGTACGCGGGACGGTTACAAATCAAATCAAATCAGTGCATAATGCTCTCAGCTCAAAGGCATAAGGAAGGAGAATAAAACATTGCTTCAGAGCCTTGACACAAAACTCAAGGAGTGAAGTCAATGCAGCACTAACGGAGTTTGAATGAGATGTTAGATATCAGTCTGGTCAGATCAATGGAAGGCCCCACAGGAGCAAAGGTACTTTCTCTTTGTGTCTCAAACAGTAATTTACCCCTCAGTCAGCAACAGGAAGAGAGATCATCTGTCTGTGATCATTTTGCTGTTACTAGGTCCTTGCTGTGTGTCCAATTGGTTGCAACAGTTCTCCTGTGTCAAGAGTGATTACATTTCCAAAATACTTCAGTGGTCACAAAGTGCTTTGGGACATCTTGTAAACATGAAAGGCGCTAGGCAAACGCATGACTTTATGTTGTATCTTTCTCCGTTCTCCTTACATTCTACAGGCCCAATGGTGATTGTTATTTCACACACAAATTCTGTGAAAGAGTGAGGAGAAAATGTTGAAACCCCCTGATCTCCTCAGTAAGATCCCAATCTGGAACTCACTCCTGTTATTCCAGATATAAAACCCCTGGTCTCCTCGATTAGATTCTAGCCTGTAACTCGTTCCCAGGTATCTGTTATTCCAGATATAAAACCCCTGGTCTCCTCGATTAGATACCAGTCTGTAACTTACTCATGGGTTTCTGTTATTCTCTTTGTAAACCCCCTGAACCCCTCAATTAGATTCCAGTCTGTAACACATTCCCAGGTATCTGTTATTCTATATATAAAACCATCTGATCTCTTCAATTCAATTCCAGTCTGTAACTCATTCCAGAGTATCCATTATAGTATATATAAACTCCTGAACCCTTTGATTAGATTCCACTCCATAGCTCACTCCCAAGTATCCATTATTCTCTGTGTAAAGCCCCCAATCTCCTCGATTAGGTTCCAGTCTGTAACTCACTCCTGGGTGACTGTTATTCTAAATATACATAAACCCCCGGTCTGTTTGATTAGATTCCAGTCGATAATTGATTCACAAGTATCTGTTATTCAATATATAAACCCCTGAAACCTTCAAATAGATTCCAATCTGTAACTCACTCCCTGGTATCTGTTATTCTGTATATAAAGCGCACTGAACCCCTCAATTAGATTCCAATCTGTAACTCACTCCTTGGTATCTATTATTCTGTATATAAAGCACATGAAGCCCTCAATTAGATTCTGGATTGAACTCACTCCCGGGTATCTGTTATTCTATATATAAACCACACTGAACCCCACAATTAGGTTCCAGTCTAACTCACTCCCGGGTGTCTGTTATTCTATATATAAACACCACAAACCCCTTAATTAGATTTCAGTCTGTAACTCACTCCTGAGTGTCTGTTCTTCTATTATAAATCCCTGATCCACTCGATTAGATTGCAGATTAGATTGTAACCCATTCCCAGGTATCTGTTATTCTATATATAAATGTCTCCAACCCCTTTCCAAAAGATGTGTTCTCATCTCCTGTCAGGCCTACCTTCGTTCCCCCCCTCCCCGATCTCCCATCAAAGGCAGCATGCCTGAATATATCAAGCTCTGTATATTTGACAGCAGTTTCTGATGTTTCCTACCTGTAGCTGCACATTAGCTCCGACCTGGACTGCCTGGTAAGAATCCCCATTCAGAGCCTGCATGCTCATGTACAGATCTCCTGTGCCAGCCATGTTATACGAAGTCGACGAACCTACAGAATAGAAAGGGTAGTCCCTGTGTGAACAGGTTTGCAGCAGCGCCATCGCCTTCAAATCCCATTGGCCAACAACACATCCTTCTTTATCTGAAGGATTCCCAATGATTGAGCATCGAAAACTCTCTGAGCTAGACATCATCTCAGGTCCACCATCCCCTTAGAAGAAAATTCAACTCATCGATTTGGCCAGTTCCTCATTCTGAGATTGAGGGCCCTGGGTCTTAAACTCTACAAACAGTGGAGGCAACCTCCCGTCTCAACAAGCCCCTGAACGATTTCACCTCTTTGACACTCTGGGGAATCTCAGCTCCATAGACTCAGTGTCTCCTATCTCTGTCCACAATCTCCTCTGCCGTGTCTCTCGAGTTGTTGTGACACCCTTTCCAGCACTTCCCTTATGTAAAGGAAGTCAGAACCATGCACAGTGCTCTTGGTATGGTCTCACCAAGGCCTTGTGTAACCGCAGAGACCTCTGTACGTTTAGTCTCCAGTTTTGTTCTTATAAAGGGGAACATACCATTTTCTTGACTAATTGCAGCTACAATTGAACTCACTCCCGGGTATCTGTTATTCTATATATAAACCACACTGAACCCCACAATTAGGTTCCAGTCTAACTCACTCCCGGGTGTCTGTTATTCTATATATAAACACCACAAACGTGTGCAAGGACATCTGATCTCAGGGAGAATCAACCCTCAAGTCAAAAGCATTTGAAAAGAGTCTGTCTTTCCCTTTCTCTTGTTAATTTGGTAAAACCAGCTTTTCTCCACATGGTATAGCCTCTGCCCCTTTCCCACACCTTACTGTCTGCCTGCTTTAACAGTCCCTTTCTGTCTTGCCAGCAAACTTGGGAATTCATTTCGTCATCTAAGCCACTGACCATAGATGATAAAGAGTTGAGACCCATATGATGATTTTTCACTCGCTATCGCTTGCCAACGCAAGAAACGGCCTGTTTACTTTTCATCTCCAGTTTCTGTCCTTTACCCAATTCATCCATTCAAGCTAATATTATCCAAGTTCTATCAGCACTAATTTTTATATACCCATCCTGTCTTGCATCTTACTATCATCATAGACTCCCGACAGGACAGAAACAGGCCAGTTAGCCCACCAGGGCCTGCAGTGATCCTCTGAAGAGCATCCCACCTAGACCCATGAAATCCCACCCTATCCCTGTAACCCTACATTTCCCATGGCTAACCCACCCAGCCTGCACCTCCCTGAACACTATGGGCAATTTGACATGTTTGATTCACCTAACCTGCATATCTTTGGACAGTGGGAGGAAACTGGAGCACCCAAAGGAACCCATGCAGACACAGGGAGAAGGTACAAACTCCATACAGTCGCTTGAGGCAGGAATCGAACCCGGGTCACTGGCACTGTGAGGCAGTGGTGCTAACCACTGAGCCACTCTACTGAAAATCGTCTTTGAACCCAAATGCACAAAATTCACTTGGTCTCATCAACCAATGCTTTTACATCCTCAGGGAAACACCAACAGCTTGGTCAAACATGATTTCCCTTGTACAATTACCTGCTGACATTGTGTAATCATATCACCATCTTCTCAGGGGCCACTTAACATTCCCTTAAAAAGGGCAGCACGTTGGCTCAGTGGTTAGCACTGCTGCCTCACAGCACCACGGTCCCAGGTTCAATTCCAGCCTCGGGCGACTGACTGTGTGGAGTTTGCACATTCTCCTCGTGTCTGCGTGGGTTTCCTCTGGGTGCTCTGGTATCCTCCCACAGTCCAAAGATATGCAGGTTAGGTGAATTGGCCATGCTAAATTGTCCATAGTGTTAGGTGCATTAGTCAGAGAGAATTGGGTCTGGATGGGTTACTCTTCGGTGGGTCGGTGTGGACTGGTTGGGCCAAAGGGCCTGTTTCTATTGTGCAGGGAATCTAATCTAATCTAATCTATTGTACATGGGGTGTGGAAGGGGGTTAAATGGGTGGGTAGAGTGTGTGATAGGGGAGAGTGTACACAGGGTGGGGAAGGGGGTTAAATGGGTGGGTAGAGTGTGTGATAGGGGAGAGTGTACACAGGGTGGGGAAGGGGGTTAAATGGGTGGGTGGGTGGGTGTGTGATAGGGGAGGTGTACATGAGGTAGGGAAGGGGGTTAAATGGGTGGGTAGAGTGTGTGATAGGGGAGAGTATACATAGAGTGGGGAAGGGGTTAAATGGGTGGGTGTGTGATAGGGGAGAATGTACATGGGGTGGGGAAGGGGGTTAAATGGGGGTGTAGAGTGTCAGTGATAGGGGACAGTGTACTTGGGAGCCGGACAAAATGGGCTGATATCCCACATCTTTTCGGTTCTGTTAAATTTGCATCAGAGCTCACTTTAGGTCGATGAAGATAGAGCAGTGGATGTGGTGTACATGGATTTTACCAAGGTTCCCCATGGTAGGCTCATTCGGAAAGTAAGGAGGCAAGGAATACAGGGAAACCTGGCTGTCCAAATACAGAATTGGCTGGCCCATAGATGACAGTGGGTGGTGGTAGATGGAAAGTATTCAGCCTGGAGCTCGGAGACCAATAGTGCTCTGCAGGGATCGGTTCTGGGTCCTCTGCTCTTCGTGATTTTTATTAATGCTTGGATGAGGAAGTGGAAGGATGGGTTAGTAGGTTTGCTGATGACATGAAGGTTGGTGGAGTTGTGGATTGGTGGAGGGCTGTTGTAGCTTGCGACGAGACATTAACAGGATGCAGAGCTGGGCTGAGAAGTGGCAGATAAGAGTTCAGCCTGGAAAAGTGTGAAGTGATTCACTATGGAAGGTCGAATTTGAATGCAGAATACAGGGTTAAAGGCAGTATTCTTGGCAGTGTGGAGGAACAGAGGGATCTTGGGATCCATGTCCATAGATCCCTCAAAGTTGATCCACCCAAGTTGATAGGGTTGTTACAGGTGTATGGTGTTATTTATAGAATTGCATAGCACGGAAACAGACCCTTCAATCCATCTTGTTCATGCTGACCAGGTTTCCCAACTAAACTAGTCCCACCTGCCTGCATTTTGTCCATATTCCTTTAACCCTTTCCTATTCATGTACCTGTCCAAATGTCATTGAAATATTGTAACGGTACCTGCATCTACCACTTCTTCTGGCAGTTCATTCCAGATATGAAGCATCCTCTGTGTAAAAAGGTTACCCCTCAGATCCCTTTTAAATCTTTCTCCTCTCACCTTAAAAATATGTCCTCCAGTTTTGAACTCCCTTAGCCCAGGGAAAAGACCTTATCTATGTCCCTCATGATTTTATACACCTCTATAAGATCACCCCCTCAGCCTGCTGCGCTCCAGTGATAAAAGTCCCAGCCTATCCAGCTTCTCCTTAAAACTCAAACCCTCCAGTCCCAGTAACGTCCTTGTAAATCTATTCCACACCCTCTTCAATTTATTAATATCCTTCCAAATTTGACCTAATGCCTGTTTAGGTGGCTTGCTGCTATACTTTGCTTGGTAAGACTCCTCCAACCTTTAATCACTCATGCACCCTTCAATTTTCTCACTCCTGCTATTTGTACTTCACACTTTAGCCTTGCCTCTGGTTACTAAAACCTTCCCTTCTCCATTTAGCTCTACACATCTAAAACCTGCTTGAAATCCATCTTAAAATCCTCCTAAATCGTTGTTTCAATTGCTCTGTGTGTATTGTTCATTGATTTGTACTTCATTTGTCTAACTGCTATCATTTTACCTTCACATCCTAAAAGGTTGCTTGAGTTGGTCTCTACATGAGTGGCAACTGGTAAGAAGGGAACAGAGTACTTCATAAACATACCAGTTCTTTCTTGCCTTGCAATCCAGCTAAAGGAGACACACTCAACATTATCACTGGAAACAAACAGGAATAATGTAAGTTTGGACCTAATGTTTAGAATAGGGTCAGACTGATTTTCGGGCAAGTGCAACATTACAAGTGAGGAGGGCTGTTGTCGGCTGCAAATGGACTTAGATATGATGCAGAGCTGGGCTGAGGAGTGGCAGATGGAGTTCAACCCTGTCAAGTGTGAGGTTGTCCATTTTGGAAGGACAAATAGGAATGCGGAATACAGGATTAACGGTAGGGTTCTTAGTAAGGTGGAGGAGCAGAGGGATCTTGGGGTCTATGTTCATAGCTCTTTGAAAGTTGCCACTCAGGTGGATAGAGCTTGTAAGAAGGCCTATGGTGTATTAGCGTTGATTAGCAGAGAGATTGAATTCAAGAGTCGTGAGGTGATGTTGCAGCTGTACAAGACCTTGGTAAGGCCACATTTGGAGTACCGTGTGCAGTTCTGGTCGCCTCATTTTAGGAAAGATGTGGAAGCTTTGGAGAGGGTGCAGAGGAGATTTACCAGGATGTTGCCTGGAATGGAGAATAGGTCGTACGAGGATAGACTGAGAGTGCTAGGCCTTTTCTCATTGGAACGGCGAAGGATGAGGGGTGACTTGATAGAGGTTTTTAAGATGATCAGGGGAATAGATAGACAGAGACTTTTTACCCGGGTACAACAGAGTGTTACAAGGGGACATAAGTTTAAGGTGAAGGGTGGAAGGTATGGGAGGGATGTCAGGGGCAGGTTCTTTACCCAGAGAGTGGTGAGGGCATGGAATGCGCTGCCTGTGGGAGTGGCAGAGTCAGAATCATTGGTGACCTTTAAGCGGCAATTGGATAGGTACATGGATAGGTGCTTAAGCTAGGACAAATGTTCGGCACAACATGGTGGGCCGAAGGGCCTGTTCTGTGCTGTATTGTTCTATGTTCTATGTACAAGTCATTTATTTATATAATGCAATGAAACATACCAAGGTATTTCACAGACACAACATAAAACAAAATACAGGTTGTTCTGCTATAACGCACATTTCATCAACACAAATTGGCTATAATGCGATTGATGAATTGTGGACATTGTTTAGATAATGTGACCTTTCTCCTGAAAGGGTATAGTGATTTTTATTAGCGATCTCCTGCTGCAGAGGGATTGAGTTTAAGAGCTCTGAGGTTAAGCTGCAGCTCTACAGAGCCCTGGTTAGACCTCACTTGGAATATTGTGTTCAGTTCTGGTCACCTCATTACAGGAAGGATGTGGAAGCTTTAGAGAGGGCGCAGAGGAGATTGACCAGGATGCTGCCTGGACTGGAGGGTATGTCTTATGAAGAAATGTTGAGGGAGCTAGGGCCTTTCTCATTGGAGTGAAGAAGGATGAGGAGTGACTTGATAGAGGTGTACAAGATAATGAGAGGCACAGATAGAGTGGATGGCCAGAGTCTTTTTCCCAGGGTGGAAATGGCTATCATGAGGGGGCATAATTTTAAGGTGATTGGAGGAAGGTTTAGGGATGGCAGAAGCAGGTTCTTTACACAGAGAGTGATGGGTGTGTGGAATACACTACCAGCAGTGGTAGTCATGTCAGATACACTAGGGACACTTAATGGATAGGCAGATGGATGATAGTCAAATGTGGGGTATGGAGGTTAGTTTGACCTTAAGGTAGGATAGAAGGCCAGCACAACATCAAGGGCTGAAGGGCCTGTACTGTGTTGAACAGTTCCATATTCTATATGTTTAACAGTTTCATTGACAGGCTATCATTTGATCTGACTTACACCCAATGAGCAAACTCTAACAAGGCGATAAAACCTTGCAGGAGATCCGCCATGGTGAGATGGTCAGAGTTTCACGTTGTGTGGTTGCAACGCCCATCCCCCCAATCCAGCCCCCCAGTAAAACAACCCATCAACACTCACTCTCTAAGCCCGTACACAAGGTCCGCCCTGGGGGTCTTGGTGCTGGAGGGCTATTGCCTCCCATTGACCTGTAGCACGATTCTGTACCTACAGAGAGAGAGAGAGAGAGAGAGAGATAGAGATAATTCACAGAAGGCCCACAGTCCTGCAAGGAATATTGATTGCAAATATACTTCTCCATGGTAAGTTTGCCCTCAATGTGATAGACGAAACTGGGCAGGATAGCTTGCAAACTGTCCTCTCAGTGACCTCAAGCTTACAGAGATGCCTGGACTGTCTCACATACTCATTCTAATGCATTCCAGGGGACCTCAGCCTTTGTTCCAGTCAGCCGCTGTGTGCTCTTTTATAACGACATGTGGACTACACGCTGGGAAATCTTCCGTCCTGTCTGAGAGAGAGAGGCAATAAATGTTCATTCATCCCCTCACTGGGCGTGGGAGCTGGTTGTGTGAAATACCCAACTCCAGACGGTAATTCTGTTTTTCTCTCTCTCTCCCTCTACGCAGTTGCTGCCTTTTTTTATTTCACTCACTTTACCATCGTCATCTTGTTCACTCTGAGTGAAGTTTGAGGCAAACCAGCTGGAAGTGAACTTTCTGTCCATCTTCAGGTCCATGTGATCAGGAGAGAGAGAGAGAGGAGACGGGGGGAAAGAGGAGATGGAGAAAGAGAGAGAGGGGGGCAAAGTGAAGGGTCCAACACATGATAAAAGAAATTGAAATATGGATTGCAGTGAGATAGGTGAGGATGGACAGAGATATACAGTATAATATGGAGTGAGACGGTGAGTGAGAAACAAGCAGACCAATGTGACTTAATTCTGGTAATGGAACCTGCACACTTTTATTGCTTGCTCTCTCCAGGCTAAACAAGCAGGAGGCTGGAAGAACACAGCAAGCCAGGCAGCATCAGGAGGTGGGGAAGTCAATGTCTCAGGTATAACTCTGCTTCAGGACTGGGGTGGGAGGGTGGGTGAAAGAGGAGCTGCAGATAAACTGGGGGTTGTGGGAGGTGAGGAAGTGGGGGGGGAAGGGGAGGGGGAATAGGTGGAGACAGGTAGAGGGTCCGACCTGGTTGGTCGATGGGAGGGATGAATCCAGTAGGTGGCTGAGAGGAATAGAAGGGAAGGGGTGGGGTCTCTTTAGACTACCAAAGTTAATCCATAGTCTATATTTGATTGTAGTGTTTTAGCAACGACATGATCTGTAACTCTGTACCCACAGGACGCACTCTGCCTCGTGTAGGATGGGGCAACATGGGGCAGTTTGCTCCTTCACAACATGACCGAGGGGCGGCACGGTGGCTCAGTGGTTAGCACTGCAGCCTCACAGTGCTAGGGACCTGGGTTCAATTCCAGCCTCGGGTGACTGTCTGTGTGGTTTGTACATTCTCCCCGTGTTTGCGTGAGTTTACTCCGGGTGCTCCAGTTTCCTCCGAGGATGTGCAGGCCAGGTGAATTGGCCAGGCTAAATTGCCCATAGGTTAGGTTAGTCAGGGTTAAATGTAGAAAATGGAGGGTAGGTGAATGGGTCAGGGTGGGCTACCTCTCAGAAGGCCAGTGTGGATTTGTTGGGCCAAACGGCCTGTTTCCATTCTGTAGGGATTCTATTCTCTAACCAAACCACAAGGGGACAAAAATGGAACTTAATTTCACAGAGTGTGTGGTAAAAGACATCAAAAGGCAGACCATTACTTCACTGGAGAAAGATCCCAAAAGCAGGGCAGCGCAGAGGGATCTGGGTATTCTTGCACAAGAGACACAAAAGGTTAGCATGCAGGTGCAGCAAGTCAGTGGAAATTCACCAGTGGTTTGGAGTTTAAAAATAGGGAAGTTGTGTTCCAACTGTACAGGGGTTTAGTGAGGCTGTGTTTACAGGTTTGATCTCCGTATTTAAGAAAGGATATCCCAGTGCCAGGGGCAGTTTGGAAGAGCTTGACGAGGCAGATTCCTAGGACCAAGGGGCAGGTTTGTCAATAGTGGTTCCACAAGTTGAGGCCTTCGCCCGTGAGAGTTTGGAAAAATGAGGGAAAATGTCCGGAATGCTTTGCTCCAGAGGGTGGGTGGGGGCTGAAAGTATTCCCAGAGGAGATTTTGACACATCAGGGGAGTCGATGGCTACAAGGAGCAGGCTCAAACAAGGAGCTGAGGCCTAGGACAGATCAGCCATGATCTAATATGGGGTAAGTGTGTGGGACCGAATGGCCTATTCCTACACCTATTTCTTAAGTTATTGGGATATTGAGGCACTCTGGTATTGCTAGCACGGTCAGGTTGTCCTAATCTACCTAACCCACCCTCCGTCCATTACAGCTGTGGGCTTCTTCTTGGCCTGACTCAACACCAATTTTTCAGACATTCCACCGCACCCCAACACCCAGGAAGTGTCTATCTACTTGCACATTACCAAGGCTTGAATTGTCTCTTTCCTGCTGCTTTAAGAAATGGTCCTGAAAAACATTTGTACTCAATTTCCGAGCTGCCTTTCATAAGATGCATCTAACCTACATGTAAATTAAAATCTCCCATCATTATTGCTGCATCTTACTAATCTACTTGTGTGCAGTTCTGGTCTCCTTCCTATCAGAAGGATGTTGCGAAACTTGAAAGGGTTCAGAAAAGATTTACAAGGATGTTGCCAGGTTTGGAGGATTTGAGCTACAGGGAGAGGTTGAATCGGCTGGGGCTGTTTTCCCTGGAGTGTCAGAGGCTGAGGGGTTGTCTTATAGAGGTTTATAAAATCATGAGGGACATGGATAGGATAAATAGATAAGATCTTTTCCCTGGGGTGGGGGAGTCCAGAACTAGAGGGCATAGGTTTAGGGTGAGTGGGGAAAGATATAAAGGGACCGAAGGGACAACTTTTTCACACAGAGGGTGGTACGTGTATGGAATGAGCTGCCAGAGGAAGTGGTGGAGGCTGGTACAATTTCAACATTTAAAAGGCATCTGGATGGGTATATGAATAGGAAGGGTTTGGAGGGATATGGGCCGGGTGCTGGCTGGTGGGACTAGATTGAGTTCGGATATCTGGTCAGCATGGACAGATTGGACCGAACGGTCTGTTTCCATGCTGTACATCTCTATGACTTATCTCTTCCTGTATACTCCGATTAGAATTTTTTTAATAGAATCACTACAGTGTGGAAACAGGCCATTCAGCCCAACAAGTCCACACCGACCCTCTGAAGAGTAACCACCCAGACCTATTCCCCTACATTTAACTCCTGACTAATGCACACCCGTGAACACCGTGGACAATTTAGCATGGCCAATTCACCTAACCTGCACATCTTCGGACTGTGGGAGGAAACTGGACCACCTGAGGGAACCCCTCGCAGACACGGGGAGAATGTGCAAACTCCACACAGTCAGTCGCCCAAGGAGGGAATCGAACCCGGGTCCCTGGTGCTGTGAGGTAGCAGTGCTAACCACTGAGCCACCGTGCCACCATAAATAATGTTTACAGGGGTCCAAAAACTACTCCCAGATGGGATCTCTTGCCTTTCATATTGCTTATCTCTGTCAAAGTTACATAAGAGCATAAGAAACAAGAGCAAGAGTAGGCCCGCCTGGCCCCTAGAGCCTGCTCCACCATTCCATAAGATCATGGCTGATCTTTTCGCGGACTCAGCTCCACTCACCATGACCCTTAATCCCTTCACTGTTCAAAAATCTCTTTATCTTTGCCTTAAAAAACATTCAACAAGGAAGCCTCAACTGATTCATTGGGCAGGGGATTCCACAGATTCACACCCCTTTGAGTGAAGAAGTTCCTCCTCAGCTCAGTCCTAAATCTGCTCCTCCTTATTTTGAGGCTATGCCCCCTAGTTCTAGTTTCACCCGCCCGTGGGAACCACCTCCCTGCTTCTACCTTATCTATTCTCTTCATAATTTTAAGTGTTTCTGTAAGATTCCCCCTTCTCCTATTCTTCTAAATTCCAATGGCTATAATCCCAGTCTTTTCAATCTCTCCTCCTAAGCCAACTCTTTTCACTCCAGAATCAACCCAGCGAACTTCCTCTGCACCCCCTCCAGTGCCAGTACATCCTTTCTCAAAGTAGGTTCTCAAGTAAAATTGATTCTGCATCTTGCTTTTTCAAACTAAGACCATTTCTAACTACTGCCTTAACAGCATCTTTAACGCGAAGAGTTATCCCAACATCTTTTCCGAGTTTTCTGTCTTCCAGAAGTGTCAAGTACCTTGAATTTTTTTAAAAATACAGAATCCCCACAGTGTGGAAACAGATCCTTTAGCCCAACAATTCCACATCGACCCTCCACAGAGTAACCCACCCAGATCCATCCCCCTCCCCAATTACTCTACATTTACCCCTGAGCTGCTTTTTTACTGTTTTTACAGTTTCTGGCCTTACCTGCTGGTGCATTCTACACATTGCACTCCCAGATATACTCTAATACCATTCCACATCTATTTTTTATCTCTCAGAGGGCTGAGAGTCTTTGGAATTCTCTTAGGCAATTTAGCCTGGCCAATTCACCTGACCTGCACATCTTAGGACTGTGGGAGGAAACCAGAGCACCCGGATGAAACCCACACAGACACAGGGAAAATGTGCAAACTCCACACAGACAGTTACCTGAGGCTAGAATTGAACCTGGCTCCCTGGTGCTGTCAGGCAGAAGGTGCTAACCACTGAGCCACTGTGCCACCCTATTGCAAGTTGAAATATTGAATATTGAACCTGAAATACTGGTCCTTAGTCACCTTGCAACCATGACTCTGTAATGTCTACCAGTCCAGTCAAATTTACTCCCATCGGTGCTAATAATTCATCCATTTTGTTCTGAAGACTGAGTATACTCAGATACAGAAACTTTAGCACTGATTTTGCTTTTTTACTGTTTTTACAGTTTCTGGCCTTACCTGCTGGTGCATTCTACACATTGCACTCCCAGATATACTCTAATACCATTCCACATCTATTTTTTATCTCTCAGAGGGCTGAGAGTCTTTGGAATTCTCTTCCTCAAAAGGCAATTGATGAAGAATCTTTCAATTTTTTTTAAGGCAGAGGTAGATATATTCTTGATTACCAAAGGACTGAAAGATTACTGGGGATATGCAAGAATGTAGAGTTCAGGTTAAAATCAGATCAGCCTTCTCGATACACAATCTGCACAATGGTCCCAACATGGTTCAAGAATATCTAATTGTAGAGCTGCCATTTCTCCAATAACCGGTGCCAATGCCCCATGAGTGGTGACCCATTCGGGGGCAGCATAGTGGCTCAGTGGTTCGCACTGCTGCCTCACTGCCTCAGGGACCTGGGTTCAATTCCACCCTCAGGCGACTGTCTGTGTGGAGTTTGCACATTCTCCCTGTGTCTGTGTGGGTTTCCTCTGGGTGCTCCAGTTTCCTCCCACAGTCCAAAAATGTGCAGGTCAGGTGAATTAGCCATGCTAAATTGCCCGTAGTGTTAGGGGAAGGGGTAAATGTAGGGGAATGGGTCTGGGTGGGTTGCTCTCCAGAGGGTCAGTGTGGACTTGTTGGGCTGAAGGGCCTGTTTCCACACTGTAAGTAATCTAATCAAACTAAAGGAGGTATGTGCTGGTGTTGGAGGGGATCCAAAGGAGGTTTACAAGAATGAATCTTAAAACAAAATGTGGGTGGCACGTCGGCTCAGTGGTTAGCACTGCTGCCTCACAGCACCAGGGACCCGGGTTCAATTCCTGCCTCAGGCGACTGACTGTGTGGAGTTTGCATGTTCTACCCTGTGTCTGCGTGGGTTTCCTCCGTGTGCTCTGGTTTCCTCCCACAGTTCAAAAAGGTACAGGTTAAGTGGATTGCCTATGCCAAGTTGCCCCATCGTGTCCAAGGATGTGTAGGTCAGGTGGGAAATGCTGGGTTATGGGTGTGGGGGTGGGTTGGGTAGAGTGGTCTTTGGAGTGTCAGTGTGGAATCAATGGGCTAAATGGCCTGCTGCCATACTGTCGGAATTCTGTGATTTCTCTCAGACCGTTCTTAGAGACATACATTCATTTTTCTCATCTTATTTACCCGACACCAATTTAGTCGGTGGAAATCCAGAGCAACTGCCTTGAATTTAAAATGTGCACCATGACAGTTAGATACCTTCATGGCCCAGGGTTCTCTTCCTTGTCCTCAGCTTGTCCTCACTGAGAACTCTGGATCCATCTCATTCTGACCTGTTGTACATCTCTAATTTCCACTGCTATACTCTTGGTGTCTGTGCCTTCTGGTGATGTAACAATGCTGTGACTTTAAGAGGTGTGTTTTGTCCTGGTTTCTTTTACAGAGAGAGATTGGGGGACGGCGCAGACCAGCCGATGTGAAGATAAACAATTTATGAGGCCGTGGGGTTTTTTTTTGTTGTGAAGTTAGAATAGTAGAAGCAGGCTGAGTGGGTGTGGTTAAGTTCTCACAGATCCAGGATTTTTAGATTAAGATTTCAGCAGTTGTTTCTGGGGTCTCAGCAGGGTTGGAAGGCAGTGAATCTCTCCCAGCTGCTGTACTTTCTTTCTCTCTCTGAGTATTGTCTTTTGATGTTCGTTCCTCCTGGATTGAAGAACAGCATCTGAGACAAATCTATTTTCTGAATTTGCCAAGGAAAGTGTTTATGGGATGTTACTATATTGGAACAGTTAATTAGTAATAGTTATTCTATCTATTATTCTGTTAAGACTTCCAATGCAGTTAAATTATTCCAAGCTCTTCTTTATTTTGTTGTACTTTAACTACAGCGTTTGAATAAATTGTGTTTTCCCTAATGTTGAGTAGTTTGACCAAACCAATTGCATGTGGAACACAACGCTTCATATTTACCGTTAAAATAAAAAAAAAGTTAGGGTCTAAACTACTTTCTTCATATATTTTGAGGGGGTCTGGTCTGGTTCATAACAACGATCTCTGAAAGTGCCACCCTAAACCTCTATCTTTGTACCTCATGTTCATCCTTTAAGATTCTCAAATCTATCCTTGTATCTTCTTGTGAAGTTTGATGTCAATTTTGGTTTATTTTCTAGCGGTCCTTCTGGCTGTCGTGTTTTAGGTTGCCTTTTTTATTCACTCTAAGGACATGGGCATCACCGGCTGGGGCTTGCATTTATTGCCCACCCCTACCGCCAAGATAGCAGATAGAGGCACGGTGGCACAGAGGTTGGCACTGCTGCCTCACAGCACCAGGGACCCAGGTTCGATTCCACCCTCGCACAACTGCCTGTGTGGAGTTTGCACATTCTCCCCGTGTCTGCTGAGTGCTGCGGTTTCCTCCTGCAATCCAAAGGTGTGCAGGTTAGACGGATTGACGATGCTAAGTTGCCCCATAGTGCCCAGAAGTATGTAGTGTGGGTGGATTAGCCATGGGCAATGCACAGTTACAGGGAAAGGATAGGGGGATGGGTCTGGGTGGATGCTCTTCGGAGGGTTAGTGTGGGCTTGTTGGACCGAATGGCCTGTTTCCACACCGTAGCAATTCTGAGATACATGGCAATATTACCCCTCCAAGCAACTCACTGTCCTGACTTGGAAATACGTCGCCATTCCTTCACTGTCGCTGGGCCGAAGTCCTGAGAAATTGCTCCCTAAGGGTCTAACTACGGCACGTGGTCCACGGCGGTTCAAGAAGGCAGCTCACTGCCATCAGGAGAAGCCACAAACAGGCTCAGTTTAAAGGCAGGTTGTTTTCGATGCACTTGCCCCTCATACAGTGACCCCTTGGCTCCCTGACAAAGCTTTGTACTATTCTCCTGAAGTACATATTACTCCAGAGCAGCCTTGTCACTGGGCCTTCCCTTCTGCAGGAACACCCAGTGGGTCAGCTTCTTTGCGGTGGATGTGGTTACAGCCAAACCGTGCTGATGCTGCGCAATTTCCAAATCCGGGGACCACCGGACAAAAGCTGGATTACTACTCTGGATGGTCATCGGTCGCTCTGAGCACACACCCAGGTGATGTACTTACAGTCTGTGCCAGCTCCTCCTGCAGCAACCTGTCTCCTACCTGTGTTGGATGGATTGACGTGGGCTGCAAGAAAGGCAAGGGGCTCATTGAGATAACAAGCAACATTATCTGTTCCCGCTCTTTAGCCCAATCCTTACACCGTCTCCACACCTGCCCAGCATGGAGGAGGAAAAAAGCCGCACTTTTCCTGAGAGGTAGGGAGTAACAGGCTCCTTCATGGTAAGAGGTTCCTGGGAGGTCACTGCTCCCCGAAGAGGTTGAATCCAATATGGTAGAATGGTGCCAATGCAGTTTGTGGGTTTCCCTTCAGTAGATGCTGAAAGCCCCCTCTACCCCACAGCGTGAACTCAAGGATGACCATTTCAACAAGTACAAGCTGTTGCCGGGGTCAGGAAGTCAGGGTAGGACACTGAGGACAAGGGCGATTTATCGAGAGAGAGGAAACGTAGGGCACACTTTTCGAATGAGTGCAAGGTCACGGAGGGTAGAAGATGGCCAAAGGGGAGAACAGTGGAATAGCTCCTTAAAGAGTCACACAAAACAATGTAGGAAGTGATTCAAATGCAATGATTCAAAGAGAGGCAGAGAACATGAACAGGACATCGGGAAGCACAGATGAATGCATGAAATACACAGGCGTGATAACACTGGAGATGACTTCAATTATTCTGAAAATAGCCCAGGACAGTAAGTTCTCAAAATACATATGAAAACCATTTTACCGATGCATTTCTAACCCAATAAGGGAGGACTCGATCCAATTCCAGACACTGAAGTGGGTCAGATGGAGTATGTTTCAGTGAGGGAGCATTCAGGCAACAGTGATCATAATATAATCAGGCTTGGAAATATTATGTAAAAGGACAATTCAATCAAGTTGATACAGGAGGTTGTACACGACATAGGTGAGGTCTCATCTAGAGTACTGTGTGCAGTTCTGGTCGCCCTGTTTTAGGAAGGACATTATGAAATTGGAAAGGGTTCAGAAAAGATTTACCAGTGTGCTGCCAGGAATGGAGGGTTTGAGTTACAAAGATAGGCTGGGACAATTTTCTCTGCAGCGTGGGAGGTTAAGGGGTAACCTTATAAAGGTTTACAAAATCATTAGGGGCACTGATAAAATGAATAGCAAGGGTCTTCTCCCTCAGGTGGGGGAGTTTAAAACTAGAGGGCACATTTTTTATGGTGCAAACATGGGGGGCAACGTTTTTACACAGAGTGTGGATCAAGTGTGGAATGAACTGCCAGAGGAACTGGTGGATGAGGTATAGTTACAATATTTAAAACATATTTGGATAAGGACATGAATAGGAAAGGTTTGGAGGGATATGGGCTAAACACAGGCAAGTGGTTCTAGTCAGTTTGGGAAGCATAGTTAGAATAGAATCCCTACAGTGTGGAAACAGGCCCTTCAGCCCAACAAGTCCACACCGACCCACTGAAGACTAACCCACCCAGACCCATTCCCCTACCCTATATTTACCTCTGACTAATGCACCTAAGCTACACATCCCTGAACACTATGGGCAATTTAGCAGAGCCAATTCACCTAACCTGCACCTCTTTGGATTATGGGAGGAGACCCACTCAGACACAGGGAGAAGGTGCAAACTCCACACAGACAGTTGTCCAAGACTGGAATCGAACCCGGGTCCCGGGTGTTGTGAGGCAGCGGTGCTGACCATTGAGCCACTGTGCCACCCCATTGGCATGGACTAGTTGGACTGAAGGGTCTGTCTCCATGCTGTACGACTCTCGAAACCTGCTAACTGGAACTGGTCTAGGTTGAACTGGAATTAAACATTGGTACCCAACACAGTCATTCAATAACAGGAGGCTTTTAGAGAGCACAGAGAGTAGCAAAGGGAGAAAGAAAACACATCAAGAACAAACTGAATGACAAAAATATGAGAGATTAAAATAACGTTGAAAAAGAAAGATGATGAAAGCTTATAATAGAGAACTGAGCTAAAGAAGATAAAGAAGAACAGAGGATAACTAATAAAGGGAATAAGATGGACAAATAAAAGGGAAGAGAGCAGATTGTTGGTTAACTCAAAAGGGGCCTCAAAGGGTTTTCTAAATAAATATTGACATTGTAAAAGGACACTCTAGAGAACCTGAGAGTAGATCTCCTTGTGAAAGTTGAGCATACACTGAGATGGTCCTGAATGAATAAATCTTCACTGATAAAGGGGGTGTTGATGATGTCACAATAAAAGTGGAAGAAATCATAATTCAGAGACAGCGAAAAAAAATGAAGTTCACATTCAAAACAGAAGAACTAACCACATCCTGATGAGATGTACCCTGGCCTAGGGAAAGTGGACATTGTCAAGGTTCAGGGCACTGGCTCTGAGGAAAGGTCAAAAAGACTAGGATTGTCTTCACTGGAAAGATGGCGGCTGAGAGGGGACCTGATAGAGGTCTACAAATTTATGGGAGGCGTAGATAAGTCGATCGTCAGAGGCTTTTTCCCACAGTTGAAGTTTCAATTACAAGGGGGCACGGGTTCAAGGTAAAGTTTAAGGGAGATGTTCGAGGGACATTTCTCATGCAGAGAGTAGCAGGAAGCTGCAACATCTGCCAGATGAGGTTGTGAAAGCAGATACACTGGCTACATTTAAGAGGCATCTGGATTGTTAAGTGAATAAGGAGGGAATGGAGGGATATGGAATGAATAAGGACTGAAGGTTTGATTTTTAGTTTAACTAGGCATGATGACTGGCACAGGCTTGGTGGGCCGAAGGGCCTGTTCCTATGATGTACTTCTCCTTGCTCTTTGTTCTTATTGATTGGTATGTCCAGTACAAAAGTGAGGTGTTTCATCGTTAGAAAACCTCCAGCATTGTGCTCCATCCTGGGCATCACACTTTGGGAAGGATAGCAGGGAGTGTATCACTTTACAAAATGCTTGACAAATTGCAACAGAGAAGACGGAGGAACAGATTGGGAGGCAGATTTTGGAAAGGTGCAGAAATAATAGGGTTTTTGACATGGGTGACTTCAACTTCCCTAACAGTGATTGGAACCTCCTTAGTGCAAGTAGTTTGGATGGGGCAGTTTTTGTCAGATGGGTTCAGAAAGGGTTCCTGACTCAATACGTAGATAGGCCGATGAGAGGGGAGGCCATATTGGATTTGGTGCTTGGCAACAAACCATGCCAGGTGTCAGATCTCTAAGTGGGAGAGCATTTCAGTGATAGTGATCACTACTCCATGACTGCTACCATACAATGGAGAGGGATAGGAGCATATGGTCTGGGAAAGTATTTAACTTGGGGGGGAGGGGGGGGAGGGGGGGGGGGTTACAATGCTATTAGGCAGGAACTGGGGCGCCTAAGTTGGGAATAGATGTCCTCAGGGAAATGCACAATAGAAATGTGGAAGTTGTTTAGGAAGCACCTGCTGATAGTGCTGGACGGGTTTGTCCCACTGAGACATGGAAGGGATGGTGGGGTGAAGGAACTTTGGGTGACAAGGGATGTGGAACATCTGGGCAAGAGGGAGAAGGAAGCTAACTTAAGCTGGAGGAGGCAAGGATCAGACAGGGTTCTAGAGGGTTACAAGGTAGCCAGGAAGGAACTGTAGAATGGACTTAGGAGAGCTAGCAGGGGGCATGAAAAAGCCTTGGCAGGTAGGATTGAGGAAAACCCCATGGCGTTCTACACATATGTGAGGAAAGAGGGTGGCCAGAGTGAGGGGACGGCTGATCTGGGATACTGGAGGGAACTTATGCCTGGAGTTGGAGGAGATAGGGGAGGTCCTAAATGAAGACTTTGCTTCAGTATTCACTACTCAGAGGGACCTTGTCATTTGAGGACAACGTGAAACAGGCTGATATGCTCAAATAGATTGATGTTAAGAAGGAGAATGCGCTGAAAGTCTTGAAAAACACAAGGATAGATAAATCCCCTGGGCCAGATGGGATATACCCCAGGTTCCTACAGGAAGCAAGGGAAGAGATTGAGGTGTCTTTGGAGATCTTTGTGTCCTCACTTTCTACTGGAGTAGTGCCAAATGATTGGAGGGTGGCAAATGTTATTGCCTTGTTCACGAAAGGGAATAGGGATAATCCTGGGAATTACAGACCAGTCAGTCTTACGTCAGTGATGGGCAAAGTATTGGAGAGGATTCTGAGAGACAGGATTTATGGAAAACCATAGTTTGATTAGCGATAGTCAGCACGGCTTTGTGAAGGGCAGGTCATGCCTCACAAACCTTACTGAATTCTTTGAGGATGTGACAAAACACATTGATGAAGGTAGAGCAGTGGATGTGGTTTACATGGATTCTAGCCAGGGGTTCTAGACAAGGCTTGGTTGGCTCATTCAGAAAGTAAGGAGGCATGGGGTACAGGGACTTGGATGAGGAAGTGGAAGGGTGGGTTAGTAAGTTTGCCGATGACATGAAGGTTGGTGAACTTGTGGATAGTGTGGAGGGCTGTTGTCGGTTGCAACAGGACATTGACAAGATGCAGGAATGAGCTGATAAGTGGCAAGATAGAGTTTAACCTTGAAAAGTGTGAAGTGTTTCATTTTGGAAGGTTGAATTTGAATGCAGAATACAGGGTTAAAGGCAGGATTCTTGGCAGTGTGGAGGAACAGAGGGATCTTGGGGTCCATGTCGATAGATCCCAACAAGCAGACAAAACACGTCCAGAAACCCTCGCCACTCTCTCCTATATCAAAGACATCTCGGAAATGACTGCCATACTACTCAGACCCCTTGGCATCATGGTAGCCCACAAACCCACCAACACACTAAAACAGCAGCTAATGAACTTGAAAGACCCTATACAGATAACAAACAAAACTAATGTCATTTACAAAAATACCTTGCAAGGATTGTAAGAAACACTAGATTGGATAAATAGGCAGAAAACTAGCCACCAGGATACATGAACATCGACAAGCCACAAAATGACATGACCCCCTCTCACTAATATCCTTACATACAGATAAGGAAGGACACCACTTCGACTGGGACAACACATCCATCCTAGGACAAGTCAAACAGAGACATGCACAAGAGTTCCTTGAAGCATGGCATTCCAACTGGAACTCTATCAATAAGTACATTAACTTGGATCCCGTTTACCCCTCCCTGTGAAAAAGAACAGGAAATGACATCACCAACCCAAGGAAACCCAAACACAAAAATAGAAAGCCGGCCATGTCACCAGTGCTTCATCTGGAGGCTCACTGATGATGTTACCTAGTATGGTGACGAAACATCTGTAAACAAATCTTCCAGCTCAGCGAGCAAACCTACATCCAGATCCCTCAAAGTTGCCACACAAGGTGATAGGGTTGTTAAGAAGGCACATGGTATGTTGGCTTTCATTTGTAGAGGGGTTGAGTTTAAGAGGCGTGAGGTTATGCTGCAGCTGGATAAAGCCCTGGTTAGACTACACTTGGATTACCATGTTCAGTTCTGGTCACCTCATTATAGGTAAGATGTGGAAGCTTTAGAGAGGGTGCAGAGGAGATTTACCAAGATGCTGCCTGGTCTGGAGGGCAGGTCTTATGAAGGAAGGTTGAGGGAGCTAAGGCTTTTCTCATTGGAGTGAAGAAGGATGAGAGGTGACTTGATAGAGGTGTACAAGATTTTGAGAGGCACAGATAGAGTGGATAGCCAGAGACTTTTTCCCAGGGCAGAAGTCGCTCTCACAAGGGGGCATAAGTTTAAGATGATTGGAGGAAGGTTTAGGGGAGATGGCAGAGGCAGGTTCTTTACACAGAGAGTGGTGGGGTGTGGAATGCACTGCCAGCAGTGTAGTAGAGTCAAAGACATTAGAGACATTTAAGCGACTCTTGGATAGGCACATGAATGATAGTAAAATGAAGGGTATACAGGTTAGTTTGATCTTAGGGTAAGTAAAAAGTAAAAAGGGCAGAATGGCCTGTACTGTACTGTACTATTCTATTAAATCGCTGGAATTTTTCAAAGACTTGCCTTGTACAGTTGATTGGGGGGAACCAGTGGATGTGGTTTATTTGGACTTTCAGAAGGCGTTTATAAAGTGCCATATGAGAGATTAGCGTGTAAAGTCAAAGAATATGGGATTTATGGTAGTCTACTGGCATGGATAGAGAACTGATTTACTGACATGAAACAAAATTGCAGCCAGTAACTAGTAAGGTCCCACAGGGATCAGTGATCGGGCTCCAGCTATTCCCAATACATATTCGTGATTTAGATGAGGGAACTAAATGTATATATCTTCAAGCTTGCAGATGACACTAAGCTGAGTGGAAGGGGTACCAGTGAGGAGGTGCTTCTGGGTGGTTTGGAGACATTGAATGAGTCACAGATGAAATATGAAGTGGATAAATGTGAGGTTACCCAGTTTAGCAGCAAAACCAGGAATGGTGAGAGATTGGAAATGGGGAGGTGCAATGGGACCTGGGTGTCACTGAAAGTCAGCGGGCGGAGCAGCGGGCGGTGAAGGAGGTAAATGGTACTTTGGCCTTCATAGGGAGAGGATTCGAGTCCAGGAGCAGGGATGTCTTGCTGCAAATGGACACAGCCCTTGCTGAGACCACACCTGATGTATTGTGTGCGGTTTGGGTCTCCCTGTCTGAGGGAGGATGTTCTAGTTACAGAGGGAGCGCGACAAAGGTGTACCAGACTGGTTCCTGGGATGGCAGGACTGACTTCTGAAGACAGACTGGATCAGATATGACTGGATTTTAGAAGAATGAGATGGGTTCTCATTTTAAAAAAAACTATAAAATTCGAAAAAGACTTGACAGGGGGAATGCAGGAAGGATGTTCCTGGTGACTGGGAAGTCAAGAACCAGGGTTCACAGTCTATGGATATGGGGTAGGCCATTTCGGACTGAGGTGGGGAGAAATGTCTTCACCCAGAGAGTGGGGAGCCTGTGGAATTCTCTGTCACAGAAGGTGGTTGAGACCAAAGCATTGAACGTTTTCAAGAAGGAGATAGACACAGTTCTTCGGCCTAAAGGGATCAAAGGATATGGGGAGAGAACAGGAACAGGGGGCTAAGTTGGGTAATCAGCCATGATCATACTGAATGGGGGAGCAGGCTCAAAGGGTCGAATGGCCTACTCAAATTCCTAGTTTCTACATTTCTATGAGATGTACAGGAGTCGCAGCAGGGATGAGGGACTTGAGTGATGTGGAGGGAATAGATTTTAATTTAATTCCTTCACAGACCTGGTCATCTCATGCAAGGCTCACACTTGGCATTCACTAATTGTCCATTACCGTGGCAACCCACATGGACAAATTACACCCACAGTTCCACTGGGAGGTACAAACATTGTGACCCAGCGACACTGAAGGAACGGTGATACATTTCCATGTCAGGATGGTGAGTGGACTGGAGGGGAACTTGGAGATGGTGCTATGTCCACGTACCTGCTGCCCTTGGCCTTCCACAGGAAAGGTGTCATGGGTTAGGAAGGTGCTGTCTAAGGATCTTTAGTGAATTTCTATAGTGCATGTTGTGGATAGTACACACTGCTGCTACTGAGCGTCAATGGTGGAGGGAGTGGATACTTGTGGATGTGGTGCCAATCAAGCGGGCTGCTTTGTCCTGGATGGCGTCGAGCTTCTTGAGTGCTGTTGGGGGCTGTACCCATCCAGGCAGGTGGGGAGTAACCCATCACACTCCTGAGTTATGCCTTGTAGATAGTGAACAGGCTTTGAGGAGTCAGGGGGTGAGTTACATGCCCCAGAATTCCCTGCTTTTATATTTATCAAGTTGGTTCAATTTGGTTTCGGTCATTGTTCACAACCCCTCCTCTGAGAATGCTCGTGATGGAGGATTTTGAGATGGTTATGATCGAGTATCAAGGACAGAACGCCATTGCCTGGTACTTGTGTGTGGCGTAAATATTACTCACCACTTATCCACCCAAACCTCAATCCTGCCCAGGTCTGACTGCGTACTGGCACGGTCTGCTGTGGTACCTGAGGAATTACGAATGGTGCTGAACATTGTACAATCCGTCAAGGAACATCCTCACTTCTCCCTGGGTATGACTCCAACCCCATGGAGGTTCCTCCCCTGATTGCCACCGACTCCGGTTTTTGCCACCGTCCCTTGATGTCACACTTGGTCAAAAGTTGTCAAAGACGATCACTCTCGTTTGGGTCAAGACCGAAAAGAAAGGTCAGGAACTGAGTAATCCTGAGCAACCATGTCATTGCTGAGTAAGTGTCGTTTGATAACACACCTCCCAGCATTTAGCTGGGCTGGTAATAGTTCAGGTCAGATTTGTCCTGCTTTATGGGGACAGTACAGTTCTGAGCTATTTCCAACTCCTCCAGTGCTGTACTCGCATTGAAACAGTTTTGACGGAGACCCGGTTAAGTTTGGAGCACAATTCCTCAGCACTGGATCCAAAGTCTTCAACGTACGCCATGCCTTCATCCACTGGGTGGTATCACTTGGAGTGAATCGAATTGGCTGAAGACTGGCGTCTATGATCTTCATTCACAGGATGTGGGCATCGCTGACCAGGTCAGCAATTATTACCCATCCCCTAACTTCCCCAAAGGGCAGTTAAGAGTCAACCACATTGCTGTGGGTCTGAAGCCACATGTAGGCCAGACCAGGTAAGGATGGCAGTTTCCTTCCCTAAAGGACATCAGTGAACTAGATGAGTTTTCCAACAATCGATTCACGGTCATCATTAGACTCTTGATTCCAGATTTTCATTGAATTCAAGTTCTCTACCATCTGCCAAGGCAGGATTCGAACCCAGGTTCCCCAGAACATTATCTGGGTCTCTGGATTAACAGTCCAGCAATAATTTCACGAGGCCATCACCTCCCCCTGTGATGCGAGGAATCATTGGAAGAGGCCGAGATGGATCATCCACTCGGCACTTCTGGCTGAAGATTGCTGCGAATGCTTCAGCCTTATCCTTTGCGCTGGTGTGATGGACTCTTCCATTATCGTGGATGGGGGTGATTGCGGAGACACCTCCTGCTCGGTTTCAGTTGTCCACCGCCGTTCACAGTTTCTTGTGGAGATTGCAGAGCTGAGGTCTGGTCCGCCGGATGTCGCACACACAGTTCTACTGGCGCTGTTGAGTGTGCACGCGGTGTTGGAAACTTCATAAGACTCACTTCCAAGTCTTGACGTTAACTCCTCGTTGAATCGGAGCATTTGGGTCAATGAGGGATGGCATGGAGTACGTGCTTCCAGACTGTGGTAGAATACAATTGTGCTGATGCTGATGGCCCACAGTACCTCAGGAATGTGAATTACAATATCTGAGCTGATTCCCTTCTGTTGAGCTCAGTGATGGCTCCACACAATATGACTCCCTCAATATCAAGGTGGGACTTTGAGTCAACAAGTGCAGACACGCTTGGAGCTCACTGAGGGTGCAATCGCGGAGGAATTTCCCTTTTCTTGGTTTCTGCACTACCTCTTGTTTGGGATGAGGGGGGGGTCTGCCCTGCGAGCAGCGGCAGAGTGAATTGGGCCGATTTCCCCCGGAGTCGAAAAGACTGTGAGGAGATTTACCAACAAGGCTGTCCCCTTTGCTGTGCCAAAGCCCGGTTGGCACACCTTCGCAGGAGCAGAGCAGCACGATGGCAGCCCAAGACCCAAACACTTCCTTTCCACTCCGCAGCCACACTGCGGGGGGGGGGGGGGGGGGTGCCACTGGACATGCCACCTTTGGGAAGCACCAGGTTAGGCAATATGTGAAGAATGTCCCTATGGGCCTGGATCCCACCTCACCAGGTGAAAGATTCTGCAGTCGCTGTTACGTCACGCTTCTGTGGGATCTTGCTGTGCGTGCGTCGACTGCTTTCGAGCAGCGACGCTATTGCAAGGAAGCACTTGATTGCAGTTGACACACGCACAGCAAGATCCTACAGAAGTGCGACATAACAGCGACTGCAGAACCTACCGCCCGGTGACGTTTTCGCGATGGATCCATCCCCCACGTTTGCCTAACCAGGCGTGCCTCTTGCACGATCCGATCACCCACCCGCCTGCCGGTGATCGGCGCCGTCACTATGGCAACGGCCCCTGTGGGATGCCCTTTCCGGATCAGTCGGTCGTGCTCCTGAAGGGAAGCTCTTCCTCCGCCACAGCATCTGCGTCAAAAGGTGGGGAGCAGAGCCGGGCACCCCTGCCGCTCGCTTCATTGGCGCAGGGGTGCTGTCCACCCCAGGCGAGGTCCGGGTGTGTGCCACAGGAAGAACTCATCACGCTGCGGGGACTGTCCCCGCAGCAGGAAACACAGAAACAGAGACAACGGGAGCAGGAGTAGGCCATTCGGCCCTTCGAGCCTCCTCCCCCATTCAATATGATCATGGCTGATCATCCAAATCAGCCCCCTGTTCCCACTTTCTCCCTGAACCCTTGGATCCCTTTAGGCCTAAGAATGATATCTACCTCCTTCTCGACCTTTCTGTGGCAGAGAATTCCTCAGGCTCCCTCCCTCACTCTCTGGGTGAAGACGTTTCTCCCCATCTCAGTCCGAAATGGCCTACCCCTTGGATTTTGACCCTTACTTTTGGACTCTCCCACGATCAGCAACATCCTTCCTGAGTTGACCCTGTTACGTCCTGTTAGAGAGTTTCACAGGTTTCTATGGGATCTCTCCTCAATCTCCTTAACCCCAGTGAATATCGTTTGAACCGACGGGGTTGGGAATTGGTTCCATGTCCCAGATTTGGCCCTGAGGGCAGGAAACACAATCACCCGACGAGACTTCCACAGGAACCTGACCCTCCATTGTCATAGCACCCGGGGATCCCCAGCCCATTTATTGAAACGGGTGAAGATTCCGGGCCCAGCAGTTTGAGAGGAGCTGCAGGCCTAAGGGGGGGGGGGCAAGCGATGTTCTAAGAGGGCCCTCCAACATAGTACCCTCTCACCAATGCCTTAGACCTATGCCCTCTAGTTTTGGATTCCCCTACCCTAGGGAAAAGACCTTGGCTGTTCATCCTAGGCATGCCTCTCATGATTTTATAAACCTCTATAAGGCCACCCCTCAGCCTCAACGCTCTGGGGAAAACAGCCCCAACCTATTTAGCCCTCCAACCACCGCAACATCCTTGTAAATCTTTCCTGAACCCTTTCAAGTTTAGCACCTTTGCTATAGTAGGGAGACTCGAATTGAACACAGTATTCCATAAGTGGTCTATCCAATGTCCTGTACAACTACAACATCTTGAATTTGAAATCCATGTTCCCTGGACCTTGCACCTCCATATCTCTGCCAACGCCTCCAATCCCATGAGCCTTTAAGACAGCCTTTTATTCCGGCCTCTGATGTATCCCTGACTCCGTCCTGCAGCCCCAGACTCTGGAAGCCCTCTCTGCTTCTCTTGATTGTTTTCGTCCCCCAGACAGTCCTTCAAAACAAAATTAACAAGGCTCCTCGGCCAGGCCTTCTGGTTACCCCAGCTGAATATCTCCTCACGTGCTTCACCGCGTCACACTCGGCTCCTTAATACTCTGCTGAAGTGCTTCGAGGTGATTCATACTGTTGAAGGCGTTGTAGAAATACAAGCTGTTGTCGTCGTGGTAGGGCACCCCTTCGATCTCATCGATTCCAACAACTCCAGATCGCAGCGACCTCTTTCGGTCAGACACTGGGAGTTTCCCTGAGTTGACAATATCTTGAGGAGCCTGTATTGTTTCTGTTCTTTCTTCTCCTTATGCTTTTGCCTATCTGGCCTTTTCATGGACCTTCCCTTTCGTTCCTAGTGACTTCCCCTTTGCCTCAGAAAGTGGGGGGGGAAGGGCAGAAGGAGGCCAATCAGCCTCTCAGTCTTAAATATGATGCTGCCTCTGTTGTTTCCTGATGTAAAGAATCCCAGTGATTCGTAGCGTTCTGAGTGAACGGAAATAATCTTCTCCATTCAGAATTTGTTGGTCAAGGTACCACACATTAGGCTAGTCAAGGCAACAAGAGCCCATGGTGTTATGGGTAGTATATGAACATGGGCAGAGGATTGGCTAACTGGTAGACAGAGAGCTGGGAAAATAGAGACATTTTTTCAGGATGGCAATCTGATAACTAGTGCCGCAGAGTTCAGTGCAATATATATACATATGACTTGGATGAGGAATTGAACGTTCTATTGGCAAGTCTACAAATGAGTCAGAAATAGATAAGGAGGCAAGCGTTGAGGTGGACCTCCGGACTCCACAAAGGGATGCAGACGTGTTAAGGGAGCAGGGCAAAAAGATAAATGGAATATAATGTGGGGAGGAGTGAGGTTATACACTTTGGCAGGAAGAATAGAGGAGATCGATATTATTGAAATGGAGAACGACTGCAGAAAGCTATGGAGCAGAGGGATTTCAGAGCCCTCGTGCATAATTACAAAATGCTAGCATCCTAGTTCGGCACATTATAGGGAAGGCTAGTGTAATGTTGATCTTTATCGCAAAGGGAATGGAAAATAAAAGCAGGGAGGTACAGCTAAAACTGTACAAGGCACGAGTCAGAGCAGAGCTGGAAACTAAGGGAGGATATTCCGGTATCGGAGGCAGGCCTGAGAAGGTTCACTCGGCTGACCCTGGGTACAGAGGGACTGTCTTATGAGGACAGGCTGAGTAGGTTGGGTTTGTGGTGTTCGGAAGAATGAGGAGAGACCTTACTGAAACATGCGAGATTCATGGGGCCTTGACAGAGAAGGTGCGGTAAAATTATTTCCCCTCGTGGGGCAGTCTCGGACCAGAGGGTATAATCTCAGAAGAAGACAGAGATGAGGAGGGATTCCTTCTCTCAGATCGGAGCGAATCTGTGAAGATCTTTACTGCGGCAGGCTGGGTCAGTTGGTGTATTCCGGTGAAAGCTCACCCAGTTGCGAGATGGTACTTGTCCTGCTGTGTGTTCCTGACGGTTTTCCGTTTTAATCCATCGTCGTGCCTCCCCTCCCCTCAACAGCACCACCCCCACCCCCCCCCCACCGAACCCGTGTCCTAAACCATACAGAGTCCAACCCTTAGCCACAAGAAGATGACAGCCTCCTCTCTTCAGCTGACCTTCTGGTAGACCCCTGCCTCCAGGCCAGAGGGGGACCTTTACAACAGGCCTTGGACCATGAAGGGCCCATGGAGCAGACTCCTCTCTCTGTGAGGACACAGCGCCCCGAGTACCGTGTGGAGTCCGGAAAGGAGGATCAATCCCTTTCCCCAAATCCCCTCACCACTGGAACCCCTAACCCTGCCGTGGCCCCTGCACTGACCAAGGCCTCTCAGAGGGGAATAAATGGACAGGGAAAAGGGGGGGGGAGGGAGTGAAAGAGGAACAGTGTGGGGGGGGGGGGGGGTGGGGTGGGGTGGAATACAGGAGGGGAGGAAGACAGGAGGAGGAAGAGAAGAGCTAGAAACAGGAGAAGGGAGTTTGGGTTTGCGATTACATAGGCCAACGTCAAACATGAAGGGAGAGCATGATGTGGGAACAAGAGTCTGACCTACTGTCTCAGAATCAGGGCCCTCAAAGTGTCGGGACAGGAATGAAGCAGTTAATTCTTTATGCCGGGTTGAAATTCCACTTGATGTTGGATGGGAACTGGCTGGGGTTCCAGAAGAAGGCATTCCTGTAGATGCCTGAAGACATCGTACTCGTCTCTCACACACACTGAAACGCTGAACCTCTTCCAAGCGCCATGTGAGTTGGGGCGGGGGGGGGGGGGCACTCCTCCTGGAAGGGGGAAATCACATCCCCTTCACCGACATCTCCAACAGGCGGCACAGCTCAGTCGGCGACGGTTGCCCACGGCGACGCCTTCGGCTCCTTTCCTAGCGTTGCCCTGGTAACCAGAATGCATCCCAGGGAGAGCGATCCAGTGGTTTACCAGATGTTGGCTGGGCAAAGCAGTAAAACTTAACATCAAAACACACAGAAGGGCCGTTAAAGTCAGCGACTCAGGTTAGTTCACTAATCCAGCAGGGGTCGACCACGCATCCCTATCCGAAAACAAAATGGCTTTTATCCAAAAGGAGCACAACATTTCTCTGTTAATGAGAATGCAGAAGTCTGAAAAGTGAGGTTGGAAGGTAGGATTGCACAGAGATAGATACATGCTAATATCTCTACAATATGCACAGTCATTTATAACCTCTGTATGTATCCATACACACATAGATATATAGAGACACAATTACATATGTGCACTTATTAAACACACACACACACACACACACACACACACACAGGCTGCATCTTTCTGTCATACCAGGAGCCAGTCAGGCAGTGGAAAGGCCACCCCCAGGGACCGAGGTCCCAAGAGCAGATATCCTGACCAGCCACAACTGCCCGCCAATCACAAGCCAGCAACTGAGAAGATGGTGGCTGCTGTTGAAGTGGCAGGGACTCCCCACTCCCATAATGAAGCGAGCGAGGGTAGGTCATGCCAAGTGGGGATTTGGCAAGATGAGAGATCCATTTCCTCAACCGGGGGGTCTGAGCGAATTCAATCGAAGGGCCCAAACTCCCCACCTGCTCCATTAGTGTTGACAGTAGGTTAATACCAGTAGGCCACAGGGTGAAGCATTGAACTGGTCATTGTTGCTCTTACCTGGGAGCAGGTCAGGCAAAGTGGACGGGAGAGGTTAAGTATGCCACACCCAGCTTAATTAAATGCCTTGGATGGCCGTGGCATTGAACAGCTCAGAAACGAAAGGGCAAAAAGAAAGCTTAATTGGCTTGCTGCTGGGTTTCAGCCTATGTTTTCTGCTTGGCAGTTTGCTGAGAATTTGGATGAAAGAAAGCAAGCTGCACTCTCTCAGAATGGAACTGTTTTCAGTTTGGCTGCCTTTACACAGACCCTGGTTTGAAGCAGGTCTCTGAGAGTACAGCAGATACTGCGTCACTGTGAGTGTTATACAGTTGAGGCGGGGACAATGAGGGATTGTGGTCACAAGACCAACCACCGCCATTTCAAGGCTGCCAAAGCCCACTCACTGGATCATTCAAAGGGTCATTGAAGGGAGTCTCTGGGGATTCTGGGCTATGGTTAGTGTCCTCTCCAAAGTGCGAGAGGGCTTGTGGATATATATTTTGTTGGTGGTAACTGTGTAAAACCAAATTCAGTTGCTGGTGAATGTGAACCAAGGACTGAAATGTTCAAGTGGGAAATGAAAGATGTTCTAAAGTGGAGGCCAAGTTGGAAACACATGACATATGATGTGCTCCCATATTTGTTTGGAATACAATGTGAGCGCTTATAACTGTGCAAGGTATGTCATTGTTATGTTGATTATCTGAAGTGAATTTTTTTCTTAATATTTACAAAATAACAAGATTAGTTAGTATTAATTATGAATTATTGTTTGAATTATGGTGATTTGAATTGGTTTGTTACAGTACAAGTATTAAAAAGAGAAACCCAGTCTGTTGGTTTCCTCTCGGCTTCTTGGGGATTTCTTGGAAAAAGTATCATCCTCAGTGAAAAAGATTTGAACATTTGGACAGACACAATCACACTGAGCCGCAGACACACGCACGCATACACACTCTCGCACAAACACACAGTTCCAGACATACACAAACTCACATACGCACACATACACACAGAAATACACACAAACACACAAATGCACACTCTCTCACACACACACTCACACAAACACATATACATTTACAGACACACATTCATACACCTACAGACATGTACATGTGCGCACACACACTCACAAACATATACATGTGCACACACATACACAAAGCAGAAGCATATATACAGACACACACACACAGTGACATAAACACACACACACACACACACACATTACACAAAGGGCATAAGAAACATTTCAAATCCACCGCGACCCAGACGGGTGGCAGGAAAACCAGCCAGGCCCCTGCCCCTCAACCATCATTGCAGCAACCATCATGCTCACTCTTAATTTGCCTTTAAGCACAGCTCTAGAAACCCGGTGGATGCACGGGACGGCAAACTAAGGCCTAATCCGACGTGGCTCAGTTGTTTTGGTTTTGGTTTGGTCACCTTTGAGGTTCTGTCCAGCCCACCGCCACCCCCAACAAGCCATCAGCTGGGGAAAACAAGCCAACAATGAAGCAGGACCCTTTCCCCTGCCCCGATTCCATCTGCCCACCCTTGGCCACCCGCTGCCCCCTCCCCTTCCTGGGCACCCTCGCTCCCGCACAGCTGTGAGACTGGTGTTGCTTTGGCAGTCTGAGGTTTGTGATCACGGTAAAGAGGATGAGCTCCCCCCCCCCACCCCCATCTGAACTCTCCACTTCCCGCTGGCTGGTAGACATCCTGAGGGGTGCGGTTGGTGTCGCCAGTCATTGACCAATCCAAACAGTTGGCTGTACCACTTTCTGGGAGCTCTGTGCTGAGACAGCCTCGCCTTCACTATTAGGCCTATCCCAACTCGTACATACACGGTTAGAGTAGGACTCTGTGACTGGAGGACACCATCTTTGCTGCAACACACTGTCTCCCATGGTGTTTTCAGCATCTCCTCGCACATTCTCCTTCAAACCTAACTCTTTGGTCACCTGTCCCTCACTCTCTTTTCACGGTTCGGTGTCAGACTACACGCCACAGAAGGAAGATGCAGCCGCTCGACAGGAAGGAAACGTTCGAGGGGAAAACAGGGCCAAGAACGGTGGTGTGGCGCAGACAGCAGCGTCAGACAGAGGCCAGAAGAACCTTCTAGAAGGCGGGGCGAGCTTTCATGCCCATCGGATCCTTTTGCTACCCAGAAGGCTGCCCTGGTGACAGAGAAGAGCGAGGTCAAGGAGGGCAATGGGTTTACGTCCATCTTGTCAGCTGGGAGAACTGAAATAATATCCAGAAATCAGGTGCAAGTGGCAGTTCAGTCCCTGAACACACTGAAGGGAGCACTGACTGAGTTCTCACTCGCAAGGTTCACCTTTGACAGTCAACCTGCCTTCATTGCCCCTTTTCCTGTCAGACTCCAAGATGGCCGCCAAGGCCTCAGAGGAAAAGGACCCAGACGGTAGCAGGGGGGGGTGGGAGACGTTGTCATGTTGAGGTACTTGAGCAGTTTGAATTGTTTTTAAGAAAAGGGTGCAGGCGAAATTTAATCTCCGCGTTCAAGATGACGATGAGTGAAGACGGGGAAGTGCACTTCAATTTAAACCCCTTTCCCTACCCTTTTTCCCTACACTTCTCCTGGCTGGATGCTGCGGTCCCCCCTAGTGGGCAGTAGTGGTTCATTGCTAAAAGGATTAAAAATTAGTCATCGGGAGAAATTGCTCTCTGTAGGGTCAGTAAACAGAGTCAAGATTGCTGGTGAAAGACTGAATAGAAAGAGCAGTAGGTCGTTGCAATTTGGAACGCATTGTCTGAATTATAGGAGTGGGTTTAAGGGTGACTTTCAACTTTTTTTTAAACAAGAAAATAATCAGGGGGAAAAGAAGGGAGGTGGAACTAACTGTCACAGAAGGTTATGGTATTACTTAGATCTGACACCAGGTCAGTCTCTAACGTGATGTCCGATTTTGGGCAAAGGTAGACAGGAAAGCCTCAGAAAGGGTGCAGGAGAGACTTACTGGACAGCTATCAGCAACGAGGGATGCCAAAGTCATGGTTGATTGGACTTGTTCTCCTTAGAGACTCTGAGGAGAGTTGAGGCCTTAGACAGGGAAGTAGTTTACAACGCCTGAATGAGGAGATGTGAGGCAAAGTTGCTTTCCACAAGGAGTGGTTAAGATTTGGAATGGCTCCCCTCCCCCTACCGTAGGGCGTTGCGTTCCGATTCAAGAGACATCTTCAGAAAGGAATTGGGATTCACACCCAAACAAGAGAAATTGCAGGAATGTGGTGGGATTGCTCTCCGAGAACAGCCAGCACCAATGTGGTACGAGAAATGGCTTCTTCCTGGCACAGGTATGGAGGGCTGAATGGCCTCCTTCAGGCTGGAGTTCAGTTATATCACTGGCCGTGGCATTCTCAAACCTCCTCAAGGCACTTTCGGTCTCCTGAATAATTGAGATCTTTCGGAAGTGCAGCGATTGTCACATGGGCAAACCAAGTTTTGTTCAGCAAGATCCCATGCACGAGAGGCGATGAGACGAGCTATTCTGCTCTTTGCGGTGTTCGTCAAGGCTGCGCAGTCAATCTGGATTGCTGTCTGAGGGGGTCAAAATGTGCAGGGGCCATCACTGCAACACCAGATGTTCAAAGCAATGAACCTGCAATAAGGTTGAATCCAGGGACATTATTATAAGAGTTCCTCTCATCCAGTCTTCTTAAGCTCCTTAAGCTGTGACCTCTGCACCCCAACGTAAGGCTTGCGACAGCATTCAGGCAGTGGAGTGGGCAGTCCCAGCCTCCAGCAGGACCCTGACGCCATGTTCACTTGAGAAGACAACAGTCGGGTCCTTCAGCGCTGGACCAATAGCAACTTGACCCCCCCCCCCACCACCGACCCTGTGGCATTCAGGAAGCAACACTATCGCCTTGGGTTTCACCAGATCGGCGCATCAGCGGGAGGTTCTGGTGTGGAGAACGCTAACCAGCTCCTCTTCGGCGCAGCCCAACATAACGCCCGTCACCGACTCTCAATAGGCAGTGCTGCAATGACAGACAGGAGGCGCTACACCATTCCGGACAGAGCGACCCACCTGCCTGGCATCCCACCCCCCCCCCGAACTGGGCCCAGTTTCCTGAGCTGGTCTTTTCTCAGGTACTCCCCCATCTCCCTTCCCCCCCCTCCCCACCCCCCCGCCCCAGAGGCTTGCTGGGAGGTTTGGTGATGCAGGCCCCGAAGGCTGGTTTGGGTGGTGGCGCTGCGAGGGGCCAAGATGAGAGACCCACGGGCAGGGAAGAGCCACCCGAAGCTGGGAACTACAAAAGGCCAACAGGCACACAACCAGGGAAGAGTGGAGGGAACCGGATTGTGGAAGGGGGCGCAGATTTGACAGGGGACGGATACCCCGCGGGGGGGGAAGGTGGTGGATCTCGCTCGCGGGCCGTCACTCAGAGACTTTGTAATCCAGCCTGGCTCTTGACTGAATGCTGACGGTTGGGGGGAGGCAGCAGTGTCCGCAATATCGTCCTTCGGGTGAAACGCTGAGCTTGGGTAAATGCTGACAGTCCCATTTTGAGAGGCCCATTGGCACCAGGTTAACTGGTTGGCCATCTCCGAGCCCAAGAGCGGATGCTGCCACTGAACCTCAAACTCGAGAAAGCTTCCCTCAATGCAGGCCCCCTCTCACGCACGACGAGGCTGCCTCTTGGGCAGGGCCTGCCGAGATCGCAAGGGCTTCTGCGTTTTCCGGGTCGGGTTCGGAAACCCGCCGGGATCCTACGCGCTCGCCGACGAACCAAGAGGGCAGGCCGGTCCTGAGGGAGCGGCCGGGCCTAGGTGATGGTTACTCAGTAACGCTGCAGTTACCGGGCCCAGTCTCTGACCTTGACTGGGAAAGCAGCAACAGTCTGTCCAGCTGTGCGGGGGTGGAGGGGGGGAGGCGAGTGTAATTCATCGCCCAGAACAGCCTCCCCTTTCTCCCACCCACCCACTTCTGAAATAGCATTGGCCCATTTACCAGGTGCCGTTGAATTTAAACTGAATTACGATGGTGCCCAAGCTGAAAGGTCATTTCGCATTGCAGCCACTGTCTGCCTGCAACTAATGGAAGCAGCCCCGGTGCAAGAACCATCAGTGAACCCACCGGCTCTTGCACCGCGCCAACAGCTTCCCAACTTTAGGATGAAAGACCTCAAAAGCCCTGTCAATCCAATCCCTGCCCCTCTCGGAATGTCGGGCCCCACCCTTGGAGCCGGCTGCCTATCCGCAGCGATCCGTTGGGTGCACCCAGGCCCGTGATTGCGAGGTGGACCACAATGACCATTGACCTTCCAGCTTCTTCAGTGAGGAGGAGTTTGGAGATGTCCTCGAGGGGTTGGTGTGAATTGGGAGCGTCTGATTTAGCGTCTGGCTGTGCAAAGTGGCCCATAGCACTCACCAGTGGAGGTGGGAGTGGACGGGGAGTTGGCTTGGCTTCCTTGAGCTGTCACGTTTGTCACAGTTACCGCTGTTTTGGCGGCGTACAGATTTGCCTCCTCCTGGAACTTGCCTATGTTTTTCTTGTAGCGGATTCGCTTGTTACCAAACCAGTTTGATACCTGCAGGGGTGGCGGTGGGGGTGTGAGGGAACAGGGTTGGGATTGGGAAAGAGACACAAAAGGAAGTGAGGGTCGTTACGTGGACACACCGAGGATGACAGAAGTTCACAAGCTATAACACAAAAGGCTGTGTGTTACGCACTTTCACATCATAGCGCCTGCCTCTGACACAGTGGGGTGGATCCACTTACACCATTTCGGGGTTGACTTACAAAAATGGCCCAACTGACACCTGAATCTTAGATCGGACGAATACCTTTTTTTTTGGCAAGTCCAGTTTCAACAATTATTTCCAGTCATGTATTAGCCACGTTATTCTGCATACCCTGTACCCTTCCCCTTTGAGATGTGCAATTCTGTCCTGATGGATGCAGGATGAAAAGTTATGTTTTCTTTGCTCATCAATTCTGTACAGCCGTATAACTACAAGCTAACCTCTAGTTCCTGCGAGATAGGGGCTCCTGAAGACTTCTGACTGTAACTTCATCTGATGATATTTAGTCATAGAGATGTACAGCACGGAAACAGACCCTTCTGTTCAACTCATCCACGCCGACCAGATATTCAAGATTAATCTAGTCCCATTTGCCAGCATTTGACCCGTATCCCTCTAAACCTTTCCTATTCATACACCCATCTAGATGCCTTTACAAAATTGTAATTGTGCCAGCCTCCACCACTTCCTCTGGCAGCTCATTCCATACACGTACCACCCTCTGGGTGATAAAAGTTACTGCTTTGGTTCCTTTTAAATCCTTCCCCTCCCACCCTAAACTTATGCTCTCTAGTTTCCCCTATGCAGGGGAAAAGACCTTGTCTATTCACCCTATTCATGTCCTTCAGGGGTTTTATAAACCCAGCCTCCGATGCTCCAGGGAAAATAGCCGCAGCTTCGTCAGCCTCTCTTTATAGCTCAACCCCTCCAACTCTAGCATCATCCCTGAAAAACCTTTACTGCACCCTTTCAAGTTTCATAACATCCTTCCGAACACATGGAGAACACAATTGAAGGCAGTACTCCAAAGGTGACCCAACCATTGCCCTGTACAGCCACCACATGACCTCCCAACTCCTATACTCGATCCAATGGCCTATCAAGGCCAGTATTCATCATCGCATTAGCTGACCCTGATTTGGTTTCTGACCAATGGGAAGGATGTTACAGAGTACTGGCACAGCCCAACAACGTCCTGTCCACTGCCTTTGCTAAACTGTCTTTTAACCTCAAAGACGAACACAATGTGCTGGTCAGCACTTACCTCTTCCCTAACATTGCTAAACCATTATCTGGTCATTTTTGCTTGCCATTGCTGGTTGAGGGAAGATGCTGCCGACAAATTAGCTGCATTTTCACCTATACCACAGCTTCAGAAACGCTATTGAAAAGAGAGATATGTTGCTAAAGGTTTTCGTCAGGATCGATTCAAGAATGCCAAATTTCAAACCTTCATAACAACTTCTCCGACAGGTGAACAGGATGCTGATTGGTTGGCAAGTCATGGTTCATTTACATTCACTAGAAGCAACATGCATTTACAGATGGCTGCCCGTCCTCTGCAAACATAAGGGATATGTTCAAGCCTAGTGCCCTTGGACAGAACTTCAATTCCCCAGGAGCCTATGATTAGCTTTGCCTCACCCATGGCACGTTCTTGGCCAATCAGAGTAAACTTGCCAACCAATCAGCACCCTTTACCTCTGGGGGTATAAATTGTTATGTGGGTTTGAAATTTGGCATTCTTGCATCGGTCCTGATGAGTGCAAGATGAAATACATACATACATACATACAGATGTACAGCATGGAAACAGACCCTTCGGTCCAACCCGTCCATGCCGACCAGATATCCCAACCCAATCTAGTCCCACCTGCCAGCACCTAGCCCATATCCCTCCAAACCCTACCTATTCATATACCCATCCAGATGCCTCTTAAATGCTGCAATTGTACCAGCCTCCACCACATCCTCTGGCAGCTCATTCCATACACATACCACCCTCTGCGTGAAAATGTTGTCCCTTAGGTCTCTTTTATATCTTTCCCCTCTCACCCTAAACCTATGCCTTCTAGTTCTGGACTCCCTGACCCCAGGGAAAGGACTTTGTCTATTTTCCCTATCCACGCCCCTCATAATTTTATAAACCTCTATCAGGTCACCCCTCAGCCTCCGACGCTCCAGGGAAAACAGCCCCAGCCTGTCCAGCCTCTCCCTATAGCTCAAATCCTCCAATCCTGGCAACATCCTTGTAAATCTTTTCTGAACCATTTCAAGTTTCACAACGTCTTTCCGATAGGAAGGAGTCCTGAACTGCACGCAATATCCCAACAGTGGCCTAACCAATGTCCTGTACAGCTGCAACATGACCTCCCAACTCCTGTACTCAATACTCTGACCAATAAAGGAAAGCATACCAAACGCCTTCTTCACTATCCTATCTACCTGCGACTCCACTTTCAAGGAGCTATGAACCTACACTCCAAGGTCTCTTTGTTCAGCAATACACCCTAGGACCTTACCATTAAGTGTGAAATACCTTGATAGTGAGTCTTTGTTTCCAATAATATCTACATCCTGTGCTTCAAAACTGCTTCACTGGCTGCAATGCGCTTTGAGATATGCTGACGTAGTGCAAGGCACTATATCAATGCAAAGTCTTGCTATTTGTCCTCTAGGAGGAAACTCTGTTAAGCTGCAAGGTATGTGCTATTTGAATTACAATACAGCAGAGAGTGTGGGCTGTTAATCAGAAGGAAACAGGGTTTGAATTGGAATACTAATCCCTAGTGGAGCACGGTTTATAGATTCAGGAACAACTCGAGTTGCAGAAGAGAATCTAAACTGTGATGTAAAGCTGGTGGAACATAAGGCCAATGGCATTGAAATGCACCCTGGCTGTCAGGTGGGACAGTTAGTGCCACTTCCTACAGTGTGAAACCATTTGGCCCAACAAGTCCACACCGACCCTCCGAAGAGTAAGCCAGCCAGACCCATTCTCCCACTACTCTACATTTACCCCTGATTGATGCACCTATCCTGCACATCCCTGAACACTACGGGCAATTTAGCATGGCCAATTCACCTGACCTGCACATCTTTGGACTGTGGGATGAAACCGGAGCACCCGGAGGAAACCCACACGGACACAGGGAGAATGTGCAAACTCCACACAGACAGTCGCCTGAGGCTGGAATCGAACCTGGGTCCCTGGTGCTGTAAGGCAGCAGTGCTAACCACTGAGCCACCGTGCCGCCCTAATCTCACCAAGCAGCAATTACTACATTTAAAAGTTATCTGGATGGGTACATGAATAGCTAGGGTTCAGAGGGACATGGGCCAAGTGCTGACGAAAGGGACTAGATTAATTTAGTATATCTGGTTGGCTTGGACAAGTTGGACAGTAGGGTTTGCTTCCATGCTGTACAGATCTATGACTCTATGGTGACTGAAGGGGATAGGAGATGGATAGCTCCGTCAACATACCAAAAAAAAAAGAAGCCATTCAGCCCCTCTAACCTATCCCGCTCTTCAATCAGGTCATGGCTATTTTGTATTTTAAGTGCTCCACCTTGATTCAGAACCCTCAGTGCCCTTGCCTAACAAAATTCCAAACAGTCTCAATTCTGAAATCTTCGGTTTGCTCCCTGTATCGAGAGATTTTTGTGAGGGAAAGAGTTCCAGGTTGTCTCAGCCTTGCTTGTAAAGAAGTACTTCTAGACTTCAAGCTGAAAGAACTGCAGACTGTTGGAAATCAGAGACAAACACAGAACGTTACTGGGAAACCCCAGTGGGTCTGACAGCATCTGTGGAGAGACGTTCTGAGGGAGGGTCACGGGACCCAAAAATATTCACTCTGATTTCTCTCCACGAACGCATAAATGGCGGGAGACAGAAGGTGGTGATGGAGGGTTGCTTTTCGGACTGGAGGTCTGTGACCAGTGGTGTTCCACAGGGATCGGTTCTGGGTCCTGTTTAGTTTGTCACTGACATAAATGATCAGAATGAGCGTGTAGAAGTTATGGTTAGTAATGTCGCGGAGTTTGGTGTTGTAGCAGACAGTGGAGAAGGATTTTTTTTTAAGATTACGAAGGGATCTTGATCAAATGGGTCAATGGGCTGAAAAATGGCAGATGGAGTTCATTCTGGATAAATGCATGGTGTTGCATTTTGGTTCAACAAACGGGGGGTAGGGCTTGGACAGTTAACGATCGGGCCTTGGGTAATGTTGTAGAACAGAGGGGCCATAATTCTTTGAAGTTTGTGTCACACCTAGGTAGGGTGGTTTAAAAGCCATTTAACACACTTGCCTTCATTGCTCAATCCTTTGAGTATAGGAGTTAGGGAGTCATCAGGAGGTTATAAAGGACATTGGTGAGGCCTCTTCTGGAGTACTGTCGCCAGGTTTGGTCGCCCATTTATAGAAGGGATATTATTAAGCTGCAGAGAGCTCAGAAGAGATTCCCGAGGATATTGCTGGGAGTGGAAGGTTTGAGTGATGAGGAAAGGCGGGATAGACTGGAGCTTTCTTTTTTCACTGGAGCATAGGAGATTGAGAGGTGACCTGTTCGATGTTTATAAAATCATGAGGGGTATAGGTCTGTTTCCCTGCTGTGTGACTCTGTGACTATGACTCTCTGCTGCTGGACCTGCTGAGATTTTCCAGCAATTTCTGTTCTTGCTTCTAGATCTCACCTTTCCAAGTCCATCTCTAATTTTCAGGTTAGGTCTCTTGTTCTCCACTCCCACAGCAAAGAATATAGATCCTCTCTTTGTGCCTCATCAACTTCTTTCATCAGCCCTTGGACCACACCCACTGAATACAAGTCTAGTATACCCAACCTGTCCTCACAACTGAACCTTTTAGCCTTATGTTGCTCTGTGACATCTATGCTGCACAATTCCCAAGACCAATAAAGCAGCATAACCTTCTTGAAGTGCAAAACTCCCATGAAAGGATCAAATAAAACGATGCAACCAAGCAAGTCCAGACTGACAGTGAAGACGCACACAATGCAATATCGATGTGGCTAGCCAATTATACACACAGCAAGATCCCACAGGCGAATAGTGGTAGGGTCGTAGAGTCATCCAGCACAGAAACAGACCCATAATCCCAAATTAAACTGGCCCCACTTGCCTGCTCCTGGCCTATAACCCACCAGACCTTTCTTACTCATGTACTTCTCCAAACGTCTTTTAAACATTGTCAGTGTACCCACACCCACCACTTCCTCTGGAAGGTCATTCCACACACGGTCCACCCTCTGCATGAAAACAGCTGCTTCACGTATCCTTTCTAAAGCTTTCTCCTCTCACCTTAACGATAAGTGCCGCCTGATCTTGCAATTCCCCACCCTAGGGAAAAGACACCTGCCATTCACCCGATCCACACCCCTCACTATTTTATAAACCTCTAGGAGGTCAGCCCTTAAGCTCCAGCGGAAAAAGTCCCAGCCTATCCATTCTGACTCAAACCTGTCCATTCCTGGGGACGTCCTTTTCTCCAGCTTTGATGGTACCCTTCCCTGCAATGGGGGGGGGGGGGGTGACCCGAATTGAGCACAGTGACGTTGGCTTGGGGACAGGTCAGGACGCTTGTTGCAAACGGTGGATGGGATCCACCTCAGAAGGCAGGACAGAGTTCGAACGCTTAAGGGCTTTCCCCGGGCCGCCCCCCCCCCCCCCCCCAACCCCCCGAGCAAATCCTTAGCTTCCCCCAAGTGAGCCAGGATGAGCGCTGCCGACAGAGGGATTGGCTCAGCTGGAGGGTGGAACCACTGCTGCATGTGGATCAGCAGAGGGATCCCAGCCCACCGCCCAGGTATCTGCCCCGCTCCTCGCACCGAGCCAGTGTGTGCCCTCACCTGTGCCACTGTGATGCTGCACTTCTTTGCCAGCTCTTCCTTGGCTTCTTCACTGGGGTAGGGGTTGCTGAGGTGCGAGTAGAAATACTCATTAAGGATCTCCGTTGCCTGCTTGCTGAAGTTACGTCTTTTTCTCCTGGAAGTAAAAACATTTCAAAAAAGAAAACGGGGGGTGGGGGGGTGGGGGGGGGGGGGAAAGAGAAGCAGAAAAGAAACGGCCTGTCTGTTTGCAACCCCCGACCCCCATCCCTCCCATCTCCCGAGGAGAGAAAAAAACCAACAGAGGAACGGAAAGAGTTGAATCGGCCTCCGCTGAGCTGCATCGGGAGCCACCCGGCTACCTCCAAACTCACCTGCAGCATCCCCCTGTTCCCAGGAGCCTGACTCCAACTGACATAGCTGTGGGTCAGGTCTCAAAGCCTCCTATTTATCAAGCTGGGGAGAGCTGAGAGCAGATGTGCTGTCGAATCACGCACCGATCAGGACAGAGTCACAAGAATGCCAACTCACAACGGGAACTACAATTTGCAGCTGCAAGAGACGAGGGTCCTGTTCGGTTGGCAAGTGGCAAGTACAAATCGTTATTCCCACTTTGAGGTTTAGCATTCTTGTGTTTCTGTCCTCATGAGTGTCAATATCTGCTCTCACAGCAGCTCTCTCCTTTTTTTGAGGCAAACCAATACCCAATGCTATTGTGTGAGCATTTCTTAGTTCAGATCATCGAATCCCCACTGTATGGAGACGGGCCCTCTGGTCCAACAAGTCCACACCAACCCTCTGAAGAGTAATCCACCCCAGATCCATTCCCCTACCCTAATTATTCTATATTTAACACTGACTTATGCACCTAACCTGAATACTATGTGCAATTTAGCATGGCCAATTCACCTGACCTGCACATCTTTGGACTGTGGGAGGAAACCGGAGCACCCGGAGGAAACCCACGCAGACACGGGGAGAATGTGCAAACTCCGCACAGACAGGGTTTTCGGAATTCCACGTTTTTCGAATTTCAGAATAAGTGACAGTTTGATGGTGAAATTTTTAAAAATCTTACTAAACAGCAGACACACTGTGGGTAAAACGTGCCCTGAAACAGAACTGAGGCCTGCCAGTGCTGGGCTATGGCCCCACACGCCACATCTGAGTGACACACATCGAGTTTGCCCGCCAAACAACCTTTATCATGAGAACATAACTTCATGATAACACGTTGGGATTTCGGAGCTTGACAGATTTCGGGATTTAGTGTTGTCGACCTGTACTGGAGAAGGAATAAATTAACAGGGCAGTCACAGGTTTGACATGCTCTGTTTCTTCCCGAGTGGTTTAGGGGTTGAGGGGGATTCCCAATCCCAGACCATCCTGATCTCCCACACGGGCCACGATCCCCATTGTGCGGGATCTTCTACTGCCCACCTGCAGAGGGCAGCATCTCATCCAAAAAGGGTGACGCCTCTGACACTTCTGCACCCGGTGTTAGCCCACTCAGACACAGGGAGAATGTGCAAACTCCACACAGACAGTCACCTGAGGCTGGAATCGAACCTGGGACCCTGGCGCTGTGAGGCAACAGTGCTAACCACCGAGCTGCCCTCAAGTTAAACAAGACCCACCAGCTGCTGTGGTGGGATTGAATCCATATCCCCAGATCATTTGTCATTCCCACTATGCCACCATCTTCTTGAGATGCCGCTGTGTGTAGGATTCCCAGGGACCTTCCAGCATTCCCCCTTTCCCAGCCATAATTCCCAGCCCAGGCAGCAGGTGGCTTTGAGGAGATAAAGAAATAGCCACTTCAGATGGACCTGGCCCTTACCCAACAGCTGTCCACTCAACAAAACCAAACGGGGAGTGCCAGCTATCCACCAGGTGTGAGATGTCCCTGGTTATCAACGTGCTGCCAAACGGGTTCAACCAATCCCTGGCACCTCGCTCCCCCTCCCTCCCCCCCCCCCCACACCCCAAGCACCCCCAACCCCCATCAAGCTCTTAAAGAGGTGAGCTCTTCACAGTGGGGTGTGGACCACAGTGGGCCCAAGGTGCAATGACAGTGAATGATGAGGAAGACCAGGAGCAGGATGGAAGTGAAGAGGGCAGTGCTGCTTGTCACACTGCCACTCACAATGCCAGGGATTCGCTTGCCAGGTGGCTCGTGCGGGAACCAATGTTAAAACCACGTCATCTGGGTTGCCCGGCAAAATGCCCAGCACTTCTTGGGCACTCCTTTGTCTCTGTTAAGTCCCTTGTCCTTCCATTTAGCAACTGGAAAACCGTGAAGGAAACTCATGAAAATTGAGGACGGGCAAGGCCAGGAGAGTGGCTCAAAGCAATGCCCCTTAGATAACCAGCGTCACCGGGTGGAAGCAAGCCCACAATACCTTTCTCCCATCTCTGTGGGTGTAGATGCTTGTTGCAAACCCAGCCTTTCCCTTGCCCTCATGGGCGATGTCACCTTCATGTGGTTTGAGCTGAGCTTTAAAAGCCCAAGCTCTGCTCTGGCCTGCTGAGACATTCGGCCCATCAAGCCTGCCCTGCCATTCAATAGTGTCATGGCTGACCTTTGGCCTCAACTCCAATTTCCTGCCAACTCCCATATCCCTTGCTGTCATGAAAGACTATGCATCTGTTGGTTCCAGCCTTAAATATATTCAACAATGGAACATTCTAAACCTTCCAGGTGTTGGGTGGCGGGGGGGAGACAACTCTCTGATATTCTGAAACCTCTTGAGAGTGGAACTTGACGCTATTTTCCCTGTGACAGCAGGCCACCCAAAATGGTCTCCTCCATTCTCCTAGCTTCCCTCTTCCCTTCCCTGCCCCCCCTCCCCAATGCTTAGTCTCTTCGTCGCCAAGTCCCTGGGCGCCCTTCGAACCGACTGGAGTTCGGTGAGAGCTGTGCCCTCAGCCATGCACTCTGCCCTCTTGCCCCACCCCCTTTCCCCATCGCAGCTGCGGCCAAGTGTTCCTGCCCACGTGTAGGGGCACCAGGTGAAAACGTAGTCCCAGTGAGTTTCGAAGCTGAGTTTCAGTCTGAGCGGACAGACTGCAAAGGAACCAACTCCCCAGAGGATCTGTACACTTTCACAAGATCTGTCAGAGGGGAGGTATGAACTGATCGTTAAGAAAATTACAGGATTTTGTTCACTGTTAGTATTAAGCCACCATGACTGAAAACCGAGTTGTCTGCAGGCCACTGACATTTAACTGTCTCATGTTCAGATACCTCCAACTGCCCGAGACTCTGAAACTCCACAATCCTGCCCACCTACCCTGCCGCTTGTAACTAAGGTACCCTATACAGCCCCAGCTCAGGCCTCACCCCTCTCAATAGAGTTCTGTGCTATTGAGTATTGGAGTTGGGAGGACATGTGGCAGCTGTACAGGACATTGGTTAGGCCACTGTTGGAATATTGCGTGCAATTCTGGTCTCCCTCCTATCGGAAAGATCGGAAACTTGAAAGGGTTCAGAAAAGATTTACAAGGATGTTGCCAGGGTTGAAGGGTTTGAGCTACAGGGAGAGACTGAACAGGCTGGGGCTGTTTTCCCTGGAGTGTCGGAGGCTGAGGGGTGACCTTATAGAGGTTTACAAAATTATGAGGGGCGTGAATAGGGTAAATAGGCAATGTCTTTTCCTTGGGATCAGGTCGTCCAGAACTAGAGGGCATAGGTTTAGGGTGAGAGGGGAAAGATATAAAAGAGACCTAAGGGACACGTAGAGGGTGGTACGTGTATGGAATGAGCTGCCAGAGGATGTGGTGGAGGCTGGTACAATTGCAACATTTAAGAGGCATTTGGATGGGTATAAGAATAGGAAGGGTTTGGAGGGATATGGGCCGGGTGCTGGCAGATGGGACTAGATTGGGTTGGGATATCTGGTTGGCAAGTTGGACCGAAGGGTCTGTTTCTGTGCGGTACATCTCTATGACTCAGTGGGAGCAGCTACTGAGCCAAAAGAGGATGAGTACCATGGAGAGGTTGGAACTTGCACAAAGATAGAGGCGATTAGTCGATGGGGGAGCTGTAGAAGTCCTATTGTAAGAGATGGATGAGTGCGCTTGTCAGAGATGTGGATGTGAAGCTTAACAAAGCAGTGTGAGCAACTGGGAGTGGTACACCCTGTAGGATGTGAGTGAATTTGCAACTGTACGTCATCTGTCAGATACAACTGTATAACTGTGTCTCCCATTTATAATTTGCGGATTGGCCCTATCTCAATGAGATCACGCCCACCTGAGTCCTTATCACCTCCAAGACCACACGCTCAACACCAGGAGTAAACTATAACCATCTGGACAGGTTGGGTGAGGGGGTGAATCAATGGCAGATGCAGCATAATTTGGATAAAGGCAAGATTATTCACTTTGGAAGCAAAAACAAGAGGGCAGATTACTGCCTGAATGGCTGTAATCTGGGAGAGGGGAATGGGCAGTGGGACCTGGGTGTCCTTGTGCATCAGTCGCTGAGGGTAAGCAGCAGGCAGTAAAGAAGGCAATTGGGACATTGGCCTTCATTGTGTGACATGATGTGGAGATGCTGATGTTACACTGGGATGGATTAAGTTCAAAATCACACAGCACCAGGTTATAGTCCAACAGGTTTATTTGGAAGCACTAGCTTTCGGAGCGCTGCTCCTTCATCAGGTGGTTGTGGAGCAAGAACATAAAACAGAATTTCTAGCAGAAGATTACAGTGCAGCTGATACAATATATTGCACAAACCTAGATTGCTGTGAAATCTTTCAACTTTTAGAGTAGATTACAGGCTTCAATTCATTAATACGTCAATCCCAGAACCTGTTTCAAATCACATTCTCGAGATAACTTAAGGTTATATAAAAAAGGTGACACCTCAACTCAGACAATGCATTAAAGGTGTGAGGTTGGAGTCTGTCTGTATCCCAAACTTGAGTCAGACTGGCTCTCACAGGCTTATACTCCGTCACACTCATGCACACACGCAAACACACACTCTCTCATGTGCACTCACACGCGCACGCTCACATGCACACACGCACACACTCTCTCTCCCCCTCACATGCACGCACACATACTTATAAGTCTATGGGGTGAATTTGCATTTGAAAAATTGTATTTGCAGATACATTTTATTCTGTTCAAAAAGCACACAACCTGCAGGCAGTCAATTCATGTCACATTTTATAAATTCCTATTTTGGAAATGGAACCGGTCTGACTCAAGATTGGGATACAGACAGACTCTAACCTCACACCTTTAATGCATTGTCTGAGCTCAAATGTCATGTGTTTTTATAAAACCTTAAGTTATCTTGAGAATGTGACTTAAAAGAAGTTCTGGGATTTACATATTAATGAACCAAAACCTGCAACCCATTCTAAAAGATGAAAGACTTGACAACAATCTAGATTTGTTCAATATATCGCATTAGTTGCATGACACTGTAATCTTTTACTATAATTCTTTGTGTTATGATCCTGTCCCACAGCTACCTGATGAAGGAGCAGTGCTCCGAAAGCTAGTGCTTCCAAATAAACCTGTTGGATTATAACCCAGTGTTGGGTGATTTGAACTTCATTGTGACACGTTTTGAGTCCAGGAGCAGGGATATGTTGTTACAGTTATACAGGGCCTTGGTGAGGCCCCAGCTAGAGTATTGTATGCAGCTTTGGTCTCCTTTTCTGAGGAAGGATGCTCTTGCTCTCGAGGGAGTGCAGTGAGAGGTTACCAGGCTGATTCCAGGGGGATGGTGGGACTGGAGAGAGATTGACTGGGTTAGGATTGTTTTCACTGGAGTTCAGACAAGTGAGGGGGAATCTCATAGAGACGTATAAAACTCTAACAGGACGAGATAGGATAGATGCAGGGAGGATGTTCCTGATGATGGGTGTGTCCAGATCCAGGGGTGACAGTCTGAGGATTCGGGGTGGGCGGAGATGAGGAGACATTTCTTCACCCAAAGTGTGGTGAACCTGTGGAATTCATTACCACAGGAAGTGGTTGATGCCAAAACATTGAATGTATTCAAGAGGCAGCTAAATATAGCACTTGGAGAGAATGGGATCAAAGGTTATGGGGGGAGAAAGCAGGATTAGGCTATTGAGTTGGACAATCAGCCATGATCGTGATGGATGGGGGAGCAGGCTCGAAGGGCCGAATGGCCTCCTGCTGATTCTATCTCCTCTGTTTGTAAATGTGTCTAATAATGAGTTTGCTGTGTTAATGAGCCATGCAGAACTTTACTCCTGGGTTTCACACATACGCTACCAGATTCCCTGCTCCCCAAGCCTCTCTGGGGGTAATATCAGGACCATAGCGGTCGTCACCTCAGCTGAGAAAGAGTTGCAAGTGGGAAAATGACTGGTACATCTGCCAGAGGGCTCGATCTACTTTGTAAAGCTGTAGGATGCTGAACCAATGTATATCGCTGCCCAACTCCAAAGCAAACCTGAGTGAGCCAAGACAAGCCAAGTGAAGCCTAGTCCACGGAAACAATTCTGAGTCAAGTTAAAATAAACTGAATAACATCACAGCAGGCAAAGCCAAATCAAGCCGAGTCAAACCTGAGAGATTATACAACCTTCAGTTTATAGTCGTTGTGAAGCTCTATGACAGTGCTGATTGGATACAGATATCACAAACAGTTGGACGTACAACTGATTTACTGAAATTATACCAACAACAAAGGGCACCATTTCAGTATCCCTTCTCCATTCTGACCAACCACAATCTCACTATTGCTAACCAATGGATTAAAGCCAAAACCTGGGGAGCCTCAATCTACTATACTCCAATTGGGGCACATGTTCTGGCCAAATGTGACACAGTTTCAAGGAACACTTCCTATACTTTTGCAACATCTGCAACAGATATTAAGGATATACCAGCATTTTGTACAAGTTTGCTGGAGGTGGCGGTCTGGTGCTGCAAATATACTTATCTCACCCAGTTATGCACTTCAGCACCTTCTGTTACAGACTTGAGCAGGATGTTGGAATGCTGAAAATGGGAGTTAGCTCTTCAAAAGTCCCTTTCTCGCCAAGTTATGCACTTCAGTAACATCTGCAACAGGTTCTCTACAAACAAAACTGCCAGTATTTTGGAGTATTTAGGTAGTAGTGGGGATTTGGATGGGTAAAAGTGCTTATCGCACCGAGTTATGGACTTTCATAACGTCGGCAACAGGTTTTAAGGAAATGTCACCATTGTGTATATGGTTGTGAGAAATGGCGTTTTGCAGCATCGGAAGGGCTTACCTCACTGAGGTGCGCATTTTCGGAGGTTCAACATTAAGATCAAGTAGCGTTTTGGAGAATTTTACTGGAAATGGGTACTTCGTTCTTCAAAAGTGCCCATTTAGCAACACCAATAACAGATTTTAGCAAAATTCTGAACCCGCCCCACCCCTTCATAGGACACTTGCACCCCAACTCTCTTCATAAGTCACGTGGTGTCACTTCCACAGCGTCAATGGAAGTTTCCATTGCAGAGACCTGCTATTAGCTACTCTCCCACGTTTGTTGAGTTCACTGATTGCGCTGAGATCGAGTCCGCGTTGGGTCTATTTACCGTGCGTCCAGGAATCGTGAACGTAGTATCATCACCGCTTCGCACGTGCTCTGTTTGAGTTGCATCTGGATGGAGTTGAACTTGCGGTGGATGATGTTGACCATCCTCTCGATTTCCTTCGGGGAGATGGGGCGAGTCCGGCTCTGCTCTCTCAGTAAGTTCATGACGTGTGTGGTGAATTCATTGCAGGCCTGCGAGACACAGATCAGGTGAGAAACAGTGAGAGAACCGATGGGAGCCAAGCCCGAAACACAGCCCTACGCTGTCACCGCTCTCCTGCCTCACACCCATCAAAACAATCTTGTTCTCAACTACTTTATCCCTGACTGTGGGTAATGTACCTGAACACAGAACCTTTATGAAACCAATTCCCAAATCTGATAGGTAATAGATAGATTCCCTACAGTGTGGAAACAGGCCCTTCGGCCCAACAAGTCCACACCGACCCTCCGAAGAGAACCCCCACCCCCCATTTACCCCAAACTAATCCACCTAACACTACAGGCAATTTAGCACGGCCAATTCACCTGCCCTACACATCTTTGGATGGTGGGAGGAAACCCACGCAGACACGGGGAGAATGTGCAAACTCCACACAGATGGTCGCCCGAGGCGGGAATTGAACCCGGGTCCCTGGAGCTGTGAGGCAGCAGTGCTAACCACTGAGCCACTGTGCCGCCCCGAGTTCATGACGTGTGTGGTGAACTCATTGCAGGCCCGCGAGACACAGATCAGGTGAGAAACAGTGGGAGAACCAATGGGAGCCAAGCCCGTGTAACCAGTGCATCCCTCTGCATAGGTTACAGCCCCCTCACCTTCTGAAACTTATCACCTTTCACTTTTCTTTCTTCCTTCAAGGTAGTTTTTAAAGATTGCAACATTTACCACACGAATTTTGGCCACTTAATATCTCCTTACAATGGATCCAAATTTCTCTCAGTTTGGCCTGTTAACATCCGAGTGAAGCAGCCTTGCTATGGTGCGATATAAATGTCAAAGGAAATTGCTATAACACATTCTTGGATCCCCCATGGTATGGGGAGGCTATTTGGCCTACATCGAGTCTGCACCGACCCACCGGGGAGCATCCCACCCCAGAGCCAGCCCCCACCTTATCTCCATAGCCACAGAGCCAATCCATCTAACCTGCACACCTTTGTTAAGAATTCCTGAGGAAAGGCTTGTGCCTGAAACGTTGATTCTCCTGCCCCTCAGATGCTGCCTGACTGGCTGTGCTTTTCCAGCACCACACTCTCGACTTTGTTAAAAATCACACAACACCAGGTTATAGTCCAACAGCTTTATTTGTGGGCTGTGCAGCAAGATCATAAGACACAGAATTTATAGCAAAAGATTACAGCGTCACGCAAAGCATTCTAAAACATAAAGGACTTAACAGCAGTCTACGTTTGTTCAATATATCGTATCAGTTGCATGACACTGTAACCTTTTGCTATAAATTCTGTGTTTTATGATCCTGTCCCCCAGTTACCTGATGAAGGAGCAGCACTCCAACAGCTAGTGCTTCCAAATAAACCTGACGGACTATAACCCAGTGTTGTATGATTTTCAACTTTGTCCACCCCAGTACCTTCACAAGGTACATCTTTGTGACTGTGGGAGGGAGCCCACTCAGACACAGAGAGAACGTGCAAACTCCATACAGACAGTCACCCGAGGCAGGAATCGAACCCGGGTCCCTCACGCTGTGAGGTAGTAGTGCTAACCACTGAGCCATCCCATGGATCACAATGAGCTGATCAAGCTCAGGCTATAAGCTTAAATTGGGTGTGCGTTGTGACTGATCCAGAACTGTGCGTGTGTCAGAAGGTGCTATGACTGGCACAGAAGACACTGCAAACCACTCCACAGATGTCGCCAGAGTTTCTCCAGCATTCTCTGTGTTGGTTTCAGATTGCCAGTGTTTTGTCTGATAGAGTGGATCAGCATAGCCATGTAATTAATTTCTTCACAGATGCACATTAACTGCACAGCTTCTAATACTATTTATCAAACCTCAAGGCTCTGGTGAGGCCAGGTTCGCTTCCTTGTTGCTGGAGAGTTTCCAATTTACAAATCCCATTTGTCTGATGGAGGTTCACCAGCGAAAAGGGATAAATTGTCACTCTGGAGGCAGGAAGTGGGAGCTGGCATTGCTTCGGACTCCGAATTCAATTCAAAGTTAATTACTGATCAGCTGACAAATTGATTAGTGTCAAGGCTTTCAAGTGATGAGCCCTGAGACAGAATCACAGGCCATTCAGCCCCTTCGTGTCTGCACTGGTTCTCTGAACGTTTTGACTTTATGTCAAATTCCTGTTCTTTTCCCATGACCCTGTGCACTGTTTCAGCATCCCCATGAACGCATCAATCAAACCTGCCTCCACTACATTCCCAGGCAGTGCGTTCCCAGACTCCAATCATAAATTCACGCAGCACAGAAACAGACCTGTCGGCCCAACTCATCTATGCCGACCCGGTTTCCTTCTCTGAGCTAGTCCCACTTGCCTGCATTTGGCCCATATTCCTCTCAACCTTTCCTATACATGAACCTTTCCTATACATGTCCAAATGCCTTTTAGATGTTGCAACTTTAGCTGCTTCTACCACTTCCTCTGGCAGCTCATTGCACAAATGAACCACCCTTAGGTCCCTCTTAAATCATTCTCCTCTCACCTTAAACCTATGCCCTTTAGTTTTGGACTCTCTTTTATTTTCTTATGCTTAATACTATTCAAAATGGCGCCACATCATGGCAGAAACGGCTTTCACTGGATTTTATTATTTGGCTCACCGTAAAATACATGTGACAATAAAATCATTCATTCACTCACACAGACACACACACACACACATATGTACGCACACACACACACACACACACACATATGTACGCACACACACACACACACACACATATGCATGCACACGTATGCACACAGACACACACACACACAGACATGCACACACATACACACACATGCGCACACAGACACACGCACATGCACACACACATATACATGCACATGTGCGCACACAGACACACGCACACAGACACGCACACACAGACACACATGTGCGCACACAGACACACACACATATGCATGCACACGTGCGCACACAGACACACACACGCGCACGCGTGCACAGAAACATGCATACACAGACACGTACACAGATACGCACACACATAGACACACACGCGCGCACACGGGCACACACACACAGACACACGTGCACACACAGACACATAGACACACACACACAGACACACGCGCACACAGACACGCACACACAGACACACACGCGCGCGCACATAGACACACACGCACAGACACCCCTACACAAACACTTACACACAACAGAATTGTGGACTGCAGCGGTTCAAGAAGGCAGCTCACCACTACCTTCCCCAGCGGCAATAGGGACGGGCAACAAATGGTCAGCCAGTGACACTCACATCCCATGAGTGAATACATCTTTAAAAATGAGATGCCACTTATATTATCATAGGCTTATTTGCAGCATTTGATAACCACAATGTGTCCCAACGCCATTTACAGGTAATGAGCCACTTGCCAAGTGGTAGCACTCAACAGATTTGAAGAGAGTTATTCAGGGAACCCTGACCCGTGAATCCTGCCATTGGCATACTGTAAAAGATGGCCTCCCACCGCCTTGTACCCGTGGCTTTAAATGTAATCCGTAAACAGCGGCCAACATGCGGAGATTATTCACAAAGAGAATGGGGCTTGCTTTAAACTCAAAAGTGCGGCCAACTATCCAGCAGAGACCGTGGGGCGATTTGAGGAATTGTCCACGTGATCAGAATCATGGGAAGGTGTTGCCCTCCGTGAGTTTGATGATAAGAGGCTTTCTTCCCAGTATGTACCTGTGTGAGCCCCTGCGATGCAGGTAATGGTGCGTACTGCAGCAGAAAGATGACTACTCGGTAAAAATAGAAGACAGACCCAGAGCTGCAGAGGCCACCTGCGGCGTCTCTGTGACAGGCTGCACACCGAGCGCACAGAAACTAATTATCAGAGGAGTTTTTGAAAGACAGGTGAGGAAAGCAGAAGGCGATGGCTGACTGGCAAATGCGCACTATGAAGCCAACCTGCAGTTCCAGAGAGCAGTCTCCCCACTCTCACAGGCAAGCAGATCAAACACAGGCACTCACTGCAGGGAGCTCGCGCACACTGAACCAGAACAGAATTGCCTTCACAGCGAAACACTTCAACTGGAGTCAATGTAGAAATCACCCGGCCGGATTCAGAGAGAACTGCTGAAGTAATCAAAGCACTCTACGAAACGTGAAACATGCACAGCTTTCCTGTGTATTTAGACATAGTGTCACAGAGATGTACAGCATGGAATCAGACTCTTCGGCCTAATCCATCCACGCCGACCAGATAGCCTAACCTAATCTAGTCCCACCTGCCAGCACTTGGCCCATATCCCTCCAAACTCTTCCTATTCACATACCCATCCAGATGCCTTTTAAATGTTGTAATTGTACCAGTCTCCACCACTTCCCCTGACAGCTCATTCCATACACGTACCACCCTCTGTGTGAAGTGGTGGAGGCTGGTACAGTTACAACATTTAAAAGGCATTGGATGGGTATATGAATAGGAAGGGTTTGGAGGGATATGGGCTGGGTGCTGGCAGGTGGGACTAGATTGGGTTGGGATATCTGGTCAGCATGGACGGGTTGGACCGAAGGGTCTGTTTCCATGCTGTACATCTCTATGACTGTATAAGGTCCCTTTTATATCTTTCCCCTCTCGTCCTAAACCTATGCCCTCTAGTTCTGGACTCCCCTCCCCCAGAGGAAAAGAACTTGCCTATTTATCCTACCCATGCCCCTCATTTAATAAACCTCTATAAGGTCACCCGTCAGCCTCCAACGCTCCAAGGAAAATAGAAAACATACTGCGCGGGGCTAACTTAGTACCCATGGTTTATACTTTTCAAATTTAATCAAGCGATAGATCTCAATAAACATATAATCGAGAAAGAACCCACTCTACTCACTAGTGGAGATTTACAGCAAGGTTATACTTAAAAACTATGCACTTATGTGTTCCTGTGCTGTGAGCTCACCTACACAAGGTCCCCCGAGGTCAGCTATGAATTTAGCTGTTTGTTAATTTTTTCTTAGATGCACTCTGATGTCCAGGGAGACATGAACACAAACAGCAATGACAGATTCACTGCTGTGTCAGACAACAGCGTCGGTTTCTTTCTCTGACCACGTGGTCGCTGCCTTTGTCTGTCTGTCTTCCTCCTTTTTAATGTGCCATTGTTTTGATCCTTTTACCTCCCCACTCCCCCCTCCAAAGTTCCAAAACAATGCAAATGGCATATAAAACACGAACTGCTCCTCCTGGAATTCAAGGAAATCACCTCCAACACTGAAAATACATCAAAACAGGAGCAGCTCTGACAGCCCCAATTTTATCCCATCCTCCATCTTGCAGATTACCCAGAATCCTGTGTATATACATGTGCATGCCAACATGTGTATGTGCACGTATATGCAGAAAAAAAGTCATACAGAGATGTACAGCACGGGAACAGACCGTTCGGTCCAACACGTCCATGCCGACCAGATATCCTATATAAGTCTAGACACATTTGCCAGCATTTGGCCCATATCCCTCCAAACCCTTCCTATTCATATACCCATCCAAATGCCTTTTAAATGCTGTAATTGTACCAGCCTCCACCACATCCTCTGGCAGCTCATTCCATACACGAACCACCTTCTGTGTGAAAAAGTTGCCCCTTAGGTCCCTTTTAAATCTTGTCCCGCTCACCCTAAACCTATGTCCTCTAGTTCGGACTCTCCCACCCAAGGGAAAAGACCTTATCTATTTGTCCTATCTATGCCCCTCATGATTTTATAAACCTCTATAAGCTCACCCCTCAGCCTCCGACGCTCCAGGGAAAACAGCCCCAGCCTATTCAGCCGCGACTTATAACTCAAATCCTCCAACCCTGCAACATCCTCATCGATTTTTCCTGAATCCTTTCAAGGTTCACAACACCCTTCCTATAGCAGGGAGACCAGGACTGAATGCAGCATTCCAACAGAGGCCGAACCAATGTCCTGTACAGTTGCAAAATGATCTCCCAACTCCTGTACTCAATACTCTGACCAATAAAGGAAAGCATACCAAACACCTTCTTCACTATCCTATCTACCTGCGACTCCACTTTCAAGGAGCTATGAACCTGCACTCCAAGGTCTCTTCGTTCTGCCATATTCCCCAGGACCTTATCATTAAGTGTATAAGTCCTAACCTGAGTTGTCTTTCCAAAATGCAGCACCTCATGTTTATTTAAATTAAACTCCATCTCTTGTATATGTGTGTGCTTTTGGATGTATGTATGTGTGTCTGTGTAGGACTGTGTAAGTGCATATAGAGTCATAGAGATGTACAGCATGAAAACAGACCCTTCGGTCCAACCTGTCCATGCTGACCAGATATCCCAACCCAATCTAGTCCCACCTGCCAGCACCCGGCCCATATCCCTCCAAACCCTTCCTATTCATATACCCATCCAAATGCCTCTTAAATGTTGCAATTGTACCAGCCTCCACCCCTTCCTCTGGCAGCTCATTCCATGCACGTACCACCCTCCGCGTGAAAAAGTTGTCCCTTAGGTCTCTTTTATATCTTTCCCCCTCACCCTAAACCTATGCCCTCTAGTTCTGGACTCCCCAATCCCAGGGAAAATACTTTGTCTATTTTTCCTATCCATGCCCCTCATAATTTTGTAATCCTCTATAAGATCACCCCTCAGCCTCCGATGCTCCAGGGAAAACAGCCCCAGCCTGTTCAGCCTCTCCCTGTAGCTCAGATCCTCCAACCCTGGCAACATCCTTGGAAATCTTTTCTGAACCCTTTCAAGTTTCACAACATCTTTCCGATAGGAAGGAGACCAGAATTGCACGCAATATTCCAACAGTGGCCCAACCAATGTCCTGTACAGCTCCAACATGACCTCCCAACTCCTGTACTCAATATTCTGACCAATAAAGGAAAGCATACCAAACGCCTTCTTCACTTCCTATCTACCTGCAACTCCACTTTCAAGGAGCTATGAACCAGCACTCCAAGGTCTCTTTGTTCAGCAACATTCTCTAGGACCTTACCAGTAAGTGTATAAGTCCTTATGCAGATGTGTGTATATGTGTGTGTATGCAGACATGTGTATAAAGATGTGTGTACAGGTATGTGTAATCAGACATGTACGCATGCAGGTGAATACCAACATGTTTATGCATGAGTATATACAGACATCTGTATGTGCCTATGTATTCAGAATGTTTAATGTGCATGTAGACATGTGTATGTGTGTGTATGCACATATGTACATGTAAATATGTTTACATGTGTGTATGCAGACATATGTGAGCATGTATGTGTAGATGTATGTGTATGCAGGCGTGCATGTATATGTGTGTGCAGATGTATGCACATAGACATATGTGTGTTTGTATATGTAGATATGTGTGTATGTACTTGTGCAGATATGTGTGTGTAAGTGTGTGTATGTGTCTGTGGTGTGTGTGTGCATTTGTGTGTGTGTATGTGTAGACCTATGTGTCTGTCTGTAGACATTTGGGTGTGTGTGTATCGAGTCAGGGCACTGTTAGTCAAGGCAGATTCCAGTTCACACAGGGACCCAGTTCTGTCACACTACACTTACACACGTACCAAATAGATACTCGCTTATCAAATAGATGACAGGTTGGATCGAAGAAGGGTTCTTTGCCAACTCATTCTAACTATGGAGTTTGGCCAGATGAAGCCTCTTCAATTGGCATAAGCTCTATGGCATAGATGCTTTCTTACAATGCAGGAGATCTTCCTCAGGGAATGTGGAAATTCCTGTCGCTTGTCTCTCTATTGGGAATGAAGTGGAGATTCCCATCACCTGTCCCATTGCCTCTGGGATAGTCCTCCTGATTGCCATCACCTGTCACTCCCATAGCACCCAGCTGGGAGATTCCTGTTGCTGTCCCTCTGAGTGGATTGAAGAGGAGAGTCTCTATGCTGTCCCTCATGAGGGGCAGGGGAAATTCCCTTACTATCCAACTCTCTCATGCAGACAGGATGCAAGCTCAGTGAGAATATTCTTAAAATAGCTCCACGGCGGCCGGTATCCCATCATCAAGTCACCCGGAGAGTCCTTCACACTGCTCCAGCTCCCTCAGAGCCAGCTCTCAGAGTGAACAGAACCCCCGACACTCCTGTTTACATCTGTCAGCCAAGGCTCCCTGATTGGACTGGATTAACAGCACCAGTCAGGGAACTCAGATTCTATGAGGTTCAGTTGGCTGACCTCGTTCCAATCACTACAATGCTAACCAAACGGGTTTGCGATTCTACCTAATGACAAGAGCAGAGGGAAAAGATGATGATCTGATAACTGTGAACAGGAGGGGAGAGTGGGAACAGGGAGAGGGGAGGACTGACACGACAAAGGTTGGCATGAAGTCTAACCAAGTTCATGTAAGTTAATGATTGACCATTCGTCAGAGAAAGCTACCGCAGACCAGTAGGTGGCAGCGGACTGGGATACCGAGGGATCAGGGAATAAGAGATAACCTCAGGACTGAGTGTAACGCTCTCTCTCAATGCTTCCTAACGCACACCAGGGAAACAGCACCTCATTTTCAGTTTAGGAACTCTATAGCCTGCAGGGTGCAACACTGGTTCCATTTTGATAATTCCCATCATCCACCCACCACCGTACCCTCTCACAAGTGTCTCCATCAAGTCATGCCTTTGTTTACAGGCGGTTTACCTTTATTCCGCTATTAACACCCACCCCGGACCAAAGATTTGTTCCCTCCCATACCAATCCCTTTGCCCTTTGTAAATCTCAGGAGTTTTCCGCCACTCCCTTTCAGTTCTGAAGGAGTCAGGTCAGAATGATGGATGAGGGAACTAAACGTGATATCTCCACGTTTGCAGATGACACAAAACTGGGTGGGAGGATGGGCTGTAAGGAAGATGCAGAGATGCTTCAGTGTGATTTGGACACATTGAGAGACCGTCCGATGAAGGGTAATGTGGATAAATGTGAGGTTACTCAGTTTAGAAGCAAAAACAGGAAGATGGATTATTTTCTGACTGGCAATAAATTAGGAATGTGAAGGTGCAACAAGACTTGGGTGCCCCTGTACACCACTCGCTGAAAATAAGTGTGCAGGACCAGCGGGCAGTGAAGAAGGTAAATGGTATGTTGGTCTTTATAGGGAGAGGATTCAAATACAGGAGCAGGGATGGTGTCATAGAGTCATAGATTCACACAGCATGGAAACAGACCCTTCGGTCCAACTAGTCTATGCCAACCATGTTCCCAAACAAAACTAGTCTCGATGCCCACATTCGGCTGGCATCCCTCCAAACCTTTCCTATTCATGTACTTACCAAATGTCTTTTAAACATTGCAACTGTACCCACGTCCACCACTTCCTCTGGAAGCTCATTCCACATGCAAACCACTCTCTGTATAAAGAAGTTGGCCCCTCATGTCCTTTTGAAATCTTTTTCCTCTCACCTTCAAATAATGCCCCCTAGTTTTGGACACCCTCCCCCCCGTAGGGAAAAGACCCTTGTTACTCACCTGACTTATGCCTGTTATGATTTTCTAAACCTCTATATCACCCCTCAACCTCCAGTGTTAGAAGTCGCAGCCTACCCAACCTCTCCCCATAACTCAAACCCTCTGTTCCCAGCAACATCCTGGTAAATCTCTTCTAAACCCTCTCCAGCTTAGTAATATCCTTCCTGTAACAAGGAGACCAGAACTGGGCACAGTATTCCAGAAGAGACCTCACCAATATCCTGTACAACCACAACATGACGTCCCAAGCTGTATACTCAAAGAACTGAGCAATGGAAGGAACACCTTCTTAACCACTCTGTCTACCTGCAACGCAAATTCTAAAGAATTATATCCCTGAATCCCTCAGTCTCTCTGTCCTACTCAGGGCCCTACCATTAATTGTATAAGTCCTGCCCTTGTCTGTGTTATCAAAATGCAATACTTCACGTTTGTCCAAATTAAACTCCATTTGCCACTAGTCAGTCCATTGACCCAATTGATTAACATCACTTTATAGCAACAGAGACACAGAGGAGCAGTCTGGAAGGCAGATTTTGTGCAGAAGTAACAGGGTTGTTGTCATGGGTGACTTTAACGTCCCCAATATTGATTGGAACCTCCTTGGTTTCAAATAGTTTGGATAGAGCAGTTTTTGTCAGGTGTGTCCAGGAAGGGTTCCTGACTCAATATGTATGTAGGCCAACAAGAGGGGAGGCCATATTGGATTTGGTGCTTGGCAACGAACCGTGCCAGGTGTCAGATCTCTCGATGGGAGAGCATTTAACTAGGGGAAGGGCAATTACAATGCAAATAGGCGGGAACTGGGGCACCTAAATTGGGAACAGATGTCCTCAGGGAAATGCACGACAGAAATCTGGAGGCTGTTTTGGAGGCACCTGCTGATAGCGCTGGACGGGTTTGTCTTACTGAGGCAAGGAAGGGATGGTGGGGTGAAGGAGCCTTGGGTGACAAGGGATGAGGAACATCTGGTCAAGAGGGAGAAGGAAGCTAACTTAAGGTGGAGGAGGCACGGATCAAAGAGCAAAGAAAATTACAGCGCAGGTCCAGGCTGTTCGGCCCTCCAAACCTGCACTGAGTCAGTTCCTCTATCTAAATCTGCTGCCTATTTTCTAAGGGTCTGTATCCCTTTGCTCCCTGCCTACTTATGTACCTGTCTAGGTATATCATAAATGATGCTACCGTGCCCGCCCCTACCACTTCCCTGGCAACGGGTTCCAGGCACCCACCACCCTCTGCGTAAAGAACTTTCCATGCATCTCTCCCTGCAACTTTTCCCTCTCTCACTTTGTATTTAAATTAAAACCCCTACAGTGTGGAAACAGGCCCTTCGGCCCAACAAGTCCACACCGACTCTCCAGAGAGTAACCCCACCCAGATCCATTCCCTCTACCATATATTTACCCCTTACTAATAACCTCCACTATGTGTAATGTGGCGTGGCTAATCTACCTGGCCTGCACATCTTTTGGACTGTGGGAGGAAACCGGAGCACCCGGAGGAAACCCACGCAGACACGGGGAGAGTGTGCAAACTCCACACAGTCAGTCGCCTGAGTCAGGAATTGAACCCAGGTCCCTGGTGCTGTGATGCTGCACTGCTAACTGCTGAGCTACTGTGCCACCCACTTTGATCTCATGAACCCTAGTAATTGAGTCCCTCACTCTGGGAAAAAGCTTCTTGCTATCCACCCTGTCTGTACCTCTCATGATTTTGTAGGTCTCAATCAGGTCCCCCCTCAACCTTCGTCTTTCGCATGAAAATAATCCTAATCTACTCAACCTCTCTTCATACCTAGCGCCCTCCCTACCAGGCAATCCTGGTGAACCTCCTCTGCACCGTCTCCAAAGCATCTACATCCTTCTGGTGATGTGGCGACCAGAACTGTACGCAGTATTCCAAATGTGGCCGAACCAAAGTCCTATACAACTGTAACATGACCTGCCAACTCTTGTACTCAATACCCCATCCGATGAAGGAAGGCATGCCCTTGTGCCTTCTTGACCACTCTATTGACCTGCATTGCCACCTTCAGCAGACAATGGGTCCGAACATCCAGATCCCTCTGTACATCAATTTTCCCCAGGGCTTTTCCATTTATGGTATAGTTCACTATATGCAAGGCATCAGACAGAGCAGTAGAGGGTTCCAAGGTAGCCAGGAAGGAACTGACGAATGGACTTAGGAGAGCTAGAAGGGGGCATGAGAAAGCTTTAGCGGGTAGGATTAAGGAAAACCCTAAAGCATTCTACTCTTATGTGGGGAACAAGAGGATGGCCAGAATGAGGGGAAGGACGATCAGGGATAGTGGTAGGGGTGGAGGGGAGTGTGGGTGGGGGATGTGGGGGGGTAGGGAGTGTGGGGTGTGTGGGTGTGGGGGGTAGGGGGTGTGTGGGGTGTGGGGAGTAGAGGGTGTGGGGGTTTGTGGGTGTGGGGGGTGTGGGGTGGGGGTGTGGGGTATGGAGGTGTGGGCGTGGGTGTGGGGGTGTTGGGGTGGGGATGTGGGGGTAGGGGGTGGGGGTAGGAGGTGTGGGGGTGTGGGTGTGGGGTGTGGGGGTCTGTGGATGTGGGGTGTGGGGGGTGTGGGTGTGGGGGTGTGGGAGTGCGGGTGTGTGGGATGGTGTGGGTGTGGGAGGGTGTAGGTGTGGGAGGGTGTAGGTGTGGGGGTGTGGGTATGGTGGTGTGTGGGTGTGATATGTGGGGGTTGTGTGGGGTGGTGTGGGCGTGGGGTGGGGTGGGTGTGGGGTTGTCGGTGTGGGGTTGTGGGTGTGGGGTGGTGTGGGTGTGGGGGTGGTGGGTGTGGGGTGTGGGGGTGTGTGGGGTGGTGTGGGTGTGGGGGTGGTGGGTGTGGGGTGTGGGGGTGTGTGGGGTGGTGTGGGTGTGGGAGTGTGTGGGGTGGTGCGGGGGGGTGTAGGCGTGGGTGTGTGGGTGTATGGTTGTGGGGGTGTGGATGGTGTGGGGTGGTGTGGGTGTGGGAGTGTGGTTGTGTGGGTGTGTGGGGAGGTGTGGGTGTGGGGGTGTGGGTGAAGGGTTGTGGGTGTGGGCGGTGTGCGTGTGGGGGGTGGTGTGGGTGTGGGGTGGTGTGGATTTGGGGGTGTAGGTGTGGGGTGGTGTGGGTGTGGGGGTGTGGGTGTGGGGGTGTGTGGGTGTGGGGGTGTAGGTGTGGGGTGGTGTGGGTGTGGGGGTGTGTGGGTGTGGGTTGATGTGGGTGTGGATGTGGGGGTGTGTGGGGGGTGTGGGTGTGGGTGTGGAGTGTGGGGGTGTGGGTGTGGAGTGTAGGTGTGGGGGTGTGGGTGTGGGGGTGTGAGTGTGGAGTGGTGTGGATGTGGGGGGGTGTGGGTGTGGGGGTGTGAGTGTGGAGTGGTGTGGATGTGGGGGGGTGTGGGTGTGGAGTGGTGTGGATGTGGGGGGGTGTGGGTGTGGGGGTGGGGGTGTGGGGGTGTGAGTGTGGAGTGGTGTGGATGTGGGGGGGTGTGGGTGTGGGGGTGTGGGTGTGGGGGTGTGGGTGTGGAGTGGTGTGGATGTGGGGGGGTGTGGGTGTGGGGGTGTGGGTGTGGAGTGGTGTGGATGTGGGGGGGTGTGGGTGTGGGGGTGCGTGGGGGGTGTGGGTGTGGGGGTGTGTGGTGGGTGTGGGTGTGGGGGTGTGTGTGGGGGGGTGTGGGGGTGTGTGTGTGGGGGTGTGTGGGTGTGGGGGTGTAGGTGTGGGGTGGTGTGGGTGTGGGGGTGTGTGGGTGTGGGTTGATGTGGGTGTGGGGGTGTGGATGTGGGAGTGTGTGTGGTGGTGAGGGTGTGGGGGTGTGTGGGGGGCGTGGGTGTGGGGGTGTGGGTGTGGAGTGTGGGGGTGTGGGTGTGGAGTGTAGGTGTGTGGGTGTGGGTGTGGGGGTGTGAGTGTGGAGTGGTGTGGATGTGGGGGGGTGTGGGTGTGGGGGTGTGGGTGTGGGGGTGTGGGGGTGTGGGTGTGGAGTGGTGTGGATTTGGGGGGGTGTGGGTGTGGGGGTGCGTGGGGGGTGTGGGTGTGGGGGTGTGTGGTGGGTGTGGGTGTGGGGGTTGGGGTGTGGGGGTGTGGGGGTGGAGTGGTGTGGATGTGGGGGGGTGTGGATGTGGGGGGGTGTGGGTGTGGGGGTGTGTGGGGGGGTGTGGGTGTGGGAGTGTGGGGGTGTGGGTGTGGGGGTGTGGGTGTGAGTGTGGGGGTGTGGGTGTGAGTGTGGGGGTGTGGGTGTGGGGGTGTGTGTGGGGGAGTGTGTGGGTGTGGGGGTCTGGGTGTGATGTGGGTGTGGAGGGTGTGGGTGTGGGGGTGTGTGGGGGGTGTGGGTGTGGGGGTGTGGATGTGGGGGGGTGTGGGTGTGGGGGTGTGTGGATGTGGGGGGGTGTGGGTGTGGAGGGTGTGGGTGTGGGGGTGTGGGTGTGGGGGTGTGGGTGTGAGTGTGGGGGTGTGGGGGTGTGGGTGTGAGTGTGGGGGTGTGTGGGGTGTAGGTGTGGGGGTGTGGGTGTGAGTGTGGGTCTGGAGCGGTGTGGGTGTGGGGGTGTGGGTGTGAGTGTGGGGGTGTGGGGGTGTAGGTGTGGGGGTGTGGGTGTGAGTGTGGGTCTGGAGCGGTGTGGGTGTGGGGGTGTGGGTGTGAGTGTGGGGGTGTGGGTGTGGGGGTGTGGGTGTGGGGGGGTGTGGGTGTGGGAGTGTGTGGATGTGGGGGGGTGTGGGTGTGGAGGGTGTGGGTGTGGGGGTGTGGGTGTGGGGGTGTGGGTGTGAGTGTGGGGGTGTGGGGGTGTGGGGGTGTGGGTGTGAGTGTGGGGGTGTGTGGGGTGTAGGTGTGGGTGTGGGGGTGTGAGTGTGGGGGTGTGTGGGTGTGGGGGTGTGTGGGGGTGTGTGGGGGGTGTGGGTCTGGAGCGGTGTGGGTGTGGGGGTGTGGGTGTGAGTGTGGGGGTGTGAGTGTGGGGGTGTGGGTGTGGGGGTGTGGGTGTGGGGGTGTGAGTGTGGGGGTGTGTGGGTGTGGGGGTGTGTGGGGGTGTGTGGGGGGTGTGGGTCTGGAGCGGTGTGGGTGTGGGGGTGTGTGGATGTGGGGGGGTGTGGGTGTGGAGGGTGTGGGTGTGGGGGTGTGGGTGTGGGGGTGTGGGTGTGAGTGTGGGGGTGTGGGGGTGTGGGGGTGTGGGGGTGTGGGGGTGTGGGTGTGTGGGTGTGAGTGTGGGGGTGTGTGGGGTGTAGGTGTGGGGGTGTGGGTGTGAGTGTGGGTCTGGAGCGGTGTGGGTGTGGGGGTGTGGGTGTGAGTGTGGGGGGTGTGGGGGTGTGGGGGTGTGGGTGTGGGGGTGTGGGTGTGAGTGTGGGGGTGTGGGGGTGTGGGGGTGTGGGTGTGTGGGTGTGAGTGTGGGGGTGTGTGGGGTGTAGGTGTGGGGGTGTGGGTGTGAGTGTGGGTCTGGAGCGGTGTGAGTGTGGGGGTGTGAGTGTGGGGGTGTGGGTGTGGGGGTGTGGGTGTGGGGGTGTGAGTGTGGGGGTGTGTGGGTGTGGGGGTGTGTGGGGGTGTGTGGGGGGTGTGGGTCTGGAGCGGTGTGGGTGTGGGGGTGTAGGGGTGTTTGGGTAGTAATGTGGGGCTGTGGGTGAAGCCGGTGAGAGTACGGGGCAGTGCCGGTAATCCTGGGTGCGTTTACCTGCTCGTACTTCTCCAGCTCGGTGTGGTAGATCTGTCGGATCTGGGTGAGCTTGGCCCGGTAGTCCGAGTGCTCAGCCGAGGTGTCGGTACCCCCTCCCCCGGAGACGGCAGCGGCGGCTGCTGCGGCTGCAGCTGCGGAAGCTGAGCCCCCACCTTTCTCAGGTCCCGCGACCCCCTCTGCCAGCAGCATGTTGTCCAGCCGTACCAGCTGCGGGTCCGCGGGTTCCTCTTCCTGGGTCCCTCGGATGCTCAGCACTGCAAAGACAGGAGGACAGCGGCCGGTTAGAACAGGCTGGACAATCACCCCGGGGACTCCGAAACTCCATAACCTGAGCCCGAGTGCCGTCAATGCGCAGACAGAGGCCATTCGGCCCACCCGAGTCAATGACGCTCTTGTTCAGAACCATAGAACCCTACAGTGCAGAAAAGTGCCCCTAGCGAGTCTCGTAATCCAGTCTCTCCTGCTTCCCTCACTGCCCTTCAACTTTATTTCCCCCAGCCCCTGAGAAGGCAACTAGCCCAAATGACCATCATATGGGACCTGCCCACTGAAGTCAGCCAGAGTATGAGTTATCTGATTGGCGCTGTTAACCAGGTCCAATCAGGGAACCCTGGCTGACAGGTACAAACAGGAGGGTCAGAGGTTCTGCTCACTCTGAGAGCTGGCTCTGAACGAGGCAGTACCAAGGTCAACGATTCCCCACACGTAAATAAAAGGGATGGGATACCAGCCTCTTTGGGAGTGGTTTCAGGCCAGGCTGAGGGTTTATCTTTAAGCAGGCCTTAGCCTCGAGGGGGTGAGTCTTTCACATTCCGCGAGGAGGGGATGGTAGATGAAATGGGAAGTGGGGCGGGGGAGGGGGGGGGAGGCGGGGTGGTCCATTTGCTCCCCTCTTCCCCCCCCACCCCTGTCTTCTCAACAGCGAACATCGCAAGCTGAACCAATTAGTGGCCTGGCAGGGGGAAAGGTGGTCACGCAGGGCCACAGGGATGGGGTGGGGGAGGTAGGGCAGGATGTCAGGCAAGGATTGGAGCCGGTTCGAGGCCCCCACACCTCTCTGTCTCCTCAGTTGTCCTCGAAACAGTAAATGAATACAGACAAGCAAACGTTATTGGGAGCAGATAGCCCAGTGGTGTTATCATTGTTTAATCTTATGACCCAGGTGGTGTCCTGGGATTATCGGCTTGCATCCTGCCACCGCATATGGTGGAATTTGGACGCAATTTTTTTTTAAATTACGGAATTAACAATCTAAGGATGACCATGAATCCATTGTCAATTGTCGAAAACCCATCTGGTTCACCGAAGCTCTGAAGGAAACTGCGGTCCTTACCTTGTCTGGCCTACATGTGACTCCAGACCCACTGCAATGCAGTTGACTCTTAATGAGGGATGGGGTACTGAATGATGGTCTAGTCTCATCCCATTAACAAATCAAAAAACACACTTGTGACTTTCAGTCAGTAGAATCAGCCAGCCCGGGCCCAGCCTGATGGAAATCACCTCCAAACCATTCCCTGTGGACATTCACTTGTCCACACACACACACACCCTCCGCGGTATCAGAGAGGCCAAAGCAGAGAGCTGACCCATTCTCCTGTTTGAACGAGTGCAGGAGAATGGCCTCTCTGATCTGTGACCAGGTGCTCCAATTTAATGTCGGGGGTGGGGGGGGTGGGGGGGGGGGTGGGGGGGGGCGGAAGTGGGGCAAGGATTATCTGACAAGCGTCAGCTCCCAGTACCACGCTGGTGACGTTTGCAACAAGATTAAGGAGCAGGGGCTCATTTTTCAATTTGTCACACACAACGTAATTTTGGCTCATTTATGTTGTTTATGTCGTTTATGTCTCGTTTATGTCTCTATCCCGTCATCCTGCATTCACACCTCATCTGGACGTAACTTCTAGTTTCTTTACTGTTGCCAGTGAATCTCTCCTGCTGTCCACCTTATCACAGGCCTTCCCTTTAGTCCCTACCGTCTCGCTCCTCTATCATAGAATCAGAGAATCCCTACAGCCTGGAAGCAAGCCATTCATCCCATTGAGGTCACTCTGACCCTCTGCAGAGCATCCCACCCAGACCCTGTCCCTGTAATCCTGCATTTCCCATGGCTAGCCCACCTGGCCTGCAGATCTTTGGAGTGTGGGAGGAAACCGGAGCACCAGGAGGAAGCCCACACAGACACTGGGGAGAATGTGCAAACTCCACACGGACAGCCACCCGAGGCTGGAATCGAACCCGGGTTCCTGGCGCTGTGAGACAGTGGTGCTCCATTTGCTCAAACCCCACTACATGTCATCATTATTCTGAAACGTCAACGTCCATTTCTCTTTTCACAGGAGTTGTCTATCCACTCTGTTTCTTATTTTCAAATTGTCAGTGCTTTCCGTTGACAGTCCTATATATTTTCTTTCCCCTTAATCAATCTTTCTCAGAGATGAACGCGGACCTCCCAGGCCAGAGGTGGGGACATTACCACCGTGCCAGAACAGGGCCCTCCCTCCAGTTTACTTTCAGTCAGTTACTTAGCATTGAGTTACTCACGAGTGGAGACTAAAATGTTTAACGTTTGGGATAACCCCATTTCCCGCCGTAAGAACCAATTTTCAATATCCTGCCCGAATGCTTTGCAAAGTAAAACTTAAAAAGACTTTTTTTTTGGTGAAAGTGGCTCTTGTTTGCAGTTTGCCGATGTGCGAATGAACTCAAACTGAAACAAAACGAAGGGGGAAAGCTCCTCAAAACGAACCCAATTTTAACCGCAATTTGTGGTGATGCACCTACTGTGTCTCAGAGAGTCGTAATGACACAGTTTACTCCACACTGGGGTGTCACAGCCTGGAGGTTAATGCGCACAACGCCTCACATTTTATCACACAAATATCAGCAAGAATAGACCATTCAGCTCCATCGAACCCGTTCTGCCATACATCTCGATCCTGGGGTTCAACTCCTATTTCTAGCTTACCCCCCCCCCCCCGCATCCCTCGACTCTGTGAGGGACCGCTCTGTCCCTGCCTCAGTGGTCAAGCTTCCATAACCTGCGGGGTCAGACGATTCACAAACCCTTTGTTCCCATCTCAGTCCTAAACAACTGGCCCCTTACAGAGTCATCCAGCACAGAAACAGACCCTTTGGTCCAACCTGCTTCGAAATCGACGTTTCGGGCAAAAGCCCTTTTATTCCTGATGAAGGGCTTTTGCCCGAAACGTAGATTTCGAAGCTCCTTGGATGCTGCCTGAACTGCTGTGCTCTTCCAGCACCACTAATCCAGAATCTGGTTTCCAGCATCTGCAGTTATTGTTTTGACCTTCGGTCCGACCAGTCCATGCCGACCATAATCCCAAACTAAACTCATCCCACCTGCCTGCTCCTGGCCCATATCCATCCAAACCTTTCCAATTCATGTACTTATCCAAATGTCTCTTAGACGTTGCAACTGTACCCACATCCAACACTTTCTCAGGAAGTTCATTCCTCGCGTAAATCACCCTCTGTAAAAAAATTGCCCCTCGTGTCCTTTTGAATCTGTCTCTTCTCACCTTAAAAATGTGCCCTCTCATCTTGAAATCCAAAATCCGAGGGAAAAGTGAGCTACCATTAATTATCCTGAAACTGCGGCCCTTCACCTCGTGTTTTAGATTACCCCCACCAGCAGAAACAATCTCAGAGTATTTATCCTGTTAAGCCCCCTTGGAGATCTTGCATGTCCAAACGATGTGGAGATACCGTGTCGGACTGGGGTGGACAAAGTTAAAAATCACGCAACACCAGGTTATAGTCCAACAGGCTTAGTTGGAAGCACACTAGCTTTCGGAGCGACGCTCCTTCATCAGGTGATTGTGCTCCGAAAGCTAATGCTTCCAAATAAACCTGTTGGAGTATAATCCGGTGTTGCGTGATTTTTTTTTAAGTACCTCCAAATGAGACCACCTTTCATTCTTCCAAACTTCAGAGTATATTGATCCAATTTACTCAGCCTCTCAAGGTGGGACAACACTACCCCACCTCATCCCGGGGACCAGACTAGCGAACTTTGCTAAGAAGACCCTTCCTTGTGTATCGAGAGAAGACTGCGCACATTTCATTCCAGCCACAGAAGGCCAATACAAGGGTAGTAAGATTTCTCGAATGTTGGGGGATTAGAGTTGGGGTATGAAGACTAACGTACAGCTACTTGCTGTACCCCAGGCTCACTTTCTGTGTTCCTTGTACGAGTGAACCTCGACCTTGTTGAGCAGGTTTGACAGCTATTAAAACCCAGTTTAGCAAGGCTGGCTTCCCTCATTGTGTCGCTCAAAAAGGACAAAAACCCTTCAAACCAACACCTATAAGCCTGCCTCCAAGATGGGTAACAGAGATAACCATGATATAATAACATTGCCAGCCGATTTGCTAAGTAGATTTTCTAACAGAGGGCACCAGTCCAGAAGAGCATGGAACTCTCATAAACAGTGAAGAACAAAAATTAGGATGCCATTACTAGAACCTACCTCTGGGCTTGGAATATAGCTCCTCTGTCTTTAAGGTCATAAGGAACATGAACAGGATCAGGCCCCCTCAAGCCCTGCTCCACCATTCAACAGGATCAGGGCTAATCCAACATTCCTCACATCCCCTTTCCTGCCCTTTCCCTGTAGCCTTTGATTCCCTCACTGATCAAGAATCTATCTCAGCCTTAAATATACACAAGGACTCTGCCCCCACAGCTCTCTGTGGCAAGGAGTGCCAAGGACTCACCACCCTCTGAGAGGAAAACTTCCCCCTCACCTCAGTCTTAAATTGACGCGTCTTTGTTCTGAGACAATGCCCTCTGGTCTTAGACTGTCCCATGAGGGGAACCTCCTCTCAGCATTGACCGTGTTAAGCCCCTTCAGAATTCAATATGCTTTGTCTCTCATTGTTCTCAACTCCAGTGAGTACAGTCCCAACCTGGTTAACCTTTACTCATCAGACAATCCCTCCATATCAAGGATCATCCCAGTGAACCGTCTCTGAACTGTCTCCAATTAAATGATACATTTTCTTCAATAAGGGGGCCGACCCTGCTCATGGTCCTCCCGGTGAAGTCTCACCAGCACCTTGCCCAGTTGCAGTAAGACTTACCTACTCTTACACTCCAATCCCTTTGAACTAAGGGCCAACATTATATGAGCATTGCTGATTACCTGCTGCATCTGTGTGCTGGCTTTCTGTATTTCTTGCACAAATACCCCCCAAGTCTCTTAGCGTTACAGCTTTCTGCAATTTTTCCCCATTTAAATACTATTCTCCCTTTTTTTTTTGAAAATGAACAACTTCCCATTTTCCCACATTGCGCTACTCCATTTGCCAATTTGTTGTCCACTTACTTAACCTCTCAATATCTTTATGCAAACTATTTGCATTCCTCAGGCAACCTGCCTTTCCACCCACTCATCTGCAAGTTTGGCTATAGTTCACTCGTTTTCTTCCTCGCTGTCATGTTTGTAATAGACAGTGCAGTCCCAGCACTGATCCATGTAGAATCCCACTGGTCGCAGGTCACCAACCTGAAAAAACACACATCCCACTCGCTGTTTCCCGCCTATGAGCCAATACTCTATCCATGCCAATCTGCTATCGCCAACATGATGTGTGCGCATGTGTGTGTGTGAGAGAGACTGTGTCTGTGAGAGTGGGAGTGTGAGTGTGTGTGTGTGTGTGGGGGGGGTGGGAGTGTGAAGTGTGTGTGTAAGCATATATGTGCATGTGTGGGGGGGTGGGAGTGTGAGAGTGTGTATATGTATATATACGCGTTTGTGGGGGGGAGTGTGAGAGGAGTGTGTGTGTGGGGGGGAGTGTGTGCATGTATATATGCGTGTGTGTGGGGGGTGGGAGTGTGAGACTGTGTGTATGTTTATATGCGCGTGTGGGGGGGTGGGAGTGTGTGTATGTATATATGCATGTGTGTGGGGGGGTGGGAGTGTGAGACTGTATGTATATATACGCGTGTGTGTGGGGGGGTGGGAGTGTGAGAGTATGTGTATGTATATATGTGCGTGTGTGTGTGGGGGGAGAGTGTGAGAGTGTGTGTATGTATATATACGCGTATGTGGGGGGGGGAGTGTGAGATTGTGTGTATGTATATATGAGCATGTGTGTGGGGGGTGGGATGTGTGAGTGTGTGCATGTATATATGCGCGGGTGTGTGTGTGTTCATGCGTGAAAGTGTGCATGTGTGTGCCTGTGTGTCCGTATAGGGGGGCAGTGTGTCTGTGGGAGTGTGTATTTGTGGTAGGGGAGTGTGGGTGTGTGTGAGTGCGTGTGTGTGAGAGTGTGTGGCTGTGAGATTGACTGTGTGTGTCAGAGAAAGTGTGTGTGTGTGAGTCTTTCTGTATGTGTGAGAATGTGTGTGCGTATTAGTGTGTCTGTGTAAGTACATGTATGTCTGTGTGCATATGTGAATGTGTATCTGTGTGTATGTGTGTCTGTCTGCGTGGGTGCACGTGTCTGTATAAGTGTTGTGTCTATGTTTTTGTGAATTTGAGTGAGAGGGAGAGAGGGAGAGTGAACGTACATAGTTTCTCTCAGCCTGCAGACAGGGATTAACGGCTGTGTATTACAAGGTGGAGTGTTCCTGAGAGATACAGAATGCAAGAGTCCAAAACCCTCTGGTTCGTGCGGTGATGGGGAAGGAGCAAGAGCCTGTTTTGAGATGGCAAACTTCACAACGAAAGAATGATTTCTGAACACTGTGCACAACAGGATCTCACTGGCTATGGAGGAAGTGAGTTGCCTGTTTGTCAGTTTGCACTGCTCACATCACCATGGTCCAATACACAGGGCTAAGTCTGTACATATGCAAACGTGCCAATAACACGGCGGCCATATTAAGGCCAGTGAGAGGGACAGAACAGAGAGAGGCTACAACACGAAACCCAGTGAAAAAGACAGAAAATGTCAGTGTCAATTCAATAAATCAACTCCAATGCCCCCTGGGGCAGAGAGTTCAGCTTCTGTTCTGACTCTGGTCTCTGGAGCCTATGCCTGGCAGAGGCAGACTGAGCGGGCACATAATAGGTCACTCGGTGCTTCACCCCCTCTGTGACCACTCTGCCTGCCTCTACTGACACTGATCAGCACGCTATAGGCCCGAGCCAGGAACATCACATCCACAGCCTGGCTGCAGCATAGCAAGTCTGACTCTCTCATATACACATACAAATGCACACACTCAGATACAAACACACACACGTGCACACAAACATGCACACTGAGATACAAACACACACACTCAGATACAAACACACACACACTCTCTCTTATACACATACATATACACACACTCTCACTCGCACACATACAAAAACACACACAAATACAAACACAGACACACACAGATACAAAAACACACACAGATACAAACACGCACAGACACACATAGACACACACAGATACATACACCCACAAACACAGAGACACACACACACTTAGACACCCACAGATACTAAACACGCACACACACAAACACAGAGACACACCCACAAATAAACAAACAGGCACACACACACTTAGATAGACACCCACAGATACTAAACACGCACACACACAAACACAGAGACACACCCACAAATAAACAAACAGGCACACACACACTTAGATAGACACCCACAGATACTAAACACGCACACACACAAACACAGAGACACACCCACAAATAAACAAACAGGCACACACACACTTAGATAGACACCCACAGATACTAAACACGCACACACACAAACACAGAGACACACCCACAAATAAACAAACAGGCACACACACACTTAGATAGACACCCACAGATACTAAACACGCACACACACAAACACAGAGACACACCCACAAATAAACAAACAGGCACACACACACACAAATAAACAGACATACACACACACACAGACACATCGATACACAGACACACACAGTTACAGAAACAGAGATGCACACAGACACAGGCAGACACACACAGGCATAACAACAGACACAGGCACATAGACACAGACACACACCCACACAAAAACATATAAATAGACACATACACAGACACATACACACAGACACATACAGAGACACACACACAGACACCCAAACACACAGACACACACACAGACACACACACAGACACACACACAGACACCCACACACAGCCACATACACAGACACATACACACAGACACATACACAGACACACACAGAGACACACACACACAGACAGACACACACCCAAACACACAGACACACACACACACACACACACACACACACATATGGCCAATTGGTGCCACTGAAAATCAACCTTTGAGAAAGCACCATGAAATTGACTGGAGGTTCCTGTTTCAATAACCTGCCAAGTTAATTTACCTCCGACACAATACACTGCCACGTCTGTGGAGTCCAGATTCCGTGAAGTAATCAGGAAGTCAAAGGGTATATTGGAGAAGTACAGCTTGCGCCACATTTCAACTCGGCATAGCCTTCTCAATGGTAGACCGACTTCAAGGGCTGAATGGCCTCCTCCTCAAAATTTGTTAGTGTACTGAATTAAAATGAACCATTTTGAAATCAAATTGGAGAGAATAGAATTAACTTCAACTTATTTACAAAGAGGTAAATTCAAAGGGATTTTGAATTTACCTCTGACCACAGGGGGAAAGGAACCCAAATATGGAAGAACACTGGGGAGGCCTACCTAGGCCTCGTTCCCTGAAACCACCTTCCCCAGATTAATCACTACTTAATGGATATTTTCCACAATGCCAGAAAATTGCTCGATCCTAGCAATTGTGGGGCGGAAAATGACAGTCCAGTCTCTGTTAAACTCCGTTCACTCCGCATCAGCTAGCTCAGAGGGTGTGTCATTACCACTGTGTAAGGAAAAGTCATCCATATTCTAACTCTCCATCCTTGCTCAGTGTAAACCACCCAGGTCCAACAGGCACACTTCCAAGTGCCTCAGTGAGTCGCACTCTCAGTGCATGTGTCACTCCAGAAAGCCGTGCCACTCAGATCCCGATGGGGCCCTGTGAAATGGATGAAATGGTTAGGAATTACACGGTCAATCCACCTCCTGAGAAGCATTCCTCACTAACATCAGGGGCAAAGGTGGCGTTGCTGTGTTGCAGATTGCCGATGGAAGATCCAGACGTAGGCATGATTCTGTGAGTCCGGCGATCAGCTAATATCCCAGACAGCTCCAGAGACATCCCTTGAATAAATCCTGTCCCTCCAGCTGGACTGTTTCACCAGTGGTGTTGACGCAGTGGTGAACAGTTGTGACCCCAAGAGTGGTCAACGTTGACTCTGGACACCATGAAGCCTTCGGACATCGAGTTGAACATGGACACGGAGTCACCTTGCTTACCTATCACCACCCCCCTCCTCCTCCCCCCCCACCCCCCAGATGAATCAGTGCTCCTCCATATTGGACGCCAGTTGGAAGAAGCTGCCTACTGAATGGAGTCTGGGTGGGGGTCATTAACGCTCACCATGGAGAGTGACCTTGTTGACCAAGCCTTGGAGGAGATAGCTGCCAGAACAGTCAGAACCTTTAGACTCGATGATTTGTCTGTATCTATCTCTACAGTGATGATTCAACTCCAAGATTCCAACTCAGTTGGTTCTACCATACTAACCCATGGCTGGACCATGACTGAAAGAACAGGGTCCTTCTTAACTCTTCACATAGTGGATACCACGTCAGTGCTTGGATCTAGTCATTGCTGCACCAGATAAGGCTGACTCACTGTGCCTGAGGACAAGGGAATTCAATGGTGACTGGGACATAGAATCAAGCAGACAGCACTTAAACAAGGCAATAAGACCACTCGGTCAATGGTGATAGCAGGGCACCATTTTATCACTAGTAGGACAGAGGGAGAGAATGCTCAACTCAAGAAGACCTTGTATCTCAGTTATTGACCATATGGAGATGAAAGCGGAGGGGGGGAGGTGTTTCAGAGGAGGTCTTCCTCTATGATGAGGTCAGGCACTACCCAAGGGCATCACTGATGTCAACTAAAGATTGATTCCTGGGAAGAGATTGATTGGATGGCTCTACTCTCTCTGGAGTCTGGAAGAGTGAGAGGCTGCTTCATTGAAACATAGAGGATTTGGAAAGGGGTGTTCACAGGGGAGACCCTGCCAGGCTGCATCGCCAGGCTGGGGGGGGGGGGGGGGGGGGAACTTGGAACCCTGGGGGCATTTGGTCTCAGGGTAAGGAGCTAATCATCTCTGATTGAGAGGAGGGAGGAACCTTGTCATTCCAAGGATGGCAACCTCTACCCTGGAGGGCGTGGGTGAGCCATCGCTGGGTGTATTTGAGGCTGAGATGGAAGGGTCTGTCAAGTACAAAAGGGAAATCAAAGAGTATGACAAAAGGGAAGTGAAGTTGAGTTAGATTTGACTGAGCACAGGGAATAGCTGTGACCAATGAGCTAATGCTGAGGAAAAACTGTCAGCTAACCGAGCACAATTTCTGGTGGGATGACGGTTAGGAACGCTTCAGTGTCTGAGCATTGGAGGGAAAACGGTCAAGTTGGCGAGAGAGAGAGAGATTAGACTTGGACTTGAAAGCTCCTACAGTTCAATATCTTGGTCACTCAGGTGACGTACAGAGGGAGGAGGCATAAGGCTTGACCCATTTTTGATTGATTAGTTGTTGTCACATGTAGCAAGATACAGTGAAAAGTGTTGTTTGCTTGGTCTACAGACAAATTACACCATATAAAGTGCATCAGGGTAGCAGACCAGAATACAGTACTCGTGCCGCAGAGAAGGTGCAGAGAGAGAGAGATCAACATTGACATTTGAGAAGTCTGTTCAAAAGTCGAATAACAGTTGGGAAGAAGCAGTTCCTGAGTCTATTATGTACATTCAAACGTTTATATCTCCAGCCTGACGGAAGAGGGTGCAAGAGAGTATAATGGGAGTGGAAGGGCTCTTTGATTAAGTTGCTTTCCCAAGGCAGTGGGAATCAATGGAAGTCAACAGAAGGAAGGCTGGTTTGCCTGATGGACTGGGCTGCGTTCATGACTCTCTGTAGTTCCTTGCAGTGTTGGACCCAGTTGCCAAAGACCAGTTCCAAACCAAGCTGTGATACACCCAAATAGGATGCTTTCAATGTTGCATTTATAAAAATCGATAAGGGTCTTTGTGGACATTCTGAATTTCCTTAGCCCCCTGAGCCCCTGCTGAAAGCTTGACTCCTCAGTGGTGCTGTACTTTGGAATTGTAGGCAGCCTTACTTGGCCAAGAACATTTGGGGGAACAAAGATGCTTTTAAATGTATCTTCCCATAAAAGCAAATTAAAATATGCCTTAATATGTCCAAGGGTGGTGGGGAGGGAGGATGAAAGTTGCACAGATGCTGAAATCATTTGCCATAAAGCTACAAACATCGGACACTATGTTAGCCTCTCGTGCGCTGATAGCTGTCTCACACCCAAAGTGTCAGAAAGAGCCAGCTACTTTGCGAAGCTCTGCTGAGGTTTGAACACAGGAACCAGAGTCGTAGAAACTCATCGACAACTAGATATTGCAAGAAATCAAAACAGCGACAGAGCCCTATAGTGAGGCCGAGGCCAGAGCGCGGATCGCTGGGTATTTCCTACGTTAAGCAGAGTACATACACGACTCATTGGTTAAGGGGAAGGGTCACATCTTTACTGGATTGTACTCTTCCACAGAGATGCGTGCGAGGGAAATCGAGATCTCGTCCAAACCACCAGGGAACTCTGTTGGTATAAAGGTGGGTGCTATAGGGTTGGGAGTGTGTGCGTGTGTGTGCGTGCGCATGTGTGTGTGTCCATGGGAAACCCGTCATTTCCCATGGACACTCCACCTAACGTACACATCCCTGAATGCTATGGGCAATTTAACACAGCCAATTCACCTAACCTACACATCCCTGAACACTATGGGCAATTTAACACAGCCAATTCACCTAACCTGCACACCTATGGATTGTGGGAGGTAACCAGAGCACTCGGGGGAAACCCACGCAGACACGAGGAGAATGTGTAAAGTCCACACAGACAGTCACCCGAGGCGGGAATCGAACCCGGGTCCCTGGCGCTGTGAGGCAGCAGTGCTAACCACTGAGCCACCATTGGGATAGCATGTAAATTTGAGGAGGAGAAAGATCTTTAATTCATATGGGGTGGAAGTGTCAAGAGGAGCAGGGAGGAAAGTGAACATGAGTCCAAGGTGAGATCAGCCTTGATTGTATTAAGTGGTGGAAGAGGGTCGAGGGGCTGAATGGCCTCCTCCTGGTTTGGGTATTATTTGACCTCTCTTTCTTACTACCTTCCATCCCGCCCTCTAGAAGCAATCTCAGCCTTGACCAAGTGCCCAAACCACTTCCGTTCTGGAGGCCTGTTTTTAAATTGTTGCTCTTAGTTTCGAGGGCCTTTTCGTTTTCCTCGATATCAGTCTGTGGGATTTTTTTTTTTGCCAGTGCCGCACTCTACAGAACATCCCGAGTTTGTCAACATTCGCGCTTGCCTGTGGCTCTCTCTCTCTCTCGAAGGGGCCAGGAAGTGTACATCCATCACAAGCCCTGATCGGAACGAGAGAGACATCGGTGAGGGGAGACTGAAAGGAGATAGGATGAGAAACCTCATTCGCACTCACACAGTGCGACCTGTCTGATCCGGTCTCCATCCCACTGAATGGAAAGTGACAGTGGCACAGACAGAGAGGAGAATTTCTGCCTCTCTTCATCTCAGCACGTTCAGTCGCCCGTCTTCAGTTAACAGATAGTGACGGAGGTCTGCAGGGAGAGAGCAGCCGTGTGGTGGAGTGCAGACAAGGGCCTTACACAGCCCCTGTCAGCAACTCCAGCAGTGAGGCTGCACCAAGCTCCTTACAGACTCGGAGCACAGTTTCAGCAATCCACCTGATGCCGTTCCGACTTACAATCTTCGAGATGGACAGCGTGGAAGCAGACCTTTCGGTCCAACTCGTCCATGCTGTTCTGAAATCATAAATACATTTCGTAACATTTGCCAGCATTTGACTCATATTCATATACCCCTTCCTATTCATATACCCATCCAGATGCTGTTTAAATGCTGTAATTGTACCAGCCTCCACCATTTCCTCTAGCAGCTCATTCCATGCACGTACCACCCTCTGTGTGAAAATGTTGCCCCTTTAGGTCCCTACCTTTCCCCCCTCACCCTAAACCTATGTCCTCTAGTGTCCCCTACCCTGGGGAAAAAGACCTTTTCTATTTATCCTCTCCATGCCCCTCATGATTTTATAAACCTCTATAAGGTCCCCCCTCAGCCTCCGACGCTCCAGGGAAAACAGCCCCAGCCTGTTCAGCCTCTCCCTGTAGCTCAGATCCACCAACCCTGGCAACATCCTTGTAAATCTTTTCTGAACCCTTTCTAGTTTCACAACACTCTTCCTAATGCAGGGAGACCAGAACTAAACACTGTATTCCACTGTATTGGCCTAAACATTGGTTCCCTTCTTAGAAAACTTCAGGATGTATTGATGAAGATGTTGGCTCCACTGCTTTCCGTCATTTATATCAATGATTTGGATGTGAACACAGGAGCTATGGTTAGTAAGTTTCCTCACTATCCTATCTACCTGTGACTCCGCTTTCAAGGAATTATGAACCCGAACTCCAAGGTCTCTTTATTCAGCAACACTCCCCAGGATCTTACCATTAAGTGGGTGGCTCGGTGGCTCAGTGGTTAGCACTGCTGCCTCACAGCACCAGGGACCTGGGTTCGATTCCTGCCTGTCTGTGTGGAGTTTGCACATTCTCCCCGTGTCTGCGTGGGTTTCCTCTGGGTACTCTGGTTTCTTCCCACAGTCCAAAGATGTGCAGGTCAGGTGAATTGGCCGTGCTAAATTGCCCCAAAGTGTTAGGCGCGTTAGTCAGGGGTAAATATAGTGTAGGGGAATAGGTTTGGGTGGGTTACTCTTCGGAGGGGCGGTGTGGACTGGTTGGGCCGGAGCACCTGTTTCCACACTGTAGAGAATCTAACCTAATCTTAAAAAAGTGTATAAGTCCTGCTAAGATTTATTTTTCCAAAATGCAGCACCTCACATTTATCTAAATTAAACTTCATCTGCCACTCCTCAGCCCATTGGCCCATCTGATCAAGATCCCGTTGTAATCTGAGGTAACCCTCTTTGCTGTCCGCTACACCTCCAATTTTGGTGTCATCTGCAAACTTACTAACTGTACCTCCTATGTTCACATCCAAATCATTTATGTAAATGATGAAAAATAGTGGACCCAGTAGCTTCTTCAATCCATCCTCAACACGCAAGTTTTCGATCATGGGAACTATTCCTGTAAACCTCTTTTGGTCTCTCTCCAATGCACACCCTTCCTAAAATGTGGTGTCCAGAACTGTACACAATACTCCAGCTGCAGCCTGACAAGTATCTTATACAAGTTTAGCATTACCTCCTTGCTCTTGCATTTTATACCCTGATTAAAAAAGCCAAGGGTACAGTATGCTTTATTAACTAGGAGAGAGTGAGGACTGCAGACGCTGGAGATCAGAGTCGAGAGTGTGGTGCTGGAAAAGCACAGCAGGTCAGGTAGCATCCGAGGAGCAGATGAATCGGCGTTTCGGGCATAAGCCCTTCATTAGGAATGAGGCCTTCCCCATTTGTCCTTCCAGTTCACATAAACACCTGTTCTTATGAAGAGTCATTGGACGTTAACTCTGCTTTCTCCCTACGGATGTTGTCAGACCTGTTGAGTTTCACCAATACTCTCTGCGTCAGATCTCCAGCATCTGCGGTTCCTTGTTTTATTGCAGCAACACCCAGGTCCCTCTGCCCCTTTTAGAATTGTACCCCTGACTTTGCATTGTCTGCCCATATTCTTCCTGCCAAAACACATCACTTCTCTTCATATTTTTCTTTGAGCACCTGAGCTTTGAAAGATGGTGGGAAAAAAAATGATTTATTTCCAGCTCTGTAGATGCCCAGGCTGTTTTGTTAAAAAAAAAAGGTCATGTTAAGACTTTTTTTAAAGAAGACATTTCTAGGAAAACACATGAATTCAGCTGTTCGAAATGATTTGCCCAGCTTTTATGGTTGTTCAGTGAGGATAACATTTTGGATGTCAGTTTTGGAAGAAATCTGCTAGAGGAACAGGCTTCTCAGTTCATCTCCCGCCTTTCTGAAGCACTCTTGTGAGTCCAGAGTGAAATACAACCGTCCTACAGGGTGTCTGGAAGACTTGATAATATTGTCTCTCCTGAGCAAGCTGCATCTGCCAAGATGTCAGAGACCATTGCGCATGCCTGGTCGAAGTGCGCCAGAATGCCAGCTTGACAGCAATCTGAATAGTCTTCAGCTTATTCTTCTTTTCCTTCACAAACTAACAATTGTTGGCCAACAGGTTCCTGTTCCTAACATAAGTCTTTGAGGAGAAACCCATTTTTGTTCTTTTCTTTAAGTATGCCAAAGAAACAAATACTGTCACACTACAAATCATTTGTTAGCACGTTCAATCAAAATGTTAAACTGATTTTAGTTAGAGTTAAAGAGTCAGAGAGAGGTACAGCATGGAAACAGACCCTTCAGTCCAACCCGTCCATGCCAACCAGATATCCCAACTCAATCTAGTCCCACCTGCCAGCACCCAGCCCATATCCCTCCAAACCCTTCCTATTCATATACCCATCCAAATGCCTTTTAAATGTTGCAATTGTACCAGCCTCCACCACATCCTCTGGCAGCTCATTCCATACACTTACCATCCTCTGCATGAAAATGTTGCCCCTTAGGTCTCTTTTATATCTTTCCCCTATCACCCTAAACCTATGCCCTCTAGTTCTGGACTCCCTGACCCCAGGGAAAAGACTTTGCCTATTTATCCTATCCATGCCCCTCATGATTTTATAAACCTCTATAAGGTCACCCCTCAGCCTCCGACGCTCCAGGGAAAACAGCCCCACCCTGTTCAGCCTCTCCCTGTAGCTCAAATCCTCCAACCCTGGCAACATCCTTGGAAATCTTTTCTGAACCCTTTCAAGTTTCACAACATCTTTCCAATAGGACTGAGACCAGATTTGCACTCAATATCTCAACAGTGGCCTAACCAATGCTGCAACATGACCTCCCAACTCCTGTACTCAATACTCTGACCAATAAAGGAAAGCATACCAAACGCCTTCTTCACTATCCTATCTACCTGCGACTCCACTTTCAAGGAGCTATGAACCTGCACTCCAAGGTCTCTTTGTTCAACAACACTCCCTAGGACCTTACCATTAAGTGTATAAGTCCTGCTGAGATTTGCTTTCCCAAAATGCAGCACCTCACATTTATCTGAATTAAACTCCATCTGCCACTTCTCAGCCCATTGGCCCATCTGGTTGAGATCCTGTTGTAATCTGAGGTAACCCTCCTCGCTGTCCACTACACCTCCAATTTTGGTGTCATCTGCAAACTTACTAACTGTACCTCTTATGCTCGCATCCAAATCATTTATGTAAATGACATAAAGTAGAGGGTCCAGCACCAATCCTCGTGGCACTGCATTGAAGCCTGGTTGATACATACTTTTATTCTAACCTTTAATGTAGAGAAGGGTTGGGATTGACCATAGAGGGAGCTGGGTAAAACAGTTCAATTTAATGGTGCAATGCGTGGAGTAGAGTCCACCCATTTCAGTCAAACCATCAAAATTGGGGCACACCGCTCACAGATGCAACAAGTTTTAGAAAGGTTTGCTGAATTCTCAAACCAGGGATCGGGGCATATGGTGCTGCAGGAAGACCTCCGAGCTTATACAGTCATAGAGACATGCAGCACAGAAACAGACCCTTCAGTCCACCAGTCTGTGTCGACCATAATCCCAAATTAAAGTAGTCCCACCTGCAAGCGCTTGGCTCATATCCCTTCATATATTTCTTATTCATGTACTTATCCAAATGGCTTTTAAACATTTAAACTGTACCCACACTTGCTCTAGAAGATCATTCCACACACAAACTACTCTCTGTGTCAAAAAAATAATTGCCACTCGTTTCTTGTGTAAAATCTTTCTCCTCTCCCCAGAAAAAAATGTGCCCCCTAGGCTTGAAATCCCCCCAGCTTAGGGAAAAGGACACCTGACGTTCACCTTAATCTATACCCCCTCATGATTTTATACACCTCAACCTCCTACGCTCCAGCCAGCCTATCGAGTCTATCCTTATAACTCAAACCCTCCATTCCTGGCAACACCCCGGTGAATCTCTTCTGAGCCCTCTCCCTCTTAATAATATCCTTCCCATAAGTGGGTGATCCGAACCGGACACAGAATTCTACAGGAGGCCTCACCAACATCCTATACAACCCACCTCCAAGCCTGAGCAATGAAGGCGAGCATGCCGAACACCTTCCCGAACCACCCTGACACAAACCTCAAAGGGTTATGCACCTGAACCCCTAGCTTCACAAATATTCATGAGGAAAAGGGCAGACAAGAAAGACCAGGATATCTCCCTCAGGGAGTTGTCATTTCTGCCTATTGAGGGTGACCCACTGAAAGCATGGCTCAGTGGTCCACATAGGGGGGGGACATCGCAAGGGACTGGTGAAGTAAATGATCTGACCACATGATCGCCAGTTGTGTCGCAGCAATACGCTGGAACAGTACCGTTGCTGGGGGAGTGCCAAACAAACATGGCTGTGTCAGGTATCAGGTCGTAAGGACAGTGGAGGATGGACGCGATGTGGGGAATAAGAGGCGGGAAGATCTAAACAATGTCTAAACTGAACCTCCTGCCACCTGGTCAGCCAACCCTCAACTGTCAACGCCTTTCATATTTCGAGTCAAGATAACAAGGGACACTGAACAAGGCTGCTCAGAGAACTTAAGGAGCCTTCATGACCTGGTGTGGATGTAGGAAAACTGTTTCCTATCCACCGGCATCCTTTTTCACTTATCTCCAGAGAAACAGCTCAAAATCCTTGGAAAAGAACATGCCAGTTGGATGCCAGTTGAAGGAGCCCAGAATTCCCATCACTTACTCGTGAAACCCCACTCCTCACGTTGACTAGAACATTCCAAGACCGTAACGCTTGGGAGCAGAAGTAGACCATTCAGCCCGTCAAGTCAATTTTGTCATTCAGTGAGATCATGAACCTGATAGCCCTCAACTCCACTTGCCTGCCTTTTCCCCATAACTCTCGATTCCCTTCCCGATTCAAGGTCTGTCCACCTCAGCTGTACCTACTCTACAGCCCTCTGGCGTAAAAAAAATCCTGAAGAAGGGCTGATGCCCGAAACGTCGATTCTCCTGCCCCTTGGATGCTGCCTGACCTGCTGCGCTTTTCCAGCAACACATTTTCAGCACTAATCTGCCTGTGCCAGCCTTGCAGTTGCAAACTGCTGTGGGTCATGGAAAATCAAAACAAACACAGAAATAGCTGGAGAAACTCAGCAGGTCTGGCAGCGCCTGTGGAGACAGAAACAGAGTTAACATTTTCAATCTGATATGACTCTCAGAGCTGAAAGGGAAATGGAAAATGGTGGAGGTTTTTATATTTCTGATAGCAGTGCAAGAGCGAAGGGGGTAGAGAAACTGATGATATGCCATTCTTATGTCTGGTACTAGCTTCCTACTGGTTCACAACATTTCCAGATGATGTGATGAACACACACACACACACACCAACACACTCACACTCACACACAATAACTTAGCCACACACATAGACACACTCACAGATACAGACTCACAGACACACCCACACACAGACACAAACACACACAAATTCTCACCACAACACCTATCCCTGGAGAAAATCAGAGTATCCCTCTTGTCTGGTAATCAAGTGTGTAGCCACATGTCGTCTCCATGTTACCACTGTCCCTTTAAACCCACAGGCTTGCATTATACTCACAAGTCAACAACAGGGCATTTTATCCAACACTCTTTGAACACCACATACATGGCATCAACTGCTTTACCCTCAACAATTCCCTCCACTCCTTCAGCAAAGGATCGATCACTTTTGTCAAACATAATTCCGTTCTCTTCCAAGTGCCAATTAATTTTGTCTCCGATTATAGACGACACCTTATCCAAACTGGGTGTCCTTTCACATGGGCTGCTTTGAGTCTCCCCTTTCATTGTAGATACTCTCATTGAGTTCCCACTGACACTCAATCACTCTGTTGAACAGATATCCTCAGTTACTCGTTTAAGACAACTGTAAAGCAATTTAAGCCAATTCAGCCTAATATTAAGGTATGCTCCCAGCTATGTACACAGAGTTTATGTAAATATACTTTTAAAGCATACTGTTTAGAAATATTTATTTATTTATCATATTGTCACTTGTTCGTAGATACAGTGTAAACTGGATAATGTGGCCACGTTCTGGCGCCATCTTGGATTACAGAATGAATTGTGTAAGTGGTAAAATACCGAGTGAATCAATATCAAACTGATATTACCAAAATCCAAACAGCTTCAAAAGCTCACGTTTCTCTCTCCATAGCCTTCACCCTCTCTGGTTCCTCTGGTTACAGGCATATGGCCCAGCTACTGCACTCAGTTGGAGATAGACACTTGACTGGCTGTTAATTGCGAGGTCTTGTGCAATGTGGGAGTCCAGACCAGGTAAGGACAGCAGAATTCCTTCCCTTAAAAGGACATTAGTGAACCAGATAGGTTTTTCCAATCATCAACAATGGTTTCATGGGACAACATTAGACTTTTAATTCCAGATTTTTGTTTTCTCTCTGTGTTGCACAGAGCTAGGCTCTATTGAAGATATGTTGTAAAAGTTCCAAATCTGTGACAAGTTAGCAATTGGCTTAGAGGTTGTCAACAAAAATCTACATCCACCTACACCTCTTGCAGTCGTCCTGAGGGAACTGTTACCCCCCCCCAGCTCTCTGGATTCATTGACCAGGTGGTGTGCGATGGGGCGTCTCTGAACCTCAGAAACTTGACAGAAAGTTCAAACGCCTTTTTAAAAAAGCGCAGCATAAAATATATCAATGACTTGGCCAACAGAAAGAAATCAGGCCAAAGTTTGCCAATAGCATTTTAGATTTTATCTTATTTATTTACTTGTTACGTGCAAACTACAGCGAAAAGCATTCTATGGAGCCGCCTCTCTCCGGCGCCATCTTAAAACACAGAAAAATAAACCATAACGTAGGATACGAAGACAGAAAAGTAAAGAACCAAAGCTCAACTTTACAGTCCTTCTTGTTGAGGGCTCAGGCACCGACCTGGAGCCGACAGACAATCGTCCCCTTGCCGTGCTGCCAGAACAAGAGTTGCCACTCTCTGGCGCCATCTTGCTTCCGCCATCTTGTTTCTGCCTCCATGAGCCCTCGCTGGACCTCGCCAAAGCCGTGGCTGCGAATGCCACCAGCCCAAACCCACCTCCGCCACATCACGGATTCAGCCCCACCCGACGCCACTGGGCCCAAACTTCCCAGGGGGAGCCCAAACTCACCTCTGCTGCAGCAGCCATGAGTCCAGGCTGGGGTCACCTCACCGCCACCAATGCCATCGCAGTGACCGAACTCTTCACACGAGGTAAGCAAAATGAAGAAGAAAAACCGAGAGAAGAGAGGGAAAGAGGGCGGAGCAGAAGAGCCCGGAGCCCGTAGCAACCAGTCTCTCATTAAGCTCCTTCATTCAATAGATGACTATTGGCCATGGGTGTCACTGGCCTCTGAGCCTATTGGCTAAACCTCTCACTTACCCTACATTCTCCAGGGATGCACTTGTCAATAATGTTACGTGCCATTGGACGGCCTGTTAAGAGGGAGTTCTGGAAACAAATAGATTTCCAACACAGTCACTGTACCCGGCCGAGATAAACCTAAACCTGATCAAGGCAGGGGCAAGTCTGAGCACCAGGCCCGGTCACTAAACTCTGCAGCTGATACTCTCAGGCCCCGCAGCGTCACTTACAACGCTGAAGCAGCAATCGGACATTCTGCCACCAACCCCATCATTCCTCAGAGAGAGTAGCTGTGCCCCGGATCCTTGCTGAGGACTGGGGTTCTCTGCGGGTCAGAACACAATTGAAACTCTGCCAGCAGAAAGCTCAGTCTGAATAGAGGAGGATTATTATTATTCATTGGCGAGATGAGAGTCGCTGGCGAGGCTAGCATTTATTGCCCGTCTCTCATTGCCCAGAGGGCAGTTTAAAAGTCAGCCATGTTTTTTTTGTTGGGCTGGAGTCACACGCAAGCCAGACCTGGTAAGGATGGCAACTTCCCTTTCCTAAAGGGCATGGGTGAACTAGATGGGTCCTTTCCGACAATTGGCATGGTCATCATTTAGGTTCCAGGTTCTTACTGGATTCCCTTAGGTCCCTTTTATATCTTTCCCCTTTCACCCTAAAACCTATACCCTCTAATTCTGGACCCCCTCTACCCCTTACCCTATCCATGGCCCTCATGATTTTATAAACCTCTATAAGGCCACCCCTCAGCCTCCGAAACTCTAGGGAAAAGAGCCCCGTGGTGTTGCTAATGTTAGAAATTAGGTACCCTTCGATTACACATCACCTTAAACTAAAAAAGAATCTCATTGAAGCATCGAACGAGTCCATGTTCAAATGCAGCAAGATCTGGACAATATCCAGGCTTGGGCTAACAAGAGGCAAGTAACATTCGTGCCACACAAATGCCAGGCTATGACCATCTTCAATAAGAGGCAATCTGACCACCACCCCTTGGCATTCAAGGGTGTTACCATCAATAAACCCCCCCACTATCAACATCCTGGGGGTCACCATTGAGCAGAAATTCAATTGTACTCAGCACGTAAACAGTGGCCCCAACAGCAGGTCAGAGACTGGGAATACTGTGACTAGTAACTCACCTCCTATCTCCCCAAAGCCTGTGCACCATCTACAAGGTACCAGTCAGGAATACCCCCCACCTGCCTGGATGGGTGCAGCTCCAACAACATTCAAGAAGCTCAGCATCACCCAGGACAAAGCAGCCTGTTGAATTGGCACCACATCCATAAGCATCTAGCCCCTCCACCACCGACGCTCAGTAGCAGCAGCGTGTACTATCTCCAAGATGCACTGCAGCAATTCATCAAAGATCTTTGGACAGCACCTTCCAAACCCATGACCACGTCCATCTAGAAGGACAAGGGCAGCAGTTACATGGGAACACCAACACCTTCAAATTCCCCTCCAAGCCACTCGCCATCCTGACTTGGAAACATATCGCCGTACCTTCACTGTCGCTGAGTCAAACTCCTGGAATTCCCTTCGAACGGCATTGTGAATGTTGAATTTTTAAGATTCTTATTATAGGACAGCTATCGTGGGGTTTACTTCTGCATGTGTAACTTTGTCGATGGGGTCAACAATGGAGCTTGCTTTGGAATATCGAGAAAACAGTTGAACTAAAATTTGGTCAGTACGGTGGCTCGCATAGCTGCCTCACAGTGCCAGCGTCCCAGGTTCGATTCCCGCCTCAGGCGACTGTCTGTGTGGAGTTTGCACATTCTCTCCGTGTCTGCATGGGTTTCCTCCGGGTGCTCTGGTTTCCTCCCACAGTCCAAAGATGTGCAAGTTAAGTGGATTGTCCAGATTACAGAGGAGGAAGTGCTGGATGTCTTGAAACGGTTAAAGGTGGATAAAGCCCCAGGACCTGATCAGGTGTACCCGAGAACTCTGTGGGAAGCTAGAGAAGTGATTGCTGGGCCTCTTGCTGCGATATTTGTATCATCAATAGTCACAGGTGAGGTGCCGGAAGACTGGAGGTTGGCAAATGTGGTGCCACTGTTTAAGAAGGTGGTAAGGACAAGCCAGGGAACTATAGACCAGTGAGGCTGACCTCGGTGGTGGGCAAGTTGTTGGAGGGAATCCTGAGGGACAGGATGTACATGTATTTGGAAAGGCAAGGACTGATTCGGGACAGTCAACATGGCTTTGTGCATGGGAAATCATGTCTCACAAACTTGATTGGGTTTTTTAAGAAGTAACAAAAAAGGATTGATGAGGGCAGAGCAGTAGATGTGATCTATATGGACTTCAGTAAGGTGTTCGACAAGGTTCCCCATGGGAGACTGATTAGCAAGGTTAGATCTCATGGAATACAGGAGAACTAGCCATTTGGATACAGAACTGGCTCAAAGGTAGAAGACAGAGGGTGGTGGTGGAGGGTTGTTTTTCAGACTGGAGGCCTGGGACCAGTGGAGTGCCACAAGGATCGGTGCTGGGTCCTCTACTTTTTGTCATTTACATAAATGATTTGGATGCGAGCATAAGAGGTACAGTTAGTAAGTTTGCAGATGACACCAAAATTGGAGGTGTAGTGGACAGCGAAGAGGGTTACCTCAGATTACAACAGGATCTGGACCAGATGGGCCAATGGGCTGAGAAGTGGCAGATGGAGTTTAATTCAGATAAATGTGAGGTGCTGCATTTTGGGAAAGCAAATTTTAGCAGGACTTATACACTTAAAGGTAACGTCCTAGGGAGTGTTGCTGAACAAAGAGACCTTGGAGTGCAGGTTCATAGCTCCTTGAAAGTGGAGTCGCAGGTAGATAGGATAGTGAAGAAGGCGTTTGGTATGCTTTCCTTTATTGGTCAGAGTATTGAGTACAGGAGTTGGGAGGTCATGTTGCAGCTGTACAGGACATTGGTTAGGCCACTGTTGGAATATTGCATGCAATTCTGGTCTCCTTCCTATTGGAAAGATGTTGTGAAACTTGAAAGGGTTCAGAAAAGATTTACAAGGATGTTGCCAGGGTTGGAGGATCTGAGCTACAGGGAGAGGCTGAACAGGCTGGGGCTGTTTTCCCTGGAGCGTTGGAGGCTGAGGGGTGACCTTATAGAGGTTTACAAAATTATGAGGGGCATGGATTGGATAGATAGGCAAAGTCTTGTCCCTGGGGTCGGGAAGTCCAGAACTAGAGGACATTGGTTTGGGGTGAGGGGGGAAAGATATAAAAGAGACCCATGGGGCAACTTTTTCACGCGGAGGGTGGTACGTGTATGGAATGAGCTGCCAGAGGAAGTGGTGGAGGCTGGTACAATTGCAACATTTAAGAGGCATTTGGATGGGTATATGAATAGGAAGGGTTTGGAGGGATATGGGCCGGGTGCTGGCAGGTGGGACTAGATTAGGGTTGGGATATCTGGTCGGCATAGACGGGTTGGACTGAAGGGTCTGTTTCCATGCTGTACATCTCTATGACTCTATGACCATGGGAAATGCAGGGTTATAGGCATAGGGCAGGGGGTTGGGTCTGAATGGGATGCTCTTTGAAAGGTTGGCGTGCCGCATGGCCTGGTTCCACACTGGAGTGCTTCCATCAATCATTAGAATTAAAAATACATATCGTGATAATAACCCCAAGTAATTAATATTCACAACTTCGTTTCTCATTCATAAATGCATCACTATAAGTTATAAATTGTGGTTTCTATTTACTGAGGTGACCAGACATATCAATATTTGAAGAAGTGACTGACTGGGAGACATTCTCCTCAGTATTTAAACTTCGACAATAAAACCAAACCATTTCTGGCACCAGGAACCTAGTTTGCTTCTGAACTTTTTGGAGTTTGATCTCTACACAAAGTAAACGAGCAGTTGCTGGAGAAACGCAGCAGGTCTGGCGGGCATTGGTGGAGAGAAAGGCAGCGAGTGTTTCGAGTCCAGCGATCCTTCTTCCGTTCTGAGGGAGTGGACTCGAAGTGTTGACTCTGCTTCTCTCCCTGGAGATGCTGCCCGGCCTGCTGAGTTTCTCCACCACTTTCTGTTTTCATTTCTGACTTTCTACAATTCATTCACTGCATGGAAGCATCACTGGCTGGACCAGCATTTACTGCCCGTCCCTAATTGCCCCAGTGGGCAGTTAAGAGTCAACTATATTGCTGTGGGATTGGATTCCCATGTAGGCCGGACCGGGTAAGGATAGCAGTTCCCTTCCCTAAAGGACATTAGTAAACCAGATGGATTTTTCCGACAATCAACAATGGTCATCAGTACATGCTTAAACCTAGATTTTTGTTAAATATTGAACTCAAAAGTCCACTGTCTGCTTTCAAACCGAGGTTCACAGAACATTAGCTGAGTTTCTGAATTAACAGACCCGTGATGTACCACCACGGTATCTTGCTTTCGAATGAAGGGGGAGATGGTGCTTTTACCTGAAGCACCCAGGTCTCCCAGAGAACATTAAAGGGAGCTTTGGCTTTGTGAAAAAAAAATCAGTCTTCACCCAGAGTGACAGCACAAACCCAGCTCGGGGTCAATCCTCCCGCCTGCCTCTCCGTAACCTGTGAGACAGCGTCGAGCAGAGATCCGGTGGCCTGCTGCTGTGAGGTGCAGACTGAGAATCAGCAGCAGGATCTGTTGGTACAGAGCTCAGTCTCAACTCTCTGTGAGCCAGCCAGCCAGCCTACCAGGCTGGTTACAGCCACCCCGCTGGCAACAAAATCTGCTGCTGACTGATTAAAGGTCTCCACTCTGCCGAGACAATGAGCAACCATTATCAGTCCCCCCCCCTCAGTGCGATAATCCCCAGCTCCTATCAGCTCGAGACCATGCGGACACGCCGAGGAGATAAGCCTTGATGGGACACCTCATTTCCATTATAATTAGGGAGGCCTGGGCTGAAACCTGGCGATGATAAGGCAGGCTGTTTTGTCTGGCAGAGAATGAAACCGTCATTTCACTGAAAACTTCCAACGCTGTCTGAATCGCTGGCCCTCCCCCCTCCCCACCACACACACACACACACCCGGGAAATACTACAGGCAGTGGAAACCTCAGGCCCCAGGATCCTTTTGGGGCCTGAATTAGGGCCATTCCTTTATTGACAAGGGAGTCAAAGGGCCGACGGTGGGGAGGCATGAATCAGATCAGGTATTGAGTGGCAAAGTACGATCGAGGGGCCGAATGACACGCTCCTCCAACTATGTCTGTTTATATCAGCCTTAATAATAAGAATTAGTTTTATTGTCATGTGTACTCAGATTAAAAGTTTACAAGTCACCACCTTCGGTATGAGGTACCAATTCCTAAGTACAAATTCATAGAATAGAATCACCACAGTGTCACAAGTCCATACTGACCCTCCAAAAGGTAACACACTCAGTCTCCTACCCTATTATCCTACATTTACCACTGACCAATGCACCTAACCTACACATCCCTGAACACTATGAGCAATCTAATATGGCTCATCCACCTGCCCCTGCACATCTTTTGACTGTGGGAGGTAACCCCCACAGACACGGGGAGAACGTGCAAACTCCACACAGACAGTCGCCTGAGGCTGGAATCAAACCCGGGTCCCTGGTGCTGTGAGGCAGCAGTGCTAACCACTGAGCCACCGTGCCCCCTATTTCTTAGGGAAACAAAATTAGTAAAATAAAGAAATAAGAAGTCCAGCATTACAGATTGTAGGAATAAATTAGGAAACAGAGCAATAAAGAGTTCAGAATACCAGTCTTCTCAACCCATTCCATGCTGCACCTAGCCTCTAGTCCGCACCAGGCCTTGACTCCAGCCCGCACCAGGCCTTGACTCTAGTCCGCACCAGGCCTTGATTCCAGCCCGCACCAGACCTTGACTCCAGCCCGCACCAGGCCTTGACTCCAGCCCGCACCAGGCCTTGACTCCAGCCCGCACCAGACCTTGACTCCAGCCCGCACCAGACCTTGACTCCAGCCCGCACCAGGCCTTGACTCCAGCCCGCACCAGGCCTTGACTCCAGCCCGCACCAGGCCTTGACTCCAGCCCACACCAGGCCTTGACTCCAGCCCGCACCAGGCCTTGACTCCAGCCCGCACCAGGCCTTGACTGCAGCCCACACCAGGCCTTGACTCCAGCCCGCACCAGACCTTGACTCCAGTCCGCACCAGACCTTGACTCCAGCCTGCACCAGGCCTTGACTGCAGCCCACACCAGGCCTTGACTCCAGTCCGCACCAGACCTTGACTCCAGCCCGCACCAGGCCTTGACTCCAGCCTGCACCAGGCCTTGACTGCAGCCCACACCAGGCCTTGACTCCAGCCCGCACCAGGCCTTGACTCCAGCCCGCACCAGGCCTTGACTCCAGCCCGCACCAGGCCTTGACTCCAGCCCGCACCAGGCCTTGACTCCAGTCCGCACCAGGCCTTGACTCCAGCCCACACCATGCCTTGACTGCAGCCCGCACAGGCATTCCCTAGAGGCTCTGGAGGCCACTCTGGAATCATCTCGAGGCTGGAGGTCCATGCTGAGGCCACGCCGGGCCGAGAGGCCTCCACGCCAGGACATGAGGCTGCCACACCGGGTCCATGCTGAGGTCAAGAGTCCGAGTCTGTGCCGAGGCCGGAGTTCAGGGTATCGCAGAGAAGGAAGGAAGGAGAAAAGCAACACTGAAGGAGAGCAAAGAAGAAAACAAATGGACGGGGCAGATGGAGCTGCAGCTGAGGAGTCCTACTCCACTGCCATCTTGCAAAAGAGAAAACACTTGGAAATTGTCAGCAGACAGAGGAAGAAAGGGACAGTTTTCCATCTGAGTATGTCCAGTGTGTTGTGAGAAACGGGATAACACTGTTGAGTCAGAGAACGGTCACAGCGCCGGAGGCAGCCATGCTACCCATTATGTCAATGCCGGCCCTCTGCCAATTGAACTCACTCAGCCCTTCCACTTAACCTTAGATCCCTGGTTTTCTGTTTCAGATAATTATTGGCGGCACGGTGGCACAGTGGTTAGCACTGCTGCCTCCCAGCGCCAGAGACCCAGGTTCAATTCCCACCTCAGGCGACTGACTGTGTGGAGTTTGCACGTTCTCCCCGTGTCTGCGTGGGTTTCCTCCGGGTGCTCCGGTTTCCTCCCACAGTCCAAAAATGTGTGAAAAGACCATCAGTCGCTGTTGGTTCTTCTGCTAATCACCTCGAATTGGTGTCCTCTGTTTCTCAAACTTCAGCCAACAACACTCAAGAAGCTTGAAACGATCCAGGATAAGGGCCATTGGATGGCATCACATCTACCACTTTCAACATCTGTTCCATCCACCACCGATGGTCAGTAGCAGCGGTGTGTACCATCTACAAGGTACACTGCAGAAATCCACCAAAGATCCTCAGACAGCACCTTCCAAACCCACGACCGCTTCCATCTAAAAGGACAAGGACTGGCAGATACATGGGATCACCACCCCTTCCAAAACCATCCTAACTTGGAGATATATCGCCATTTCTTCGCTGTCGCTGGGTCGAAATCCTGAAATTCCCTCCATAAGTGCATTGTGGGTGCTCCCACACCCCAAGGACAGCATCGGTTTGAGGGGACAACTCACCGCCACTCAATAACTAAACAAATGCTGGCCTTGCTCAAGATGCTCATATTCCCACAAACAGATTGGTAAAACGCTCTCTGTACCGGAGACCAGGTTTATCAATTCACCCTGAAATGTGGTCAGTTGTATTCATGGGAAATACATGAGATCCCTGCACTTGCCCTTCTCAATTCCAATGGAAGAAAATACCAACCTGCTGGATCACGGCATGCGCAGGCTAAATCCACAACCCGGATTTATTTGCAGAAAAAAAAGATTACACACAGCAGCTAGCTGTATTTTGCTAATGTTTCAGTAATTACTTTCTGATGAGCATCAGTGTATTTGATGAGCAAAAAACACAAGTCAAATGTCAGTAGAGTGAAATCAGTCTTGTATATGCTTTAAAAATTAAATCAAAATCTAAGCCCTTCTGGATGCTCCCTGCAAACTTTCCTTGAGAAATACGACATTGCACATCTTAGACTATAACATGCAGGAGCAGCAGTAGGCCACTCAGCCCATCAAGGCTGCTCCATCATTCAATGGGATCAGGGCTGATGTGATAATCCTCAACTCCACCTTCCTACCTTTTCCCTGTAACCCTTAACTCCTTTACTGATTCCAAATCTGTCTCTCTCGGCCTTGAATAGACTCAATGACCCAACCACGAAGGTGGCACCGTGGTTAGCCCAGCTGCCTCACAGCGCCAGAGACCTGGGTTCAATTCCCGACTCAGGTGACTGACTGTGTGGAGTTTGCACGTTCTCCCCGTGTCTGTGTGGGTTTCCTCCGGGTGCTCTGGTTTCCTCCCACACTCCAAAGATGTGCAGGTCAGGTGAATTGGCCATGCTAAATTGCCCGTAGTGTTAGGTAAGGGGTAAATGTAGGGGTATGGGTGGGTTGCGCTTCGGCGGGTCGGTGTGGACTTGTTGGGCCGAAGGGCCTGTTTCCACACTGTAAAAGTAATCTAATCTAATCTAAATAATTCCACAAATTCACGACAATCAGGGAGACTAAATTCCTTATCGTGTCCGTGATAAACAGGAGACACCTTCTTCTGAGATTTTGCCCTCTGGCCCCAGACTCTCTCACGAGGGGACACATGTTGGAAACATTAAAACAAACCATTTTCCCGGTAGTAAAATGACTTCATGTAAAATAGCCCTGTTTTAGGAGTAATTGAACAAAAAGGAATGTTATCCCTCTGGGGCATGAATGTCGAGGATGGGAAAAGACACCTCAACACTGGGGATTGAGCAGTGGGTGTGCACAGTACTGTCCCAGCAGGTAACAATTTGTCACTGATGATATCTAACATACAGTCATTGAGATGTAGTTCACAGAGACAAACCCTTCAGTCCGACTCGTCCATCCCGACCAGATATCCCAAAATTCACCTAGTCCCATTTGCCAGCACTTGACCCACATCCCTCCAAACCCTTCCTATTCATATACCCATCCAGATGCCTTTAAAATGCTGTAATTGTACCAGCCTCCACCACTTCCTCTGGCAGCTCATTCCATACATGTACCACCCTCTGCATGAGAAAGTTGCCTCTTAGGTTCCTTTTATACTTTTCCCCTCTCACCTTAAACCTATGCTCTCTAGTTCTGGACACGTCATCTTCTGGATGGAGACGAGGAGGAACTGCTTCACTCGGAAGGCCCCGAATATTTAGAATTCGCTGAGGCCCGGGGGTTGTAGATGCTCCACGGTTTACTGGAGGCTGGGCTGGTGTCCAAGCCCAGGACCGGCCGCGGACTCACTGACGGGCCGAATGAGGTGCTCCTGCTCCTCTCCAGCCACTTAAGAGAGTCTCGGATCCATGAATGGGCAGCCCTCTCAATGCTGCAGGGTCAATCTGCAGGAGCTGCCCTAAGACTCTGGGAGGGCTTGTACCTCCCGCCTCAGTGGCGTGTGCTAACCAGTGTAACATAGAAAATACAAGTAGACCGTTCGGCCCATCGAGCCTACACCACCATTCAATATGGCGGTAGCTGATCATGCTACTTCAGCATTCCACTCCTGCTCTCTCTCTCCTCTGGGCAGCGACTTGAATGGATAGCGACCAGGTTGAAGAACTGGGCACCCCATTAATTGCTCTGGTTACTGCTCGTCCATTCAATGAGACAGCCCATCGCCAGAACTCCGCGTCACCTCCAATACACCGCTGTTCTGGTTTAACTTCACCCCACAGCAGGGTCATGAAGCAACTTTCGCAAAGCTGACGATCCATGCTGGAGGCTCACTTACAAGGGACTCTCCGACGCTTTGTGTAATAAAGTGACAGTCACCGGCTCCATGCCCGTGATGTCAAAACCACAAGCTTCTGGATTCTAAGATGGGGGCACTAGTCATGTGAAGGTCAAGCCTCTCCATAGGACCCCGGGTATGGTTACATGATAGAGCTCTGCATTTATAATCCAGAGAGTAAAAAGGGGTTCAAATCTCACCACACAGAAATCAAAAACACTGGGGGGTCAGTAAAAATGACCGTCTTCGCCAAGGATCTAAATGAAGGCACAATTCTACAATTTGCAAATGACTCAAAAGTTACAGGTGAGCACCCAGCCCTCTGCTTACAGACATGGCGGGGGGAGTGGGCTCGGGAAGAATAACTGGCAGCCAGCTCTTCATTCCTGGGTGTAAGGTAGAGTTATGCATGTGGCTGGGGCTAATGTGTCATGGTAGTCGATGAGCTAAATTCTATTGCTTGAGACAAACAGGGACTGTGGGGTTAGAGCGTTTGAGTCATTCATAGTTTTCAACTCATGCTGCAAGGTAACATTAAAAAGAATTGGAGTATTAGCATAAAGGCATTTGTTTTGGAGTGAATTATGCTAGTTTGCCCAGGACCTTAATTAGCCCTTATTTAACCGACAATGTATAATCACTGTGCACCATTACATTTGGTGGAAAATACATTTGCCTTTTATATTAAATATTAATCTAACTGCGCTCCTTTGTAAAGCCTATAATAGGCATAAAAGCTCAGTTTATTATAAACTGGGGAGTGCATAGACTTGGGAAATGTAATTCCGACAGTGCATTGAAGATAATGAAGGGATCTGAAAGGTCGAGAATAAAGGGTGGCAAGGTGGCTCAGTGGTTAGTACTGCTGCCTCACAGCACCAGGGATCCGGGTTCAATTCCCGCCTCAGGCGACTCTCTGTGTGGAGTTTGCACATTCTCCCCGTGTCTGCGTGGGTTTCCACTGGTTTCCTCCCACAGTCCAAAGATGTGCAGGTCAGGTGAATTGACAATGCTGAATTGCCCATTGTGTTAGGTGCATTAATCAGGGGTAAATGTAGGGGAATGGGTCTTGGTTGGGTCACTCTTCGGAGGGTCAGTGTGGACTTGTTGGGCCGAAGGGCCTGTTTCTACACTGTAGGGAATCTAATCTAATCTCAGAAAGATGCTCCGTCCACAACTGAGAAGCACAGTGTGTGGATTTCAGTATCAATGCAATCTATCAACTGTATGTCCCAGTGATTAGATGGTCTGAGTCAGAAAGTTCCTTTCGTTGTCGTATTAGGCAGAGCCCACGCTATCCACCACCAGATCATGCCCTCAAACCCCAAATAACAACTGGGCAGCACCTCCAAAACTATCCTGAGGGTGCTACATTAACAACTGCTTTAAGTTTGAACCATCTGAGCCAATACTTGTGACTCACTTTCACTTGCCTTACCTGAAAAGCATTCAGCTTGACAGGAAGAATAGAAAGGCAGCACGTTATTAAAATGGAGGGAGATGACGCGTAGTTTCCCCCTATCCAGGCCGTTTTTGCGTTCCAGCCAAACCTCGCTTCATAGAAAATCGCTTAATATAAATAATGGAGCCCATGGGAAAAGTGGGGTTAGGGGCAGACTCGCAAAATATATCACTCACGATGACTCAAAGATCACCCAAGAGTCCAACACAAAATATAGCACAGCCTGAATGAAGGTATAAGTCATACTTATCGATGAAACAAAAGTAAATTTAACACAGTACATTTAAAAAATATTGTTAATGTAGGGACAAAGGGTCATCATTGTGCATGAGGTAAACTCCTTCAAGCGAGTTATATCACATATTCTCTCCTTACGCTCAAAACACTTTATCATGTCCAGCTGCTCTTCCAGTGTTATAGCCTCTCTTTTGCGTTCACCACCTGCGGTTTTATCACCAGGATGCTTCTTGCTAACATTCTCGGCCCCTCCATTTTTTCAAAGAAAGGGATAATCTAGGAAGAGTCTATCTTTCACAGGAAGCTGCTCAATGTATCTCCCTCAGAAAACTGCTCTCTGTACAAGTACCTCTCACAGAAAGCTGCTCTGTGGGCAGCTGACATCGACGCATGGGCAGAACGACACGCACAAAATGATCAACGCTGGAATCGTGCTATTGCAAACAGAGGGAAGTGTTCTCGAAAATACCAGCCCTTAATTCCTCAGTGACGTTCTAAGCAAATCACACTGCCAGATGCGCCTTGACTGAGAACTAGATTTTTTGATTAGATTCCCTACGGTGTGGAAACAGGACCTTCAGCCCAACCAGTCCACACCAACCCTCCGAAGAGTAACCCACCCAATTTAGCATGGCCTGCACATCTTTGGACGGTGAGAGGAAACCCACGCAGACACGGGGAGAATGTGCAAACTCCACACAGACAGTCGCCCGAGGCTGGAATCGAACTTGGGAACCCTGCTGCTGTGAGGCAGCTGTGCTAACCACTGAGCTACGGTGCTGCCCCTACTTGCTAAGTTCTGCAGTACAGTGGGATCTGGCACATGAGCCAACAACTATTGATGTGGAGGTGCAACGAGTGATTCAGAAAGTCAATAGACTGTAAGGGGAAGGGGAATCGAGTATATAACAGAAGAGAAGTGTTGCCACTGCTGTCCAAGGCCTCTATGATCCAGTGTACAAGTTTGGTCCCCTTACTTAGAATAAGACACAATCTCGTCATCAACAGTTCGTAGAAAGTTCAATCAACTCATTCCTGGGGATGACTGGGTTGGCTTATGGGGAAATGTTGAGTTATGCTTTCACAAGATCTCCACTCAATCTTCATTACGTTGACTCAAAGCAAAAGGAATATGTTTAAACATGTCACCTTGTTGAATCATTCAGGAGCTCAGGCAGCCAACAGTCCTGCATTGCCTTCTCCCATGGCAACGCTTCAGCCAATCAGAGCCAACGCTCTCACTAAACCCCCCCCCCCCCCCTTTCATCTGCAGTATAAATTGGTGCAATCGTTTGAAATTTGGCATTCTTGCATTGATCCTGAAGGGGACAGCGAGACGTACAACTTCAGCACCATTCCCCACCTTCAGCAATATTCAGGGATAGAAGATGTTCATTTGGGTAGAACAACTCAGTTAAGCTAATCCATGACTCAAAGTCCAACATGACTCAACTGATTGAGAAATCGATCTGACTGTTGGTCAGCAGATCAATTAATTGTATCCACGGTGACAGAATAGATATATTGGACAGTGGTCAAACAAATGGATAATTCTGTTGATCAATACACAGACTGAGAATTAATTTCTCAGTAGAATTATCAGGTTAATAAAATGAATTCTTATTGTGAGGGGAATTGAATCTAAGAGTAGAGAGGCTATGCTCCAGTTTCACAGACTATTGGTGAGGCAGCATCTGGAGTGTTGGTACAAGACTGATCATCGTACTTACAGAAAGATGTTCGTGTGTTGGAAGGAATTCAGTGAAGGTTTACTCGAATGGTACTTGGAATCAGCGGATTGCCTGATGAGGAAAGGTTAGACAGGGTCCATCTGTATCCTCTGGAGTTTATTCAAGTCAGAGGTGACATAATTGAAACAAATAAGATTCTGAGGGGATTTGATGGGATGGAGGTGGAAAGCGTGTTTTCCTCTTGTGGAGAATCAAGAACTAGGATGCATAGGTTAAAAATATGGAGCACCCATTTAAAACAGAGATAAATAAGCATTTCCATTTCCACAGAGGGTTATGAGTCTCTGGAAATCCTTTTCTCAAAAGGCAGTGGATACAGAATCTTTCAATATTTCGAAGGCAGAGGGAGATGGATTAATAATGACCAAGGGGATGTAGGATTATCGGGGATATGCAGGAATGCAGAGTTTGGCTTAAAATCAGATCAGCCGTGATCTTATTGAATGGGGCAGCAGGCTCAAAGGGCCAAGCGGCCTACTCTTATTCCTTCTTCATCTGCTTGGATGATCAATTGTGGGCATGGTGGCTCAGTGGTTAGCACTGCTGCCCCACAACACCAGGGGCCTGGGTTCGATTCCAGCCTCGGGTGACTGTCTGTGTGGAGTTTGCACATTATAGAGTCATAGAGGTGTACAGCATAGAAACAGACCCTTCGGTCCAACCTGTCCATGCTGACCAGATGTCCCACCTGCCAGCACCCGGCCCAAACCCCTCCTATTCAAATACCCATCCAGATGCCTTTTAAATGTTGTAATTGTACCAGCCTCCACCACTTCCTCTGGCAGCTCATTCCATACGTGTACCACCCTCTGCGTGAAAACATTGCCCCTTAGGTCTCTTTTATATCTTTCCCCCCTCACCCTAAACCTATGCCCTCTAGTTCTGGACTCCCCGATCCCAGGGAAAAGACTTTGCCTATTTGCCCTATCCACGCTCCTCATGATTTTATAAACCTCTATAAGGTCACCCCTCAGCCTCCGACACTCCAGGGAAAACAGCCCCAGCCTGTTCAGCCTCTCTCTGTAGCTCAAATCCTCCTGGTAACATCCTTGTAAATCTTTTCTGAACCCTTTCAAATTTCACAACATCTTTCCAATAGGAAGGAGACCAGAATTGCACACAATATTCCAACAGTGGCCGAACCAATGTCCTGTACAGCTGCAACATGACCTCCCAACTCCTGTACTCAATACTCTGACCAATAAAGGAAAGCATACCAAACGCCTTCTTCACTATCCTATCTACCTGCGACTCCACTTTCAAGGAACTAGGAGCCTGCACTCCAAGGTCTCTTTGTTCAGCAACACTCCCAAAGACCTTACCAGTAAGTCTATAAGTCCTGCTAAGATTTGCTTTCCCAAAATGCAGCACCTCACATTTATCTGAATTAAACTCCATCTGCCACTTCTCAGCCCATTGGCCCATCTGGTCCAGATCCTGTTGTAATCTGAGGTAACCCTCTTCGCTGTCCACTACACCTCCAATTTTGGTGTCATCTGCAAACTTACTAACTGTACCTCTTATGCTCGCATCCAAATCATTTATGTAAATGACAAAAAGTAGAGGACCCAGCACCGATCCTTGTGGCACTCCACTGGTCACAGGCCTCCAGTCTGAAAAACAACCCTCCACCACCACCCTCTGTCTTCTACCTTTGAGCCAGTTCTCTATCCAAATGGCTAGTTCTCCCTGTATTCCATGAGATCTAACCTTGCTAATCAGTCTCCCATGGGGAACCTTGTCGAACGCCTCGCTCCCCCCCCCACCCCCGTCGTCCCATTATCCCTGTGTCTGCGTGGGTTCCCGCTGGTGCTCTGGTTTCCTCCCATAATTCAAACATGTGTGGGTTAGGGTGGATTGGCCTTGCTAAATGCAGGGTCACAGAGATGGGGCGGAGCAGGGTGGGTGCTCTTCAGAGGGTCAGTGTGGACTCGATGGGCTTCCATACTGTAGGGATACTTTGATTCAAATTGTGGGTTTGATGCCTGGCTGCTCTGGCCAGTGACTGTATCAACAGATAGCTCTGTTGACCAATCTTCAGATCAATGAATGATCCTCGTCATGAATAAGCAGCTTGATGAATGGTACTGTAGAGCATTAAGTGGATTGTGGGATAATCTTGTTCTTTTATAATGAGGTCAATGATGAATCACCCAGACAAATTATGGGTTGATGAAAGAATCAACTCTCCAACAGCCAGGAGAATGATTTATTCTACAGCACAATAATTAGCCTGATTAATAATTCCACTGGCCAATTAACAAGGCAATGAGCGATTCTACTGATGACATCATAGCCGATACAATTATAGACTTAACTCCAATGTCCCCTCCCCGTTTCCCTCCACACCTCCTCCAAACAAATCTTCAATCCCTTGGCAATCACGTCTCACCTGTTCTTGAAGACACAATCTCCACAACTTTCTGCACAAGAGGATCATGGGAATTGCGCCGGCCGAACCAATCTCTGAGAGAAAACATTTGTCTGCATCTCAATGGAAGGATTCTCAGTTCTAAACTTTAATCCCGAATAGTCACCTCCCCAAAGAGGGAAAATGTGGGTGGCATCATCCAATTTCACCACTCCTGATAATTTAATGTCTTGCCCCACCTCTGCTTGTACTGGGTAAGGATTATTTGATGTACAAGCAGCCCCTGGCTCTCTGGGTGGATTCTGTTCTAGAATCTGTTTGTATCTCAATTTATAGCCAAGTCAAAACAACGAGCAGGACAAAGTAAAGGAGCCACTCGAAAGGACAGCAAATACATCTATGGCACGACTTTGAACTGACACCCCTCACATTCGTACACACAAGTGCTTGTAAGTCAGACAGTCGTACATCAAGGACCTCCGGTAGCTTCAGCTACCAACCACACTTTGCATTGAACCAATCTCAACTAGTTATAGAGGATACACCGTTGTAAAGGATTGAAAGAATATGCACTGCTCATAGACTGTACCTCTATGTAACCAGCCAGAGCTATAGAACAGGCTGCAGAAAGATCCTACTGACCAATACTCAGATTTCTGAATTATCCCACTGACCAATATTCAGATTTCTGAATTATCCCACTGACCAATATTCAGATTTCCGAATGATCCCACTGACCAATACTCAGATTTCCGAATGATCCCACTGACCAATGTTCAGATTTCTGAATGATCCCACTGACCAATACGCAGATTTCCGAATGATCCCACTGACCAATATTCAGATTTCTGAATTATCCCACTGACCAATATTCAGATTTCCGAATGATCCCACTGACCAATATTCAGATTTCTGAATTATCCCACTGACCAATACTCAGATTTCTGAATTATCCCACTGACCAATATTCAGATTTCTGAATTATCCCACTGACCAATACTCAGATTTCTGAATTATCCCACTGACCAATACTCAGATTTCCGAATGATCCCACTGACCAATATTCAGATTTCTGAATTATCCCACTGACCAATACTCAGATTTCTGAATTATCCCACTGACCAATATTCAGATTTCTGAATTATCCCACTGACCAATACTCAGATTTCTGAATTATCCCACTGACCAATACTCAGATTTCCGAATGATCCCACTGACCAATATTCATATTTCCGAATGATCCCACTGACCAATATTCAGATTTCTGAATTATCCCACTGACCAATGCTCAGATTTCCAAATGATCCCACTGACCAATGTTCAGATTTCCGAATGATCCCACTGACCAATATTCAGATTTCCAAATGATCCCACTGACCAATACTCAGATTTCCGAATGATCCCACTGACCACTTTTCAGATTTCCGAATGATCCCACTGACCAATGTTCAGATTTCTGAATGATCCCAATGACCAATGCTCAGATTTCCGAATGATCCCACCGACCAATGTTCAGATTTCCGAATGATCCCACTGACCAATATTCAGATTTCCGAATGATCCCACTGACCAATACTCAGATTTCCAAATGATCCCACTGACCAATGTTCAGATTTCCGAATGATCCCACTGACCAATACTCAGATTTCCGAATGATCCCACTGACCAATGTTCAGATTTCCGAATGATCCCACTGACCAATACTCAGATTTCCGAATGATCCCACTGACCAATATTCAGATTTCTGAATGATCCCAATAACCAATGTTCAGATTTCCGAATGATCCCACTGACCAATGTTCAGATTTCTAATGATCCCACTGACCAATATTCAGATTTCTGAATGATCCCAATAACCAATGTTCAGATTTCCGAATGATCCCACTGACCAATGTTCAGATTTCCGAATGATCCCACTGACCAATATTCAGATTTCCGAATGATGTCACTGACCAATGTTTACATTTCTGAATGATCCCACTGACCAATACTCAGATTTCCGAATGATCCCACTGACCAATACTCAGATTTCCGAATGATCCCACTGACCAATATTCAGATTTCTGAATGATCCCAATAACCAATGTTCAGATTTCCGAATGATCCCACTGACCACTTTTCAGATTTCCGACTGATCCCACTGACCAATATTCAGATTTCCGAATGATCCCACTGACCAATGTTCAGATTTCCGAATGATCCCACTGACCAATATTCAGATTTCCGAATGATCCCACTGACCAATACTCAGATTTCCGAATGATACCACTGACCAATATTCAGATTTCCAAATGATCCCAGTGACCACTATTCAGATTTCCAAATGATCCCACTGACGAATATGCAGATTTCCAAATGATCCCACTGACCAATGTTCAGATTTCCGAATGATCCCACTGACCAATACTCAGATTTCCGAATGATCCCACTGACCAATGTTCAGATTTCCGAATGATCCCACTGACCAATACTCAGATTTCCGAATGATCCCACTGACCAATATTCAGATTTCTGAATGATCCCAATAACCAATGTTCAGATTTCCGAATGATCCCACTGACCAATGTTCAGATTTCTAATGATCCCACTGACCAATATTCAGATTTCTGAATGATCCCAATAACCAATGTTCAGATTTCCGAATGATCCCACTGACCAATGTTCAGATTTCCGAATGATCCCACTGACCAATATTCAGATTTCCGAATGATGTCACTGACCAATGTTTACATTTCTGAATGATCCCACTGACCAATACTCAGATTTCCGAATGATCCCACTGACCAATACTCAGATTTCCGAATGATCCCACTGACCAATATTCAGATTTCTGAATGATCCCAATAACCAATGTTCAGATTTCCGAATGATCCCACTGACCACTTTTCAGATTTCCGACTGATCCCACTGACCAATATTCAGATTTCCGAATGATCCCACTGACCAATGTTCAGATTTCTAATGATCCCACTGACCAATATTCAGATTTCTGAATTATCCCAATAACCAATGTTCAGATTTCCGAATGATCCCACTGACCAATGTTCAGATTTCCGAATGATCCCACTGACCAATATTCAGATTTCCGAATGATGTCACTGACCAATGTTTACATTTCTGAATGATCCCACTGACCAATACTCAGATTTCCGAATGATCCCACTGACCAATACTCAGATTTCCGAATGATCCCACTGACCAATATTCAGATTTCTGAATGATCCCAATAACCAATGTTCAGATTTCCGAATGATCCCACTGACCACTTTTCAGATTTCCGACTGATCCCACTGACCAATATTCAGATTTCCGAATGATCCCACTGACCAATGTTCAGATTTCCGAATGATCCCACTGACCAATATTCAGATTTCCGAATGATCCCACTGACCAATACTCAGATTTCCGAATGATCCCACTGACCAATATTCAGATTTCCAAATGATCCCAGTGACCACTATTCAGATTTCCAAATGATCCCACTGACGAATATGCAGATTTCCAAATGATCCCACTGACCAATGTTCAGATTTCCGAATGATCCCACTGACCAATACTCAGATTTCCGAATGATCCCACTGACCAATGTTCAGATTTCCGAATGATCCCACTGACCAATACTCAGATTTCCGAATGATCCCACTGACCAATATTCAGATTTCTGAATGATCCCAATAACCAATGTTCAGATTTCCGAATGATCCCACTGACCAATGTTCAGATTTCTAATGATCCCACTGACCAATATTCAGATTTCTGAATGATCCCAATAACCAATGTTCAGATTTCCGAATGATCCCACTGACCAATGTTCAGATTTCCGAATGATCCCACTGACCAATATTCAGATTTCCGAATGATGTCACTGACCAATGTTTACATTTCTGAATGATCCCACTGACCAATACTCAGATTTCCGAATGATCCCACTGACCAATACTCAGATTTCCGAATGATCCCACTGACCAATATTCAGATTTCTGAATGATCCCAATAACCAATGTTCAGATTTCCGAATGATCCCACTGACCACTTTTCAGATTTCCGACTGATCCCACTGACCAATATTCAGATTTCCGAATGATCCCACTGACCAATGTTCAGATTTCCGAATGATCCCACTGACCAATATTCAGATTTCCGAATGATCCCACTGACCAATATTCAGATTTCCGAATGATCCCACTGACCAATGTTCAGATTTCCGAATGATCCCACTGACCAATGTTCAGATTTCCGAATGATCCCACTGACCAATACTCAGATTTCCGAATGATCCCACTGACCAATATTCAGATTTCCAAATGATCCCAGTGACCACTATTCAGATTTCCAAATGATCCCACTGACGAATATGCAGATTTCCAAATGATCCCACTGACCAATGTTCAGATTTCCGAATGATCCCACTGACCAATATTCAGATTTCCGAATGCTCCCACTGACCAATACTCAGATTTCCGAATGATCCCACTGACCAATATTCAGATTTCCAAATGACCCCACTGACCATTATTCACATTTCCGAATGATCCCACTGACCAATATTCAGATTTCCGAATGATCCCACAGACCGCTATTCAGATTTCCGAAAGATCCCATTGACCAATATTCACATTTCCGAATGATCCCACTGACCAATACTCAGATTTCCGAATGATCCCACTGACCAATATTCACATTTCCGAATGATCCCACTGACCAATGTTCAGATTTCCGAATGATCCCACTGACCAATATTCACATTTCCGAATGATCCCACTGACCAATATTCACATTTCCGAATGCTCCCACTGACCAATATTCAGATTTCTGAATTATCCCACTGACCATTATTCACATTTCCGAATGATCCCACTGACCAATATTCACATTTCCGAATGCTCCCACTGACCAATATTCAGATTTCCGAATTATCCCACTGACCATTATTCACATTTCCGAATGATCCCACTGACCAATATTCACATTTCCGAATGATCCCACTGACCAATATTCAGATTTCTGAATTATCCCACTGACCAATATTCACATTTCCGAATGATCCCACTGACCAATATTCAGATTTCTGAATTATCCCACTGACCATTATTCACATTTCCGAATGATCCCACTGACCAATATTCAGATTTCCGAATGATCCCACTGACCAATATTCAGATTTCCGAATGCTCCCACTGACCAATATTCAGATTTCTGAATTATCCCACTGACCATTATTCACATGTCCGAATGATCCCACTGACCAATATTCACATTTCCGAATGATCCCACTGACCAATATTCAGATTTCCGAATGATCCCACTGACCAATGTTCAGATTTCCGAATGATCCCACTGACCAATATTCAGACAGCTGACTGATCTTGAATGACCATCAGCCTCTGCTCCTCACTATACATATTGCTTAATGAAGCCATATTCCAGGACTCGTATTGCTGAACAATTCTATTGCCCATACTCAGACTGCTGTCCAACTCTTGTGCGGAACATTCAGATTGCAAAATGTTTCTAATGATCGCTGTTCCAATTGCTAAGTGATAACAGTCACCAAACATTACATTGTTGGAAAGCTCTACGGACTGTTGTTCAGGGTTGAGAATGTTGTTACTACTTGCAACAACTGTACCGAGGTTAGCCAAGTGTATGTAATCGACTATGAGTTCCCTGATTGGGGATGTTAACCTGGTTCAATCAGGGAGCCCTGGCTGACAGATATAAACAGGATTGCCAGAGGGTCTGTTCACTCTGAGAGCTGGCTCTGAGGGAACCGGATCAGTGTCAAGGACTCTCTGCTAGTAAATCAAAGGGGGACTTGGTGACAGGGCCTCTGTGGAGTCATTTCATAATCAGTAATAGAATTAAAATAATTAACCAATATTCAGATCATTCATCAATGGTGCTGCTGAATACTTGAATTGCTGCAAGATGCCATATTTCAATATTCTTATTGCTGAATAAATCAATTGTCCGATATTAAGATTCCTGAATGATTCCACTGACCAATAATCCGACTGCTGAACGTTTCCACTGATCAATATTCAGATTCCTGAATGATCCCACTGACCAATAATCCGACTGCTGAACGGTTTACCTGAAAAAATATACAGAACGCAAATTTATTCTCGTGGCCAATATTCAGACTCCTTAGTGATCTAAATGATCAATAGTCAAGTTACTGAATTGTTAAATGGCTGGATGACTCTACTGGCGACTGTTCCCATTGTTGAATGATTCCAGCAATAAATTCCAGAATGCCGAGTTATTTTGCAGGCCACTGTTGGGTTTGCTGCCCAATATCTACTGCCCAACATTAAATTCGCTGAACATTCCCACTGACCAACATTCATGGACAGAATACTCAGTTTGCGGAATGATTCACCTGACTGACAATCAGATTACTGAACGTCTCTACTGAGCAAGATTGCAGTTGCATCGACTGACCTATATTCACCGCGCCTATTAATTCTGCTGAACAACCATGAAGGAATTTACTGACCCAATCATCAATTTGCTGAAAACTTCACCTCACGAATATCCAGAAATGCAATATAATTTTCCTGACCAACTCCGAAACGATCGGCCAATAACAGTCATAAGACATAGGCCATTCCACCAATCATGACTGCTCTACCATTCAGTGAGATCATGGCTAGTCTGATCACCTTCAGCTTCTCTCCCCTGCCTCTTTTTCCCATAATCCTTCATTCCCTTCCTGATTAAACATCTCACTACCTCAGCCTTGAATATATTTGACGGCCCATCTTCAACAGGACCTCTGCGGGAAAGAATTCCACAGTTTCGCAGCCATCTAAGAGAATAGAATTCCTTCTCACCTCCATCTTAAGGGTGCGAGTCTTTATTCTGACACAATTCCCTCTGCATCCCAGAGTTGCCCACGTGGGGAAACAATATCCCCCTGTCAAGGCCTCACGAATCTTTCATGTTTCAATAAGGTCTCCTCTCATTCATCTAAACCCCACTGAATACAAACCCAACCTACTCAGTCTCTCCTTATATAAGACAGTCCCTCCACACTCAGGAACAGCCTAGTGACCCTCCTCTGGACCGGCACCAATACCACTATTAGATAACGGGTTCAAATTTGTTCGCAGTATTCCAGCTGCGGTCTGACTAGAGGACTGCACTGTTTTAACAAAACATTTCCCTTTGAAATGAAGGCCAACATCCCCCCTGCCTTTTCTAAAGCCTACTGAACTGGGAGGCTAATGGTTTGAGATTGATGCACAAGGACTCCCATTTCTCTTTGTGCTGCAGCTTTCTGCAGTCTTCCTCCATTTAAATAACATTCAGCTCCTCTATTCCTCCGGCCAAAGTGCATAACCTCGCAGTTCCCCTCATTATATTTCAACTCCCATGTTATTGACCCCTCAGTGAACCTGTCCATCTCCCCCTCCAGATGCAATGGGTCATCCTCACCACTGTAATGTTAAAAGGTTAAATTGTACTGTCTCTCTGGACATTAATGTAATATGCTAAAGGGTTAAATGGTCCTGTCTTTGGGTGGGGACAACATCCCTGCAGCAGGAGGGTGGATGGCTCGCACTTCATTTGGCCAACCATTTACCACTAGTCTCCTGCCTTAATCAAATTAAACTCTCATTAAGGCCCTCCTATTCAGAAATGCTTTCATAGCCACCCCCTGAAGCTAGGACATATAACACCTACGATTGTCTTGGGGGAATCACAGGGTCAGGAATTCATTGGCACAACGATTCCCCAGGATTAGGGCATTAGCAGTTGCATTATCTCCAAGGATGATGTCATCCTACCATTGTACCTGGGCTAACATGTGACTGTGAGGGAGTAACTGGGGGTTGTCCTGAGTGGCATGTGACTGGGCGGGGGGGAGGAGTGGCCAGAGTATCTGTGACCTCTATAAAGGGGATGTGTTTCCTTTGTTCAGTGCCTCACTTTGACTTGACTTTGCATTCCCCTGCGAAGAGGGTCAAAAGGGGGTCACCTAGCTTGTACAAGCTTTAATAAACTTTAACCGTTTGCAGGAGTTGGTGTGTGCCAATTGCAAATCGTGTGTGAAAGCTCGGGAAAAGCATCTAGCAGGCCCCTGTATTTCTGTGCCATCTGCAACCTTGGCGATAGTACGGTCATTTCCTCATCTATATCTTTGACGTATATTGTGAAGGATTGTGGCCACAATACTGATTCCTGTGGCACTCTACAAGTGACAGATTACCATCCTGGGAATGTGCCCATTATCCCGGCTCTGTCTTCCGGTAATTAGCCAATCCTCCATCCATATTAGCAAAACAAAAAACATAGACTCTAACCTTATTAAGTAGCTTCACAAGTGGCACCTGAATATATACACATATTACTGAAAAAATAAATAGAAAAAGGTTCAAATTGTCAGAATGATTCCATTGCTCGATACTCAGACTATTACATAGTTGCACTGTTCAATGTTCTGATTGCTGGATCGATATTCAGATTACTAAAATGATTCCGCTGACCAATATTTCAATTGCTGACGATCCATTAAGCCAATGTTCAGAATGCTGTGACATTTCAATGACCAACATTGAAACTGCTGAACAATTCCAGTGACTGCTGAGCTGAAGTACTTCGCTAACAAACATGCATTCTCCTCAATTTCGATTGGCGCTTTTGAAATAGTGCTATTTTATCAGACAGCTGAAGGTTTTTCCTGAACAAGATTCAGATTATTCCACTGACCAGCGTTCAGACTGCTGAAAGTTTCCCGTGGGGGGATATTTAGGGGGAGGGGTGATAGCGTCAGGGGAGTATAACAGCAGCAGCCAGGCCTGTGGCTCCATAAGTGGTTCTGCTGTAGAGCAGGGTGGGCCAGTGTCGAAGCTAGCATTAGTAGTCGGGCTCTCTCTAGTCGAGGGCACAGACAGGCATTCCTGTGGTTGCGTTCCAGACTCTAGGATGGTCTGTTGCCTCCCTGGTGCCAGGATCAAGGACCCCTCTGAGTGGTTGCGTGAAATTCTTAAGGGGGAGGGAGAGCTGTCAGAAGTCATTGTATACATTGGTACCAATGACATAGGTAGGAAAAGGGACAGGGTCCTGAAGAGTGATTCTAGGGGAGTTAGGCAGAAGGTTCAAATGCAGGAACTTAAAAGACAGTCATTTTTGGAGCACTTCCAGAACCACATGTTAGCCAGAGTAGGAACAGAAAGATTTGGCAGAATATGTGGCTTGGTGCAGGGGGCAGAGGTTCAGACTCTTGGATCATTGAGATCCCCTCTCATAGAATCCCTACAGTGTGGCCATTTGGCCCAACAAACCAACACCCACCCTCCAAACAGTAATCCACCCAGACCAACACCTGGACACTATGGGCAATTTAACCTGCACATCCTTGGACTGTGGGAGGAAACCGGAGCACCCGGAGGAAACCCACTCAGACATGGGGAGAATGTGCAAACTCCACACAGAGAGTCACCCGAGGGTGGAATCGAACCTGGGTCCCTGGCGCTGTGAGGTAGCAGTGCTAACCACTGAGCCACCTCAGGCTACAGTTCGACATCGATCAGCTGGTAAACTGGATAGAGGAACAGCAGATGGAATTCAATCCTGATAAGTATGAGATGACACATTTTGACTTGTACAAGAGGGATGGGCTGGACCTGAACTACAGGAGGACCAATATCCTGGGGGCGAGATTTGCTGGTGCCACCCAGGAGGGTCGAGCTAGTCTGGCAGGAGGGCTGGCTTCGGAAACAGTGCAGAGCCAAAAGAGAAGGCGGAGGGCTGTACAGAGGTTAATGAGAGTAGGTTAAACAGTAATGGCAGAGGTCGCAATTCCAGGACTAGGCAGGACAGGCAAGGGCATGGCAGGAGGCAAGGGATGTCTCAGTTAAACTGCATCTATTTCAACGCAAGGGGCCTGACAGGTAAGGCAAGTGAACTCGGAATTGGGACATAACAGCTATTACAGAAATATGTCAGAGGGAAAGACAGGACTGGCAGCAGACTGGGTGCAAATGCTATAAGAAGGGCAGAAGGAGGGGCGCAGGAGTAGAGGGGGAGCTGTGTTTTTGATTAGGGAGAACATCAGAGCAATACTGAGAGAAGATATTCTTGGGGGTTTGAGTCTCTATGGGTAGAACTGAGAGAAAGACAATCACTTTGATAGCATTGTACTGTCGATCCCCCAGTCGTCAACAGGAGGTTGAGGAGCAGATATCACAGGTCGCTGCAAGAACAATAGGGTTGCAATAGTAGGGGATGTTAACTTGACTAACATCACCTGGCATTGTCAACGTGTTGAGGGCTTGGATGGAGGGAAATTTGTTAAGTGCGTTCAGGAAGAATTTCTCACCCAATCTGTAGATGGCCCGACTGGAGAAGAGGGAGAACTTAATCTCCTTGAGGGAAGTGATGGATGTGTTTGTGAGGGAGCATAATTCCATTAGTTTGAAACCAGCTGTGGAAAAGGATAGGTCTGGTCCACAAGGTAAAGCTCCAAATTGGGGCTAGGTCAATTTTGGCAGTCTTAGACAGGAACTTGTCTCAGTGGTTAGGAACGGTGTCTCAGAGCGCCAGGGTCCCAAGTTTGATTCCAACCTCGAGTGGAGTTTGCACGCTCTCCCTGTGTCTGCATGGGATTCCTCCGGTTTCCTCCCACAGTCCAAAGATGTGCAGGTCAGGTGAATTGGCCATGCTAAATTGCCCGTAGTGTTAGGTCATTAGTCAGAGGCGAAAAGGGGTTTGGGTGGGTTACTCTTTGGAGGGTTGGTGTGGACTGGTTGGACCGAAGGGCCTTTTTCCACACTGCAGTGAATCTAATCTAATCGTCAACTTTCAAAAGTTGATCTGAGGAGGAGGGGGAAATGGGTCGTTTGCAGGCTCAGGGACAGCTGGTAAATGGAGGGCTTTCAAAAGCGAGTTAACGAGAGTTCAGGGCCAGCACGCTCCTGTTGGAGTGAAGAGTAAGGCTGGCAGGGGGTAGGGCAGCCCGGGATGTCTAGAGTTACTGAGGCCCTGGTTTTGAAAAAGAAGCACACACATAACACGTACAGGCAGCTGGGCTCAAGTGAACTCCTTGAGGAACACAGAGCGTGTTGGAGGACACTTAAGAGAGAAATCAGAGGGCTTAAAGGGGAACACGAGATGGCGTAAAAGGAGAATCCAAAGAGATTCTGTGAGGACATGAAGGGTAAGAGAGTAACAAGAGAGAGAATAAGGCCTCTTAAAGATCATCGAGGTCATTTACATGCAGATACTCAGAGATAGGTGAAATCCTAAATGAATATTTCTCGTCAATACTTATCTTCAAGAAAGGTTTGGATGTGAGGGAACTTGAGGAAATGTCTTGAAGAGTGTCCTCATTACAGGAGAGGAGGTGCTGGATGTCTTACGACTTGTTAAGGTAGATAAATCCCAGGGGTAGAGGTTCATTGCTCCTTGAAAATGGAGTCACAGGTAGACAGGGCAGTGAAGGAGGCTTTCAGTATGCTAGCTTTCATTGGTCAGAGCATTGAGTACAGAAGCTGGGATGTCTTATTGCAGCTGTAGGAGACATTGGTGAGGCCACATTTGGAGTACTGCGTGCAATTCCAATCGCTTTACTATAGAAAGGATGTTATTAAACTAGAAGGAGAGCAGAGATTATTTACTAGGGTGCTATTTTGACTGGAAGGTTTGAGTTGAGATATGAAGTTGAGATTGGATAGACTGGGACATTTTTCCCTGGGGCATCGGAGGCTGAGGGGTGACCTTATAGAGGTTTATAAAATCATGAGAGGCATAGATAAGGTCAATAGCAAACAGCTTTTCCCCATGCTAGGGGAGTCTTAAACGAGAGGGCATAGGTTTAAGGTGAGAGAGGAGAGAGACAGAAGAGCCCAGAGGGACAATTATTTTCACACACAGGGTGATGAATGTCTGCAACAGGCTGCCAGAGATATTGGTGGAGGTGAGTACAATTTTGTTATTTAAGAAATATTTACACAGGTACATGGAGGGGATAGGTATGGAGGGATATGGACCAAACGCAGGCAAATGGGACTAGGTTAATTGTGAAAACTGGGCTTCATGGACAAGCTGGGCTGAAGGGACTGTTTCCATGCTGTAAACCTCTATGACTGATGTTAAGATTACTAAATTATTTTAGACTAATATTAAGATTGCTGAGTGGTGTGAAACCTCGATGACTTATACTGAAATTACTAATGACTCCGTTTACCAATTTACAGATTGTGGAAACACTCAGCCAACAAACTTTGACATTCCCAAAAGAGATGACGAACCAATCATCAAGTTGCGTGTTACACAGAGCATCATTCTGATAAGTGCTGGGTGCGTCTACTGTTCAACAATCCAATGGAACACAGATTCCACTGACCAATATTCAGATTATTGAATCATTCCACTTACAAATGCTACAATTGTTGAATAATTCCCCTGGAGAATTATCCAATTTATTGACTGAGTGCAATGATTATTGTAGGATTGGAGAGATCAGCATTCAGATTAATGAATGATTCCACTCACCAATACTCGGAATTCTAAAGGTTTCCACAGACTAAATATTCAGGTTGCTAAATTATTCTACTTTACTATATTCCAAATACTGAATGATTCCACTATTGGGTATATAGCAATCTCAATGATCCCAACGACCAATGTGCGGATTGCTAAGTTACGCCATTAACCAGTACTCAAATCCCAGAATGGACCATCTCACCAGTATTTAGTATTTCGGCACAAATCCACTGATCAATGCTCAGATTCCTGAATGATCCAATGGACAATATTCTGATTGCTGGATGATTATTCTGGCCCGTATTCCAATTTTTCAATGATTATTGTGACCAATATTAAAATTGCTGAATGATTCCACCGACACAATATTCAAATTACTGAAAGATTCACTGTCCAACATTCAGGTTAACCAAATGATTCCACTAACCAGTATTCAGGAAGCTAAAGTTATTCTAAAGACCAATATTCTATTTTCTGAATGGGCCTTTAAGCCAATATTCAGGTTGGTGTGAAATGTCAATGTCCAAAATTCAGATTGCTGAACGATTCCACTGACCAATATTCATACTACCGCATGGTTGCAGAGGTCATAACCCTGACTACTGAATGACTCATCTCCGGAAAATGAGGCTAGGAGGTGAACCACTACACTTTGGGAGGTGGACAGGCTCAAAGTGATCCTATTTCTCCCGGTCTTAATATTCTATTCGCTGATCAAATCCACTGCCCGACACTCAGGATATTGCTGAGGTCATTACTCCAATTGTTGAGTGACTGTACTGCACAATATTTACATCATTGCACATTCCCACTGTCCGATACTCGGATTGCTGAATGATCCCACTGTCCGATATTCGGATTGCCGAATGATCCCAGTGTCCGATACCCAGATTGCTGAATGATCCCACTGTCCTATATTCGGAATGCTGAATGATCCCAGTGTCCGATACCCGGATTGCTGAATGATCCCAGTGTCCGATACCCGGATTGCTGAATGATCCCAGTGTCCGATACTCAGATTGCTGAATGATCCCACTGTCTGATACTTGGATTGCTGAATGATCCCAGTGTCCGATACCCGGATTGCTGAATGATCCCAGTGTCCGATACCCGGATTGCTGAATGATCCGACTGCCCGATACTCAGATTGCTGAATGATCCCACTGTCAGATACTTGGATTGCTGAATGATCCCAGTGTCCGATACCCGGATTGCTGAATGATCCCAGTGTCCGATACCCGGATTGCTGAATGATCCGACTGCCTGATACTCAGATCGCTGAATGATCCCACTGTCTGATACTTGGATTGTTGAATGATCCCAGTGTCCGATACCCAGATCGCTGAATGATCACGCTTCTGATACTCGTATTGCTGAATGATCCCAGTGTCCGATACCCGGATTGCTGAATGATCCGACTGCCTGATACTCAGATTGCTGAATGATCCCACTGTCTGATACTTGGATTGCTGAATGATCCCAGTGTCCGATACCCGGATTGCTGAATGATCCGACTGCCCGATACTCAGATTGCTGAATGATCCCACTGTCTGATACTTGGATTGTTGAATGATCCCAGTGTCCGATACTCGGAATGCTGAATGATCCCAGTGTCCGATACCCAGATCGCTGAATGATCACGCTGTCCGATACTCGGATCACTGAATGATCCCAGTGTCCGATATTCGGATCACTGTATGATCCCACTGTCTGATACTGGAATTGCTGAATTCATTCCATTGTTCTGTTTTGTTGTCAGCAATCACTCACTCGCAATTATGATTGTCCCCCCTGAAAATTCCGTGTCTCTGGTCATGGGTTCAGTGGGTCCTTGTCTGGCTCATGCCCTGATCCTGGAACCACATCTCCAACCACACCTTTCTGAGAAGGAGGAGCTCATCCTTGGCCTTAGAATTGCTGGCATTCCGTACTCCGACTCACGTTATGAGTCAGTTTCTTCTGAATGAGGCCCCCCCCCCCCCCCCCCCCCCACGCATTGACATGATTCAAAAACGATGTAGGAGAATCACGAACCAGTGGTGGCCTGAGAAAGGGAAAGGAGCTGCTAGTCCTTGCTGACCAGCAGATCCCCCAGGGTTTCGGCAGTGCTGCCAAGGCAATATTTGGGCCCAATAACCTCAGCCTCAAACTGGTGCAGATAAGGGTGGAACCCTTTTGGGAGACAGAGAAGGCATGAGCTTCCAACATCAGGGGTCTCTGAAAAGGCAGTACGACCATCAGTGAGAATTGTATTTGAGGAAATTCCCAACACCACAAAGGTGACCTTGAATTCCCACCACTGACCAGTGCACCACTTACATATGCACCAACTTAGTACATTCAATATTCAGATTCCTGAATGTTTGTACTGTCCAATGTTCTGATTGTTGAATGAAACCACTGCCCAACACTCAGATTGCTGAAATATCTCACTGTCCAATATTCAGATTGCTGAATGATCCCACTGTCCGGTATATAAATTGCTGAGTGAATCCACTGATCAATATTCCAATTGATGGACGAATCTACTGATCAATATCCCGATCGCTGAGTGAATCCACTGATCAATATCCTGATTGTTGAACAATTCCACTGATCAATATTCCGATTCCTGAACAATTCCACTGATCAATATCCTGATTGTTGAACAATTCCACTGATCAATATTCCGATTCCTGAACAATTCCACTGATCAATATTTGATTGTCGAACAATTCCACGAATCAATATTCCGATTGCTGAGTGAATTCACTGATGGATATTCTGATTGATAAATGATCCCACTATCCAGTATCCCATCTGCTGAGCGAATCCACCAACAAACATTATGTTTGTTGCATTATCCTGCGAACTCAGAGCATGAGTTGCTGTTACTTCCTACCACCGGTTTATTGGAAAGGTGTTACATGTCAATACTCAGACTTTCTGACTGAACACATCTTCCCTGTCGATGAAATCCGGTGGGAGACTTGATCATGGAGCTTTGAGCTGAGAGGTAGAACCACTACCCACTGTACCATCTGATCACTTGACAATTAATAATATTTTGAATGACTCTAATCACCAATCATCGAACAACCAACGCTTTGTACTGAGCTTGTGGTAATGTCCCTGCGCCTGGAGCAGGAGGCTTGGGATCAAGTTCCACAGAGGTGTGTAATTACATCTCTGAACAGGTTGTTTGAAAAAAAAAACCGGTAAATAACAAAAAAGTATCCAAACTGCTGAAATGTACCTTTCGTCAATAATGAGATCAGTGAATAATTCTGCGGAACAATCATAAGTTTGAATTATTCCTCCTGAACAATTGTCTTGATTCCGCTGACCAGTCTGCAGAAGGTGAAGGATTCAACTTGACCTATGACAAGATCAAGAGCTAATTCTGCTCACTGCTGGCCAGACTAACAATTATCCTGACTTATGGTTATCCCAATGATTATTTCAGTGATTGCTGATCAAACTAGTGAATGGTGCCAGTGAACAGAACCAGCTCAATAAACGATACTCTTGGCCAGAACAATGTAATTGATCAAGAATTGGGAGCAAGGAATTATTTAATTATCCAATAATCAAATCCACAAATGCTTTAACTGACCAACACTCAAACTGACTGTCTATTAGATTAAGAAACAGCTGGACTCTTGAATAATTCAATTGTTCAATAATAAAGTGAATGGTTGCTTCGCGGGGAGGTGGGATGAGAAATCGTCAGGTTGATCAAGGGTTCAACTATCCAATAAATAGATCAACGAGTGGCTCGACTGACTGGGACTGACCCCAATCAACGAAATGAAAACCAAGATCCAAGGTCAGTGAACGAATGAACTGACGAATCGTCAGATAACTGCCTGATTCTGGATAGAAATCCCACAGCAAGTAACTCACCTGCTGACTTCCTCAAGTCCGCCCACTACCTCTCAGGCGCAAGTCAGGGGTCAACCTCCTGATATTTTTGGCCAATACACTGACCCAGTTCATTGGCTCCATCTGGCCAACAACGGAATTGCAGGTTGATCAGATCAGTGTGAGACTCAAAATGCTCCAACGTTCAGCATAATAATTCAGCAAGTGTACCAATCCATTAACAAGTTTATATAATCAGGACGCTAAGTGGTTTGTCGGAGCAATAATCAGACTGCTGAGTGCAAAGTCAATTATCACTAATAACAAATAACAGGAGAGGCAATGGTGTCACAGGACTAATAAACCAGAGACCCAGTTAATGTTCTGGGGACCTGAGTTTGAACACCATCACAACAGATGGAAGAATTTGAATTCAATGAAAATCTGTCACTTAAAACAGTCTGCTGATCACAGTTAAAAAAAAAACTGCTGACTGCCATTAAAAACCGATCTGGTGAACTCATGTACATCAGAGCAGGAAATCTGCCATCCTACACATCAGTCCAGATCCCCCTTGGGGATGACGTTGGACTCTGAGCTGCCCTCCGAAAGAGCCAAGCAGGTCAATTAGTTCAAGGGCAACAAACATTGCATCAACCCATATCCAGTGAAAAATTAGACTGATGAATCATTCAAATGATCCAACGATCACATTCATCAACACTTCTATTTCAAGCTGAAATATTTATCTCTCAGATACCGATAGAGTGGTTAAGAGGGCATTCGGCAACCTTCACTCCTCAGTCCTTTGAGTATAGGAGTTGGGACGTCATGTTGAGGTTGTACAGCACGTTGGTGAGGCCTGTTCTGGAGTACTGTGTCCAGTTCTGGCTGCCCTGTTACAGGAAGGAGATTATTAAATTGAAGGGGGTTCAGAAGAGATTTACCAGGACGTCACTGGGAATGGAAGGTTTGAGGTATAAGGAGAGGATGGGACTCTTTTTCACTGAAACGTAGGAGGTTGAGAGGTGACCTTACAGAGGTTTATAAAACCATGTGGGGTATAGATACAGTGAATGGCAGGTGTCTTTTCCCTAGGGTGGGGGATTTCAAGACTTGGGAGTGGGGGGCGATTTTAAGGTGAGAGGAGAAAGATTTAAAAAAGACATGAGGGGGAAATTATTTTGCACAGAGAGTGGTTCGCGTTTGGAATGAACTTCCAGAGGAAGTGCTGGATGTGGGTACAGTTACAATGTTGAAAAAACATTTGGATACGTCCGTGAATAGGAAAGGTTTGGAGGGATACAGGCCGAGCAGGTGAGACAAGTTTAGTTTGGGGTTCTGGTCGGCATGGACTGGTTGGACCGAAGGGTCTGTTTCCATGTTGTATGACTCTATGAAGGAGGAGTTGAGGCGTGGGATAAACCGTTCAGAACGATGGGCAGGGCAGGCTTGATGGGCTGAATGGCCTCCTCCTACTCCTTTTCCTTAGGTCCTTCTACTCTCTGCATCCAGCGGTGCTGTTACACTGAACGGTCCCTTTCATTTTAATTGTTGTACATTAATCCATCCAATCAATCGCCTTATTCAGCAACAAACCAATCGATGAATGATTCTTCTGACCAGTAAACAGATCAATAAACGGCTACTGCAGCCAATCCATGGATGAGTGAGTGATTTTATTGACCAGTGATTAGGCCAATGAATATTTCTCCTGACAAATGAGTCTCAGGGTCGATAATTTAGTCAATGGATATTCCGCAGAACAAATTTTCAGCTCCTTGGATTATTCTTTGGGTCACTACAGAGACTGGTAATGAATTCCACTGGGCAATGGGGCTGTAGACTGGCCAATATTAAAAGCTCTGTTGCTTCTCGGGACTGGTAAATGGTTATATTGGGCAGTAACATGGATCTATGAATCACGCTCCTGATCAATATTCACACAAAGTAACGATTCTGCTAAGCAAGTAGAGTCATAGAGATGTCATACATGGGAATGGACCCTTCGGTCCAACCTGTCCATGCCGACCAGATATCCCAACCCAATCTAGTCCCACCTGCCAGCACCCGGCCCATATCCCTCCAAACCCTTCCTATTCATATACCCATCCAAATGCCTCTTCAAGGTTGCAATTGTACCAGCCTCCACCACATCCTCTGGCAGCTCATTCCATACACGTACCACCCTCTGTGTGAAAAAGTTGCCCCTTAGGTCCCTTTTAAATCTTTCTCCTCTCACCCTAAACCTTTAGTTTTGGATTCCCCTGCCCTGGGAAAAAAGACCTCAGCTATTCACTGTCTACGTCCCTCATGATTTTATAAACCTCTAGAAGGTCACCCCTCAGCCTCCGACGCTCCAGGGAAAACAGCCCCGGCCTGTTCAGCCTCTCCCTGCGGCTCAGATCCTCCAAACCCGGCAACATTCTTTTTGAACCCTTTACCCGCCGATCTGAAACCTTCTGTCAGACCATGATCAGAGCTCCTGAACAATTTGGACTCGACTTTAAAAATGACAACGGCGAGGCCTGCTGTGAAGAAGGCGGTAGCGTCCCTACCGCTGGGGTGGGGGTGGTTCAAGTCCCACCTGTTCCAGAAGCAAGATCTCTGCACAGGTCAACGAGAAAGTGGCCATCAGAGGGGCACGGTGCCCCAAAGCCTTGTTGACTGTCAGAGACACCTGTGGGGTAATGCGAGGATACGAACATGTGCAGTCTGAAACAGGATTGCTCGCTAACAGTGGTATGAGCTGGAGTGCTGCTCTCTTTATTTACAAATGCTGCACTTGAGAGGTTCAGAATGGCTATAATTATAGAGCACGTCCTCACACAGTGAGAGTTCGGCATCCAGCGTTGACTGAGGAGCTATGCCTCTCTCCTCTCAGTCTGTGTGGCATTATCACTCTGTTCATCCAAGGGGGCTGACATGTGTCAGGATCCCTAATTACACCACCACACTTCCTCTGACATCAGCCCCCCGCCACGGTGGGCCATCGTTACCAGGAAGGGAAAAGCAAACTTATTCAGGCGTTTCAATCGCAGCCAAACAGGCCTACATGGCATGGCAGAGCGCAGCGCGGCCTCACCCTGGAGAGTTAGAATGGGGGGGGGGGGGGGGGGGGAAATCAGCCTCCCGATATTGCGCTTCTCTTCAACAGTCACATACTTCATAGGGAAAGCGCACGTTTCCACTGGATAGCGACTGCTGACAGTTTCCGGCCTTCCGACATTGCATCCAGAATCCGAGAGTCGCCTCCAGCACAGTGAGATCCCGAGAGACTCCAGCGGCGGCCTGACCCCTCCCCCCCCCCCCCCCCCCCCCCCACCCCGTGTCACTCTGTGGAAGGACATCGACCCAGTCGACCCCAACATCCTTCGGAGGGCAGCGATGAAAGGGGGCAGGAGGAGTGGGAGGCTCCACGGGCCGCAGGATTGAACCCCCATATCCCCAACCCCCAGGACTGGGGGGGGGGGGGGGGGGGGGGGGCGGGAGGAGACTGCAGAGATAAGCCGCCCACAGCTGGAGCCGCTGTTCTCTCAGTGGTAGCACTGGCCCTTTTATGGCGCTATGAGTGGATGGAGTAGGCCTTGGTTCCTGCAGGAGATGTCCTGACTGACAGTGCGGCTGAAATATTGGTCCACAATATATATTCTCAGTCTCCGGAGTGAGAGATAACTCCATGAACAGAGGCGAGGGGAGGGGGCTGGTACTGACACCCAAATGTCAGGACCCAAGGGGTCTGGAATTGCAAGGCGTCTGAGTTCCAGTATGCACGTCCCTATACTAGGTCACAGGCCCAACTTCCTGCTTCTTGCGACCCGTTGAGAAGCGACAAGGACTGGAGCTGGGAATCCTGTTCTCCCGTGACCCTCTTCCAACTCCCTGCCAGTGCAGGGGAGCAGGATCTGTGATTCCCCATGCGGTCGAATAGTCCCTGCCACCATCCTGGCCCCAACATAAAGCTTGATCCAACAATCCGCAATCAAAGCTCATTAGAACAAAGGCAACCCAAAGCCCCGAATTTACATCGCCGGCGACTAGCAACACAATTTCCAACGCTCTGTTCAAATAATTCTCAGCAAACAATACGCTTGAATGCCTGGCTCAAGATTAAAGACATGTAAACATGGCACAGTGAAGGGATTTGAAAATAACAAGGTGGATTGCAAACTGGAAACACTGGCTAACCAGGAAGCGACGTAGGACAGCGAGCACATCTGGAGAGCAACTAGGCGCAGGAGTAGGCCATTCGGCCCTTTGAGTCTGCTCTCATATCATTCGATAGGATTTTCTCTCTCACACCTCTTGCTGTCTTTCCAACCTAAAAATATACTTAGTGACCCACCCTCCAAAGCCTTCAGTGGGAGAGAATTCCACAGGGTCGACCTTCCTCTGAGTGAAAGAAATGTTTCCTCACTTCAGTCCTAAATGGTCGACCCTGTATCCCCCTGAGACTGTGTCCCCTGGTTCCAGACTTCCCAACCAGGGGAAACCTCCTCCCTGCCCAGCCCCGTTAGAGTTTTATACGTTTCAGTCAGATCCCCTCTCATTCTTCTGAACTGGAATGAGTCCAGATGCAATTTCTCCTCCTAGGGCAGCCCTGCCACCCCCAGTATCAGTCTAATAAGCATTAGCAGCGGGTATATCCTTTCCGGGTTATGATGTGGAAGCTGCCAGTTACCTGAGGAAGGAGCAGCGCTCCGAAAGCTTGTAGTTTCCAATAAAACCTGTTGGACTAAAACAACATGTCATGTGATTTTTAACTCTCTCTGAGGTAGAGAGACCAATGCCATACAGCAGAAAGGAATTTCATAGATTAGATTCCCTACTGTATGGAGACAGGCCATTTGGCCCAACAAGTCCACACCGACCCTCCGAAGAGTAACCCACCCAGACCCATTCCCCTACCCTACATTTACCTCTGACTCATGCGCCCAACCTACACACCATGGACAATTTAGTATGGCCAATTCACCCTAACCTACACATCTTTGGACTGTTGGAGGAAACCCATGCAGAGATGGGGAGAACATACAAACTTCGCACAGACAGTCACCCAAGGTGGGAATCGAACCCGGGTTCCTGGTGCTGTGAGGCAGCAGTGCTAACCACTGAGCCACCGTGTCACCCACAATTTGGTGCGAACTAGGGCAGGAACTTCAGAGTTTGAGGTGACCTCAACTTTACAGAGGGTCGAACATTGGAGACCAATCAATGGTGAGGTTCCAACAGTTAAACCTAGAATAATGGCACGAGGGCTTCCACAGAGGAATAGCTAGGACAGTGGAAATACACAGTTCTGGTGGTGGGTGGAAGATGTGGTCAGAGTCTCAACTTAGGGTCAAACACGATACTTGAGTCGCGAACTGGTTTAGTTCTCAGGGAGAGGGATGGGGGTCAGTTGGTCGGGAACGTGGTTCTGTCGCAGGGATTGGAAACAAAGACTTCAGTCTTCCCAATATCGAATCGGAGGCTGTTTCTGGACACCCAGTACTGGATGTGGGATAGACAGCCTCATCATTTACTGACAGTGGGGTGGGAGAGGGGAAGGCAAGGTGATGGTGAGGTGGAGCCGGCTCCCACAAGCGTACACGGATAAAGCTAACACTGCACTTTCACACCATGTCCCCCAGGGGGCGGCGTAAGGTGTGGAAATAGGAGGGACCGAGGATAGGTCCTTGGATCGCCATGGATCAGACTCAATGAGGCATTCAGAAGAGAAACTGAGAAACTCCCTTAACATCAGCAGGACCAACGTCACTGTCAGAAATCCTTTGGTCATGTTGCGCCATTGCCATCTGTTGGATCTTGCTGTGTACACACCGATCGCTTCCCTAAATGACATCAGCAATTCAAAATCATTGGTTGTGGCTCTGGTTGGGACATCTTGTGTGCATCTTCTTTTTTTCATCTATCCATGGGATGAGGGTGTCACTGGCTTGGCCAGTATTTATTGCCCATCCCTAGTTGCTCAGAGGGCAGTTAAGAGTCAACCACATTGCTGTGGGTCTGGAGTCACATGGAGGCCAGACCAGGTAAGGATGGCAGTTTCCTTCCCTAAAGGGTATTAGTGAACCAGATGGGGTTTTTCCAGACAATCAGCAATGGATTCATAATCATCATTAGACCCTTAACTCCAAATTTTTGACAGAATTCCAATTCCACCTTCTGCCGAGGCAGGTTTCGAACCTAGCTCCCCAGGACCTTACCTGGGGCTCTGGATCAACGGTCCAGCAATAACTGAGCAGTACAGAACAAACACACGACAGGCCCTGCCACAGGAAGGATGCAATTAAACTGGAAAAGGTGCGAAAGGGATTTACAAGGATGTTACCGAGACTGGAGGGTTTGAGTTATAAAGGAGAGGCTGAAACTATCTCCCCTGGAGCGTAGGGAATTGACAGGTGACCCTGTAAAGGTTTATAAAATCATGAGGGGCATGGATAAGGTGAATAGCCAAGATGTTTTCCCCAATGTCGCGGAGTCCAAAACTAGAGAGCATAGGTTTAAGGTGAGAGGGGAAGGAGTTAAAAGGGACCCGAGAGGCTACTTTTACAGGCAAAGGGTGGTGCGCGTGTGGAACGAGCTGCTAGAGGAAGTGGTGGAGGCTGGTACAGTTACAACATTTAAAAGGCATCTGGATGGGTACTTGGACAGGAAGGGTTTAGAGAGGTATGGACCAAAGACAGGTAAATGGGACTAGTTCAGTTTAAGAAACCTGTTCAACATGGACAAGGTGGGTTGGAGGGCCTGTTTCCATGCTGTATGACTCTGCGAATCTAGGAGGGCAAGGCCAACTGATCCAACGTCCCTTCCAAGCCATTTTCTGTCCTGACTTGGGCCAAAATCCTTCCCTCCCCACTCCAAATGGCCTTGCGGGCGCACCTTACACTGCAAAGGGTTGGAGCGATACAAGAGGGCAGCTTATCGCCGCCTGGCTGAGGAGGGGATGGGCGATTATTGTTGGAGATGCCCAGATCCCACGAAGGAATAAAAACAACTTACCGATTGTCAAGGGCTGGCATTGTTTTGGCTGACCCCAGATGGGGGTTGGGGAGGGGCACCAGAAAAACGTAGCAATCCCTCGGGAAATGGTGGGTCCCCCCTCAGATCCCTTCAGGAGGGAAAAGTCAGAGGTGGGTGCTTCTTGCGTGGGAGAATCTTTTCCAGGTCTTGTTACTGAGCTATGGGAGCACATTTCAGATGCGATAATGTGCTAAAAACCACCAATCCCTTTCGATGGTGGTGGCTCAGCGATCGCTAGTTTGTGGGTGGACAGGAAGAAACGCCTTGTTTTCTTACGGGCAGCAGCTGTGGGGACGATTACACGTCCCAGAGAGGGGTCCGTCTCCTCTGTCCTGGCTCAGCAAAAAGGCCAGACCTCCAACACTACAGCACCCTCTCAGTGCTGGACTGGAATTTCAGCTCGGCCTGCAGTCTTTGAGATGCATTTAGGAGCCAAGACTCCAACCCAGGGCAAGGTTAATGGCAGCCAGGGTCTAACTGACTGACGGGACACTGCAGAGTTGGCACGGTGACTCAGTGGTTAGCACCACTGCCTCACAGCACCAGGGGCCCGGGTTCGATTCCAACCTCAGGCAACTGTGTGCGTGGAGTTTGTACATTCTCCCCTGTGTCTGCGTGGGTTTCCTCTGGATGGCTCCAGTTTCCTCCCACAGTCCAAAGATGTGCAGGTTAGCTGAACTGGCCATGCTAAATTGCCCCATGGTGTCCCAGGGGTGTGCACGCTGGTGGATTAGCCATGGGACGTAAAGGGATGGGTCTAGGTGGGATGCTCTTTGGCAGGTTGGTGTGGACCCGATGGGCTGAATGGCCTGCTTCCACCCTGGGCAGAGATTCCACGTACCCGCACAGATTGAGAGTGGGTCAGGTCCTATAAGCTACCCTTGGGTACGGCCAGTTGAAGGGACGGTACGTTGAAACAAATTGATCATGCTTCATAAAACAAAAATGAAAAAGTCGGGACAGACACGTGAATTCTCCTTGTGTGTCCAGCGGAGGTGTTGTGATATAAAACCGCCAACAGCCGAGTGGTGAGCTTCCAGCTCCTTGGCACAGTGGGATGGGCACACGCTGAAGGGGAGTTTAAAAGGAACACAGGGATGTTTTGACTGTGGTGATGATTTGCAAATCGAGCTCCGGGCATCAATACGACTGCTTTTGAGCAAAGCTAGTGCTCAAGAGATTATCTGACCAGGAGTGCTCGCTGTCAGTTGTCAAGTAAATGAGCACAGCAGCCTTTTTTCCTACCCCCCTCCCCCACCACATGGTACACGTCTTGCACCGACAGTGAGTCTTCACCACTGTGCACTGCTCTGATACTGAGTCCGGAAGGTATCATGCAATATTCATGGCCCTTTAACCTTGACATTTTTTTGGACAGTACTCTGGCTTGTCTCCGTCCCTCGGTAATTTGTATGCTATTCTCATTGCTCAGTGAGCTGTGATCAAACAGCTTCTGTTTCATGAAAGATTCAGGCAGTATTGACTTCCTGCCACCTCTCTCTCTTCACTCTCTAATAGCTTTCTCTCTCTGTCACTCACCTTTCTCGTCTGCCCTCTCCCCCCATAGATTTTGCTTCTTTTTTCCTACTTTTCTTTCAACTCTTTGATCCCAGTCATCACCTCACTTCTGTTTCCTGGTTTTTTTTCTCTTTCTTGCTGGATCCATTTCTGTTTCTTTCTCGCTGTTTGCTCTCTGTCTCTGCGGTGTCTCTCTCTCTGCCTCTCTCCCAAGTCTTTCTCTACCTTTTCCATTTTTCCCTACCTTCCCCGTTCTCGTTCACCCTCTCACGTTCTTTCTTTTCTCCTGCAGTTGAGAGATAGGACGATTCTAACACATCCACATTCATAGGAACAGTCATAGAGATGTACAGCACGGAAACAGACCCTTCGGTCCAACTCGTCCATGCCAACCAGATATCCCAACCTAATCTAGTCCCATTTACCAAAACTTGACCCATATCCCTCTAAACCCTCCCTATTCATATACCCATCCAAATGCCTTTTAAATGTTGCAATTGTACCAGCCTCCACCACTTCCTCTGGCAGCTCATTCCATACACGTACCACCCTCTGTGTGATAAAGTTGCCCCTTAGGTCTCTTTTATATCATTCCCTTCTCACCCTAAACTATGCCCTCTAGTTCTGGACTCCCCCAACTCCAGGGAAAAGACCTATGCATGCCCCTCATAATTTTATAAACCTCTATAAGGTCACCCCTCAGCCTCCGACGCTCCAGGGAAAACAGCCCCAGCCTGTTCAGCCTCTCCCTGTAGCTCAGATCCTCCAACCCTGGCAACATCCTTGTAAATCCTCTCTGAGCCCTTTCAAGTTTCAAGACATTGACGCTGCAAAGTCAATGCCTCTGACTATCCCGCACCATGTTTGCTAACCGATGGGCAATCGACCAATATCCGACAGCTCTCTGTCAAAACCTGCTCTGTAACAACCTGAGAGGAAGCTCATCTCTCAGTCTAACACACCCCTGGCTGCAGGCTGAAACCAGCTGGGCACCAGTGCATGTTCCTGTGGGTTTTCGTCCAGTCCAGGACCACCCTCACTCCCTCCGACCTGCAGCAACATACGTTTCACCCCAGGCACAACTCTCCTTCTGGCTTTAAGACACGGAATCACGATCCAGACTGTTCCAAGTTGGTTGGTCGGCACGTCGGGCTCTGTCTGTTGCAAATAATAGTCTGGCATTTCCCGAAGGGCCTTTGCCAGTGTTTGGCCCCTATCCCGCGAAACCCTTCCTGTTCATGTACCCATCCAGATGCCTGTTAAATGCTGCCACTGCACCACTTCCTCAGGCAGCTCATTGCAAGGTGCAACACAGGAGGCTGCGAAAACAAGGTAAGAACCCATGCTCTCAGGAGTAATGTACCGGCCCGAACAGAGGATTGGCTGACTGGCAGAAGGGAGAGAGTGGGGATAAAAGGGATCTTTTCAGGATGGCAGCCAGTGACTAGTGGAGTTCTTCAGAAGTCTGTGTTGGGGCCACAACTGTTCACGTTTTACCTTAATGATCTGGACAAAGGGACTGAGGGCACTGTTGCGAAGTTTGTAAATGACACAAAGTTAAATGGAGGGACAGGCAGCGTTGAGGAAGGCTGCAGAAGGACTTGGACAGGCTAGGGGAGTTGGGCAAAGAAGTGGCAGGCAGAATACAACATGGGAACCTGTAAGGTTACGCACTTTGGTAGGAAGAATAGAGGCTTAAACAGTTCAGGATTCTCTGAAAGATTAAAGTGCAGGGTCAGTTCTCAGTTAGGAAGTGCAAGTGCAATGTTAGCACTTGCTTCAAGAGGACTGAAATACAGGAGCAGAAATGTGCCGCTGAGGCTGTTACAAGACTCTGGTCAGATTGGAACATTGTGAGCGGTTTTGGGGGTGCTGTATCTGGAGAATGGTATGCTGGTGTTGGACAGGGTTCAGAGAAGGGTCACGAGAACGACGCTGGGAATGAAGGGCTTGTCACGTGAGGAGCGTTTGGTGACGTTGGACCTGTACTCGATAAGAGTTGAGAAGGATTAGGAGGGAATCCCATGGAAACTTGGCGAATGCTGAGAGGCCTGGATAGAATGGATGTGGAGAAGATGTTTCCATCAGAAGGAGAGGCTAGGACCCAAAGGCAGAACCTCAGGGTGAAGGGATAACAGCTGAAATAAGGAGGAATTTCTTCAGCCAGAGGGCGGTGGAACTGTGGAATCCATTGCTACAGAGGGCAGTGGAGGCCAAGTCACTGAGTGTGTTTACCACAGAGATAGATAGGTTCTTATTGGTAAGGGGATCAAGGCTGATGGGTGGAAGGCAGGAGGATGGAGTTGAGAAACGTATTGGCCATGATCAAATAATGCAGCAGATACAATGAGCCAGTTCAGACCGGCACTGAGATTTCCTGATGAAGGGCTTTTGCCCGAAACGTCGATTCTCCTGCTCCTCGGATGCTGCCTGACCTGCTGTGCTTTGCCAGCACCACTCTGATCTTGACTCTGACCTCCAGCATCTGCAGTCCTCACTTTCGCCTACACTGGCATGTGTGCCAACCGGCTGGGCACTGAAGTAACTGCTGCATTGCCGAGACGACAATGGGGCTTACAACTCAAAACCACTTCAGTCGCCACTAAGGGCTGCGGGTTTCTGGAGGTCGCGAAAGCCCTCACAATTACAACACCACAATTTCCTTTCTGGGTTTCGGCCTTTGGGGCTGGATCCAACACAGCAGGAAGGCATCATGCTGTGAGCGACAAATATCGAAACGGGAGTGCGTTAGAGCAAACATTGCGACCCTCCTACACAGAACCAGGTCAATGGATAATTGATAAACAGCAAATAACCAACCAAATCCTCAACAGAGAGGCCTGGGCTAGTATAGTCAGAGAGTCATACAGCAGGGAAACAGATCCTTCGGTCCAACTTATCCATGCCGACCAGATATCCTAAATTAAGCTAGTCCCATTTGCCAGCATTTGGCCCCATATCCCTCCAAACCCTTCCTATTCATATACCCATCCAGATACCTTTTAATGTTGTAATTGTACCACCTCCCCCCACTTCCTCTGGCAGCTCATTCTATACACGTACCACCCTCTGTGTGAAAACGTTACCCCTGATGTCCCTTTTATATCTTTCCCCTCTCACCCTAAACCTATGCCCTCTAGTTCTGGACTCCCCAACCCCAGGGAAAATACTTTGTCTATTTATCCTATCCATGCCCCTCATAATTTTATAAACCTCTATAAGGTCACCCCTCAGCCTCCGATGCTCCAGGGAAAACAGCCCCAGCCTATTCAGCCTCTCCCTGTAGCTCAGATCCTCCAACCCTGGCAACATCCTTGTAAATCTTTTCTGAACCCTTTCAAGTTTCTCAACATCTTTCCGATAGGAAGGAGACCAGAATTGCGCGCAATATTCCAACAGTGGCCTAACCAATGTCCTGTACAGCCGCAACATGACCTCCCAACTCCTGTACTCAATACTCTGACCAATAAAGGAAAGCATACCAAACGCCTTCTTCACTCTCCTATCTATCTGTAACTCCACTTTCAAGGAGCTATGAACCTGCGCTCCAAGGTCTCTTTGTTCAGCAACACCTTACCAATGAGTGTATAAGTCCTGCCCTGATTTGCCTTTCCAAAATGCAGCACCTCGCATTTATCTGAATTAAACTCCATCTGCCATTCCTCGGCCCACTGGCCCATCTGGTCATGGTTGTACACTGAGGTAACCTCCTTCACTGTCCACAATACCTCGGAGGAAGGTAGTATTGTCATTTCACCTCTGCACTAGTAATGCAGAGTCCCAGCTTAAATCCTTTGAGAGACAGTTTCAAAACTTATCACCATTAAAGTTGATAAATTTGAAAACTCCTGGAATTGAAATCTTGTCTCACGTATGGTGACTATATAAACAGCATTGATTGTGGTGAAAATCCATCTGGTTCACCATGTCCTTTCACAGTCTGAAACCCACTGTCCTTATGTAATCTGGCTCTAAGTGGTTGCCCTTTAACCACTCTCTGGGGCAATTAGGGATGGGTAACAGATACTGCTGAGCCAGCGAGGCCCCTCACCCCATGAATGATTTTTAAAAAGCCCCTTTCCACCAAGCTCCACTCACAAAAGTGAGCATAGAATTTGTATCGTGTCAATTTGGGGTGGGGCTTCAGTTTGAGGTGTCACTCGTAGATCTTCAGAGGTTCTCGTGTCTTTGCAAATCCCTTGGCATTATTTAAGAAACGGCAAGGAGTTGTCTTAAATGCCAGAATGATTCGAAGAACTGCAGATCTGAGACAACAACCAAAGGTACTGGAGAAACTCAGCAGGTCTGGCAGCATCCACAGACAAGAGAGAGAAAGAGAGTTCATGTTTCTGGGCCACTGGACTAGAAACATTGACAATCTTCTTTCAAAACGATTGGTTAACCCCTTGCCTTTATGTCACTCCCAACCATGAACAATAACCATCTGGAAAGTTCCATTACATTGTACATTTTACTTTGATCAAAAACTGCATGAATCCATGTACAATTCTATGAATCCGTTTTTTTAGATTAAAATCAGTCTGACCATTGGGGCACAGACAGTCTCACACAAGGCAGCTCGCACCTTCAATACATTATCTGGGCCAACATGACACCAATTGTTAAAGTTCACTTGAGAATGTAACTTTTAAAAAACGTTTTGCGATTGGCACACGGAAGAGCTGAAACCGACACGGCCATTCTAACAGACGAGAGACTTAACAAACAGTCCTGGTCTTTTTCAATATTTAATTTCAGTTACATCACACTGTAAACTTTTGCTATAAATTCTGTGTCTTACAGTCTTACACTCCACAACCACCTGATGAAGGAGCAGCGCTCCGAAAGCTAGTGCTTCCAAATAAACCTGTTGGACTATAACCTGGTGTTGGGTGCTTTTTAAACTTGGAAAGCACCAGACAGACTCACGCAGAAATGAATGTGGAAAACAAAATGAGGGATGACAAATCTGAGGTCCCTTCTTGCTTATCCTTCAAAGGGAAGATGATCGTGTCCATCGTTGAGTGTGTGTTTGGGTTCTGTTGGGTACCCAAGTGCCCGAAACGTCGATTTTCCTGCTCCTCGGATGCTGCCTGACCTGCTGTGCTTTTCCAGCACCACTCTAATCCTACTCAGGTGATCACTAAGGCCAGAGCAGGGTACAGCGGATAATTGAATTCCAGTCTAGGAATTCCTATCCCTGTATTTTCTCTCTGCCTTTGACATGCGGACCCTTTTGAACAAGGGCGCACTGCGAGGTGTGGTGATCCTGGGAAATCTCTCCCAGCCCTCGAAGTCGGTTTCAAAGCTCAGGCGAAACTCCAGAATGGATCCTTATAGCACTTCCTATAACCGCCATGAAGAGGCATCCCAGACCCACGCTGTGCGGAGCAGCGTTTTGATCAGCCCAGCCCAGCTGTGACCGTCTCAGTGTGGCGCTGGTGTTCAGCAGGCCAGCTCGGCTCAGCGTTTGCCTGATTTCCAGAAGCTTCTGAAGACGGCTCGTGTGAGCGTAGCTGAGGTTCTTGGCATGATTCGGTTACGCAGACCAAGACTCACCTGCAAGTGTAAGGGCAGGACCAAATGGGGATTGTGGTCACAGAGTTAGACAGCACGTAAACACACCCTTTCATCCAACGCATCCAGGCTGACCAAACTTCCCAAACTAAAATAGCCCTCTGTAGCAAAAGATATTGGTCCAAAAATCTCTTAAATGTTGTAAATGTACCCGCATCTTCTGTGAGCAGTTCGTTGCATGTACGAACCACCCTCTGTGTAACAAAGTTTGTCCCTCGGGTCCCTTTTAAAGTTTTCTCCTCTTGCCTTAAGGTATACCCCGTAGTTTTGAACCTCCCCACTCTGGGGAAACGACCTTTGCTATTCACCTTATCTCTGCCCCTCATAATTTTGTAAATCTCTCTAAGGTCACCCTCAACCACCTTCTTTGAAAAAAAATTCCCAGCCTATTCTTAAAACTCAAACCCTCCAGTCCTGGCAACGTCCAGGTGAATCTGATCCGAACCCTCTCCAATTTAATAGTAATCTTCCTATAACAGGGTGACCAGAATTGTGCACAGTGCTCCAAAAGTGTCCTTGCCAGCAGTTTCTCCAGCTGCGATATGATGTCCTAACTCCAATACTCAATGTTCTGACCAACGAAGGCAAGCATGCTAAATATCTTCTTCACCACCCTGTCTATCTGTGACACAACTTTCAAAGAAGATTAGATTAGATTAGATGACTTACAGTGTGGAAACAGGCCCTTCGTCCCAACAAGTCCACACCGACCCTCCGAAGAGCAACCCACCCAGACCCATTCCCCTACATCTACCCCTTCACCTAACACTACGAGCAATTTAGCATGGCCAGTCCACCTAACCTGCACATTTTTGGACTGTGGGAGGAAACTGGAGCACCCGGAGGAAACCCACGCAGACACGGGGAGAATGTGCAAACTCCACACAAACAGTTGCTTGAACCCCTCGGTCCCTCTGTTGGACGACATCACCCAGGGTCCTACTATTAACCGTATAAGACATATTCTTGTTTGTTTTACCAAAATGCAATATCCAAATTAAACTCCATCTGCCACTCCTCGGCCCATTGATCAAGATCTCTTGGTAATCTTAGATAACCATCTTCACTGTCCACTATCCCACCAATCTCGTTGTCATCCCCAAACTTACAAACCATGCCTCCTAAATTCTCATCCTAACCGTTTATGACAACAGCATGGACCCAGCACTGATCCCTCTGGTAACAGGCCTCCGGCCTGAAAAACAACCTCCCACCACCATCCTCTGTCTCCTACCATCAATTTTGTGTCCAATTGGCAAGCTCTCCTTGAAGCTAGTATGAGCTAACTTTGTTAATTAGTCTACCATCTTGTCAAAGACTTTACAAAGTCCATGTAGACAATGTCTATTGCTCTTTTTAGAGGTGAGGCAGTCCATTAAAGCTCTTACTTTTGACATTCTGGGTGACACCAAACTCACCAACACCTTCCAAACCCATGACCACCTCCATCCAGAAGGTCAAAGGCAGCAGATACATGGGAACACTATCATTTGCAAGCTTCCCCTCCATGCCACTCACCAACCCGACCTGGAAACTCACTGCCACTCTTTTATGGCGCCGGGCCAAAATCCCAGAACTCCCCTCCCAGGGGGCCGTGGGTCTACCGACCGCACAGGGACAGCAGTGGTTCAAGAAGGCAGCCCACCACCATGTTCACAAGGGCAACCAGGAACGGACCAGTAATACTGGCCAGTCAGCAGCGCCAACGTCCCCATGAGTCAATCACAAGTAATGGCCCAAATACGGCACTTTGTTTTTGCAACGTTACTTTTTGCTGGTCTGGGTCAATGCTACTGTTAATATTGAAACCCCCACCCAGGACATCCAATGGAATCTCGATTCAATAAGATCTTAAATTTGTATTCATTCACGGGATGTGGGCATCTCTGGCTAAGCCAGCATTTATTACAAACCCCTAACTGCCCAGAGGGCAGTTACAAGTCAACCACATTGCTTGTGAGTCTGGAGTCACAGATAAGCCAGACCAGTAAGGTTCAGTGAACCTGATGTATTGGCAATGGATTCATGGTCTTCATTAGACTTTTAATTCCAGATTTTTGTTGAATTCAAATTTCCCCATTTGCTGTGGCAGGATTCAAACCCGGGTCCCCAGAACATTACCTAGGTCTCTGGATTAATGGTTTGGTGATAATACAATTAGGGCTTTGTCTCCCTCTGAATTGAAACTAACATCCATTGTTACAAACACCCATCTGGCTCACTGATGCCCTTTGGGAAAGGAAATCTGCCATCCATCCCTGGTCTGGCCTACATGTGGCTGAGATGTGGTTGCCCTGTGAAGGAGTCAACCAGGCAACCCTGACCAAGGGCAATTAAGGACGGGTAGCAAACGGAGCCAAACTTCACCATGACCTGCTCTACAAACCAACAGTAATCGCTCGTGCTAATCTTTGGCTGTTTTTCCCCAGAGTCCTCTGCTCTATTCTAACCCGAGTCGGCATCCAATGTCCTCTTGAAGGCCTCAGGGAAGAGGCAGCATTGACAGCAAGGGTCACAAACACAGAGCACGCCGTCTGTAACTCTGAGAGGGATTGGCATTCAAGGGGAGGAGCAGCGCGGATCTGGGAGGTGGTAATTCAATCAAGGTCTTCAGCAAAGTTGAAGATAAAGGGTTATAGTTGGGTTTAGGGAGTCATTTGGACATATTTTGGAGGACAGCTAGTCCCTCCAGCCAGACCTGGGGATGGACGGGGAAACTAACTGCCCAGCAAAATACACTCAACGACTCCCGACCTCGGCACAACTCGATGGACCTCAGATCGAAATGTCTAAAGTCGGGCCAACAACTGAGAGTGTCCGGGGTCAAAGGTGAAGATGAGGGAACGATGAAGAAACAGCCACAGAAGCAATGTGCGATACAGGGTCGAGGGGTCAAAGAGGTTATTGTCTCTCATGGAGGGGATCAAGAGAGTCTAAAATGGGTGCTCCCGCAGAAATAGTTTGGGTCTTTAAAAGGACCTTAATATGCACAAAGGCCTCAGTTTATCCTGATAGAAGACTTTGTAGTGATGAGAAAAGGAGTAGGATTGGGTTTTTAATGTCCCACGCACTTCAGTCCCGTCTCTTACACCCTGCTCTCACTATCCACTTAATGCTGGACCCTCACTTTGCTTCACTCCTGATGAATAAACTCAGCTCCAATCCAAGGCTGTCTGTAAAGTGGCAAGCGAAAAGAAAAATCTGTTTAGCGAAAGAATCCATCTTGGCTGAGTAATATACGTGTGGAGCCTTTACAAGTCAGGCCTAATAAAGTTGAAACAACCACAGTGGGGCCACTAAAGTGTGCAGGCCAGGTTCCCAGGACAGCCAAAGGGAAGCCTCGTCACTGTAAATAGATTCATTGTGAACTGGCCTCATAAACTTTTATATCAGGGAACTGGCTTTCAAAAGCCATGCGATTTTCCACTTTGGGGCCAATCTGTTATCTTTACGAGGAAGCAAGACAATATTCTTCTGATCACTTAGTCTTAGTGGCATTGTATGTGCTGTTCCTGCACCATATACTTGATGTAGGCAGTGTACAGGGAGCCGTGCTCTGTATCTAAGCCCCTACAGTCCCTGTCCTGGGAGCACTTTATGCCAATAGTGTAGAGAGAGCTCTACGGGGCTGACCAAACCCTGTGCTGTCCCTGTCCTGGGAGTGTTTGATGGGGACAGTGTAGAGAGAGCTTTACTCTGTATTTAACACCGTGCTGTCCCGGTTCTGGGAGTGTTTGATGGGGGACAGTGTAGAGGAAGCTTTACTCTGTATCTAACCCCATGCTGTCCCTGTTCTGGGAGTGTTTGATGGGGACAGTGTAGAGCGAGCTTTACACTGTATCTAACCCCATGCTGTCCCTGTCCTGGGAGTGTTTGATGGGGGACAGTGTAGAGCGAGCTTTACACTGTATCTAACCCTGTGCTGTCCCTGTCCTGAGAGTGTTTGATGGGGGACAGTGTAGAGGAAGCTTTACTCTGTATCTAACCCCATGCTGTCCCTGTCCTGGGAGTGTTTGATGGGGGACAGTGTAGAGCGAGCTTTACACTGTATCTAACCCTGTGCTGTCCCTGTCCTGAGAGTGTTTGATGGGGGACAGTGTAGAGGGAGCTTTACTCTGTATCTAACCCCATGATTTTGGGTCTAGTTGGCCTCCTCCCGTACGTCAGGATGGCACTGGGTGGGGGCTGTGATCCACGCCCTGGATACCCAGGCAGATGCTGAGCATGGAGCCGCAGTGGGATCCATCCCCAAGGGGGAGTTCGGAAAATCTCCGGTGGCTCCTGAACCCCCCTGGGCTGGGCAGCAACAGGATGGGGGGTGGGCTGGCCTGGTCACCGCGGAGGAAAAGGGACCGTTGCCAACGGTGACTGGTCTCAGATGGCGCACCACCATTTGGCTGAGGCGACATGAGCAGAGGGGTTTTTATGATACTGAGAGGTTAGAGCCTGCAGTGCGCCCCCCCTGAGACTGCGTTAGCTGCTCCCACACTGAGCTAGCGTTGACACAGATGGGCAGAGTGACCTCCCATCTGTCCCGTAACTGCTCCGCGATGCCATGGTGCCCCACTGTCCCACGATATCTCCAATCTTCTCAATGTCTCAAGCGAAGACAAGGAATGATTGCACCTCCTCAGGCCTCTTTGCTAATCAACATTGCCCCTCATCCTGGTCCTCAATGGCTCACCCCCCCCCCCCCCCCTCCCCCCAATCATTATCAGACAATGTCCTCTGATTCCAGGTCCATTTAAGAGGCGTCTGGATGGGTACATGAATAGGAAGGGTTTGGAGGGTTATGGGCAAAATGCTGGCAAATGGGACTGGATTACGTTGGGATATCTGGTCGGCATGGGCGAGTTGGACCGAAGGGTCTGTTCCCATGCCAGACGTCTCTAAGACTCTATGACCCCCGCCCATACCAGGGGGAACATTCTTGCTGTATCTATTGCAAATCCCCACGCGGTTAACTCCGGTTCTTCCGAACCTCTGGAGGATACCAGCCCAGTCTCCCTGGCCTCTCACCTTGCCCAGATTCCGCTAAAGAGACGGGCATGGGTTGGGGTACAGAGTTGCGGGCAGGGGGGGCTGGACTCGAGTGACTGTTCCCCCCAGTGGAAGGTGGCACCGGCAGCAGGGTTTTGGTTTGGTGGAGGGGTTTGGTTGGGTCCGGAGCCCAATTTGGTTTGGCCTGTCCCACTGCCAACTCCAGCTCCGAGGGCGTGGGAATGCCCACGCCGCGTTTTGGGTCGCTCGGTCCCTCACCGGTGCCCAGGGTGAGAGGTGATGGTACAACAGAGTTGTCTGTCATGTCACAAGGAGAAAATGAGGTCTGCAGAGATCAGAGTCGCGAGGGCGTTGCTGGAAAAGCACAGCAGGTCAGGCAGCATCCGAGGAGCTGGAGAATCGATGTTGCGGGCCGGAGCCCTTCATCGGGAATCAACACACACCAACATCTCCCTAATCCCTGGGCACACACTGCTGTATTTTGATAGGGAGGTCAAGACACTACAATAAACTGCTTGGCTTGAATTCTCAGGAGCAATCTTTCGGAAAGCACTGGAACACTCTTCAAGGCCGAGGGGCGCCTCGCAAAAGATTCTGTTCCAGATGCTTGGCATTTTCTCTCTCCCTCCCAACGCTCAGAGAAAGGGTATTTATAATCGAGAGCCCCAAGGAACAGTTTAGCACAGCCTCTCTCTCTCTCTCTCATACACAGACAGCACTCTGTGAGACAGACAGACACACATGTGCACACGCACACACACACACATGACTTGACACATGTATCTCGCCTGGAGCCCCAGTTTGAGAAATTTAAACCCTGTCTGTCCCTTTCAGCTGAATATGAAGTGATCCTTCCACAGCCAGGAGCATGTGATTTTTTTTTGTATGGGATCTTTCTGTGCACAGGTGAAGTTTGCCCTGGTCACGTTGACATCGGCAACAACAACTCCCTGGACCCACATCTCACCCCCGGACCTCCTTCGGGCTTTGCGATGTTCCAACAGGGCCAAGTGCTGGCAAACGGGACTAGATTAATTTCGGATGTCTTGAGTTAGACTGAAGGGTCTGTTTTCGTGCTGTACATCTCCGTGACTCTACGACTCTGTGACAGAGACTTATCCCCTCAAGGCTCGACCTGACTGGGGAACCGGTTACCCCAGTGACCGGGCGCTGCGCAAATGCAAAGCTATTGCCGCGGGGGTGGTGGATGAATCGCCAATCAAGGGGTCCGAGAGGGAGGTAAACGCGTTTTGGGGTGGGGTGAATGGAATGTGGAAAGGATGTTTCCTCTTGGGATACAGTCTAGAACTAGGCAACCCATAAAGAGACAAGGAGACTTTAATATAGTCATAGAGATGTACAGCACAGAGACAGACCTTTTCAGTCCAACTCGTCCATGCCGACCAGATATCCCAATCTAGTCCCATTTGCCAGCTCCTGGCCCATAATCCTCTAAATGCTTCCTATTCATATACCCATTCAGATGCCTTTTAAATGATGCAATTGTACCAGCCTCCCCCACTTCCTCTGGCAGCTCATTCCGTACAGGTACCACCCTCTGTGTGAAAACGATGCCCCTTAAATCTTACCCCTCTCACCCTAAACCTATGTCCTCTAGTTCTAGACTGCCCCCCTACCCCACCCCAGGGAAAATACCTTGTCTATTTATCGTATCCATGCCCCTCATGATTCTATAAGGACACCCTCTCAGGGTTCCCCTGAAAGATGTTCCTGGGTCTTTCTTGTTTGTGTTTCTGTATGCCAACTCCCTTTGAATGTTTGGGTGTTTTTCTGTCAGGGGGCCTAATTGCCATGACAACAGTTGAGGGTGGGCCTTTGCCTTTTTTTTTCAGGCCTATCTGCCATTCTGCATCCCCACCTCCAGCCATCAAGGGCCTGCAGGATCTGAGGCACGGGATCTCATCACCATGGGCAACGCCAGGAAAAGTACAAGAGAGATTAATCCCAAGTGGCACACCACGAGTACAACGGGCAATGAGCAGAGGAGGACTCCAATCAAAAACCATCCCCCGGGTGAGCTCCACTTGACTCACAGTTGCCGAGTGAGATGAGACAAGTTACCATCCCTGCCAACTGACATCAGCCTGTGTGTCCCTCCATCTCTCTCTCTCTCTCTCTCTCTCTCGGTCTCATCCTTCATCACCCCTTCATTTCTTTTCTCAATTGCTTTGGAGTCAGCCGCAGCACACAGACAACACAGCTGGCAGGACCACTGACAACAATGCTGTTTTGCATTTATGTAGAACCTTTTGCCGTGTCCGAGGCCCTTCACAGGGGCAGGAGGAGGCCATTCAGCCCTTTGACCCTGCTCCCCCATTCAGTAAGATGGTGGCTGATCACACAACTCAGTCCCCTGTTCCTGTTTTCTCCCCATAACCTTTGATCCCTTCAGCCCTGAGAGCTACACCTAGTTCTCTCTTGAAAGCATTTAATGTTTTGGCCCTGACCCACTTTCTGTGGCAGAGAATTCCACAGGCTCCCCACTCTCTGGGTGAAGACTTCTCTCCCCACCTCAGTCCATAATGCTGTATCCTTGAGACTGTGACCCGGCCATCCTCCTGGGTTTACCTTGTCTAGTCCTGTTAGAACTTTATAAGTTTCATTTTTTTCTAAATTCCAGCGAATACAGTCCTTACTCTTTTCAGAAGTCAGTCCTGCCATCCCAGGAACCAGTCTGGTACACCTTTGTCGCGCTCCCTCTGTAACTAGAACATCCTCCCTCAGACAGGGAGACCCAAACCGCACATAATACACCAGGTGTGGTCTCAGCAAGGGCTGTGTCCATTTGCAGCAAGACATCCCTGCTCCTGGACTCGAATCCTCTCCCTATGAAGGCCAAAGTACCATTTACCTCCTTCACCGCCCGCTGCTCCGCCCGCTGACTTTCAGTGACACCCAGGTCCCATTGCACCTCCCCATTTCCAACCTATAATAGGGTCATCAGACGCAATTTAACACCTCTGGTGTTAATAGTCAGACGATCCAAAGCATAGTGGAAGAGGCTTTAAGGAGCATATTAAAGGAGGCAAGCAAGGAACAAGGAAGAGAGGCGTAGGAACTATATTTCACAGCTTGTCAAACCAGCAGCTGATGTCAAAGCTGACAGTAAAAACCTGTCGTACACTGGGACCTAAAATGGAGGGCTTTCCTGACATCAGTTACATCAGCTGCGGGATTCAGTACATTTGGAATAACATGCTGGGTCTCGATCAACTGCTGTTCAACTGATCAAACCCACCCCATTCACCAGTGGCCTTCGGTGGATGTTAATCTGCTGACCTGGTCTGGCCTGGCTGTGACTCCAGACCCACAGTGAATGGGGCTGGCTCTGGAATGGTCCAGCCATTGACACAGTCTATCAAGGAAGGAAGGAAGGCATTGGGAAATGCCCACTCCACAGCGGCTCAAGGAGCTGTGTCCTTCACCATCTATAGGGCACTTCGAGCTGAGCACTGAACGCTCACCCTGGCCAGCAACATCTCGCGAGGTTTCGCATTTTGGCAAAACAAACAAGCTTATACAATCAAAAGCAGGGCCTCGGGAAGTGTTGTAGGGCAGAGAGACCTAATACCAGGTCCATAACTTAAAGTTTAAATCAGAGGTAGACAGGATGTTTCGCTCAGACCTTTGTGTGTAAGAATCGGGATGTTATATTAAGGTTGTAAGAGATGTCAGTGAGGCCCCTTCTGGAGTACTGTGTCCAGTTGTGGTCTCCCTGTTATAGGAAGGATATTATTAAAGCTGGAGGAGGTTCAGAAGAGATTTACCAGGAATGAAGGGCTTGAGTTATCAGGAGAGACTCTATAGGCCGGGATTTCTTTCACTGGAAGGTAGGAGGTTGGGGATGACCTGATAGAGTTTGTAATATCATGAGGGGTACAGATCAGGTGAATGCCTTTTCCCAGGGTGGGGGATTTCAAAACTGGAGAGCGCATTCTTAAGGTGACAAGAGTAAGACACATAGGGGCAACTTTTTAACCACAGAGAGACGTTTGTGTGTGGAATGACCTTCCAGAGGAAGTCGTGGGTGTGAGTACAATTACAACATTTAAAAGATATTTGGATAAGTACATGAATAGGAAAGGTTTGGAGGGATCTAGGCCGAGCGTAGGCGACTGGGACTATGGTCGGTATGAACAGGTTGGACCGAAAGGTCTCTTTCCATGCTCTATGACTCCATGACTTGTAGACAAGGCTCTTGTGTCTTCATCAGATGTCCAGTTTGACCCTGAGACAAGTGTCTCTGCACCCTACTGCCCCCGTACACCAAGAGCAACCAACTCCACAACTGTTTGGCAAACTTCACTCCCCAGCTCTACCCAGGTGGCGCTGGGACATCCTATATCAATGTCTTCATTCACTCTGTTCTCCAGTATTCCAACCCGGTCCTGTCCGGCCTCCCATCTCGCCCCCTGCACTGCACCCTCTCCTCACACACGGGGTCCACCTACCTCATAGATGTCAGCCATGTCGTCACACGTGTAGCTGAAGCCAAACGCTCAAATCCCACACTAAATATTCCTTCTTGCAACAGATGTGACAAGGTCAATATTTGTTGTCAGTCCTTAAACTGGGGCCTGCGGGACCATTTCAGTCAGTGGTTAAGAGTCAACCCCACCTCTGGAGTCACATGTAGACCAGACTGGGTAAGGATGGCAGAGTTCCTTCACCCATTAGGTCATTAGTGAAGAGAATGGTCAAAGATAGACTTCAAAGACACCATAGCTTTCAATTCCGGAGTTTAAGAATTCCAAGGAATCCCTACAGTGTGGAAACAGGCTATTTGGCCCAACAAATCCACACTGACTCTCCAAAGAGTAACCCACCTAGACCCATTCCTCTACATTTACCCCTGACTAATGCATCAAACCTACACATCCCTGCACACTATGGACAATTTAACATGACCAATTCACCTAACCTGCACCCCAATAGAGAGGAGCCCCCAGTAATGAATGTATCCAGGACTTGGGCTTTGTGAGAACAATGGGTAACTTGATGATAGGATACCGGCCTCTGTGGAGTTATTTTAGACTTGACGTATTCTCTCTTGAGTATTTGGGAGCTGGTTGAAGGGTTAAAGATGATTAAGAGTTGATCAGGAAATTAGAGAAAGGATCTATTGACGTCTCCTAGGTTGGCAGGAGAGTCGTCTGAGGAGAGGTTGAGGAGAACGTGCCGAGATTCTTTCGCGTCTGTGGCTGGACTGAGTAGTCGAAGAGTGACTTTGGAGGGAGGGGAGGGAGGGCTGTGACCAGGCGGGGGCATGGGGGAGTGTGGTGTCAGATTAAAGGGGCAGGCCATTTCTGACTGAGATGGGGAGGGCTTCCTTCACCGAAAGAATGGGGGTGATTTCTTTTTAGCATTCTCAACCTCAGAGGGCTGCGAAGTCTCAGTCACTGGGTAGGTTCAAGTCACAAGCTGATGGATTCCTGAAAAATCGATGTCCTCATTCAGGTACAACGCAGGGAAATGGCGTAGAAGTGGACAACCAGCTGCGATCTTCTGGAACGGCGGGACAGGCTCGAGGGGCTGAATGGCCTTCCCCCGAGTCCCGATTCAAAGGGCTGAACAGCCTCCTCTTGTTCCTAAATGCATATCTCAACCCGGCTTGCTTCCTTTCTGTCCACATCGCTGACCCTCACTCCGGACAAATCCATTGGCTCCAATGCCTTGGAAATGGAATCCTGGTCAGGTACACCATGCGATGAGACCAGGCAGTGCCCTTCCCTCGCTGACAGGTGGACGACTGACCAAGTCGTGAAGGAACATAGGTCCCTCTTCCCACCCTCTCCAAGATGGCATTAGTAAAATCCCATGGCGTCATTTCTAAGAAAAGACAGGACGCTGTTCACCCATGCCCTGCCTGATGCCAATGCCAACCAAGCGGGCTCAAGCATGGTGCCATTGGTGGGAGCTTGCTGTGTATGCAAATTGGCATTCTGGATAAAGTAACTGATTGGTCATCAAGCACTGTGGGACCTACTAAGTCCTTTACAATCTCCTCCAGGGCGAAATCAGGTCATTCGGCCCATCAACTCCAAACCTCCAAAGAGCATCCTAACCACAACAACCCCATCCTTGCATTTCCCATGGCTAACCCACCCAACCTGCAAATCCTTGGACACTGTGAGTAATTTAGCACAGCCAATCCACCTAACCTGCGTATCTTTGGACTGTGGGAGGAAACCGAAGCACCCGGAGGAAACTCACGCAGACACGGGGAGAATGTGCAAACTCCAGACAGACAGTCGCCCGAGGCTGGGATTGAACCCGGGTCCCTGGTGCTGTGAGGCAGCAGTGCTGACCACTGAGCCACCGTGCCATCCCTTCTTTCTCACTGGTGGTGCTGTCCAGTTCAGGAGAGGCTGACATAGACATTCCCAGGATGGCTCTTCAGTCGGCAGCTCCCCTTCCACAGCAACAAGCCAAAGATGACTGGGGAGTAGTAGGACCGCTGTTCGACATGGAGGGGCTGCCTCGCAATCGCTGGGTCCAATACACTCTCCAAAGGCAATCAGTCCCCAGCTTCCCTATAACGCTGACTTTAACAGAGGTGCTATACAGTCACTGCCTCGGTTTGAGAGCACCCCTTCCCCTCACAAATGCATCTTCACTTTACCCTTTGACCCTGAACAACCAAATACCCCAACCCAGTTTCCAGATCATCCCATCGCGATTATGTCGCGGTTTCCTTTTCATTGTTTGAGCTTTGTAAAACCATTAAATGAAATGAGAACAACAGACACCTCTCTCTCTCCACAGTAGCCATCAAACCAAGCATGTTTGTTTCAGATTTCCAGCATCCCCAGTGTTTTGCCTTTATTTGAAACGAGGCACAAGCCCAGGGAAGGGCGAGGCTGGCTGCGTGTTTTGGGAGTTTAAAAACCCGAAACCTTTCACAAACATTGGTTTCGTGGTCGTGTGGGTCCCAGAAGTGTGCAGACGAACTGGCACCAAGGTGCGGCTGACATGGTGGCGGAAGTGCCGACCTCCTCAGCGCCCCGACAGCGAGGGTCTTTCGCAGGCAACCGGCCCGGTTCTTCAAATATCTTTCTCAGCCGGAAGCGCCATTGTGAATTGAACTGCTTTCCCTGGAAACCCCGAGTGTAGCAGGCTCGAGAAATGGTAAACGGAGTCCCCGGGCTGCCTGTCTGCTGTTGGATTTGACTGTTAAATCTGATGTTTCTCCTCCCTCTTCATTCTGAACGCACACAACCACACACACACACACTCTCACTCTCAGAGGCTTCGGCCTACTCTGGGAACATTAGCGGAGCCCAGGGGAGTTTGCCTTCAGATCGGAAATCAGGCAGCAGTCAAAACAAATGAGACAGACTGTGGGTTGGGGGGGAGGCGGGGGGGGGGGGGGGGTGGTAGAACTGAGTGTTTGAGAAGTGAGAGTGGCAGCTCTCTGTACCAGGCACTGAGTACCAGGGCTGATAGTGGCATAAGCTCAGCACTGCTGTAACTGCCCTGCGCCCTCCACCCCAACAACTTGACATGATTGATGGAGATATTGAGGTTGAGATGAGGGAGGGCGAGATGGTAATATACAGGAACAAGATCAGGCCCCCCTCAAGCCTGCTCCACCATTCAACAGGATCAGGGCTAATCCAACATTCCTCACATCCCCTTTCCCCGTAGCCATTGCTTCTCTGACTGATCAAGAATCCACCTCAGCCTTAAGTATAGACGAGGACTCTGCCCTCACAGCTCTCTGGGGCAAGGAGTTCTAAAACCTCACAACCCAAATCCAGTGAAGGAGTCCAGGGGACCTCCTTTCTGAGGGGTGGACGATACAACACCAGGTTTCTAACTGCGCCAGCGCTCCCCCCCTCCCCTCCCCTTTCTGTCCTGCATTCACCACTTCACCATTGTCATACAGTCTTTTAGCACAGAAACAGACCCTTCGGCCCAACCAGTCCGTACTGACTGTAATCCCAAACTAAACTCGTCCCTCCTGCCTGCTCCTGGCCCATATCCTTCCAAGGTAAAAACAATGACTGCAGATGCTGGAAACCAGAGTCTAGATTAGAGTGGTGCTGGAAAAGCACGGCAGGTCAGGCAGCATCCGAGGAACAGGGAAATCGACGTTTCGGGCAAAGGCCCTTCCAAACCTTTCCTATTCATGTATCCATCCAAATGTTGCATTGTACCCACATACACCACTTCCTCAGAAAGTTCATTCCACACGTGAACCACTCTCTGTGTAAAACAATTTGCTGCTTATGTCTCTTAAATCTCTCCCCTTAAAAATACGCCCCCTAGTCTTGAAAATCCCCATCTTAGGGAAAAGACAACTACCATCAACTCTATCTATATAAACTTCTATCAGTTCACCTCTCAACTTCCTACGCTCCAATGAGAAAAGTCCCAGCCTATCCAGCCTGTCCTTATAACTCAAACCCTCCCTTCCCAGCAGCATCCTGGTAAATCTCTTCTGAAGCCTCTCCCCGCCTAATAATATCCTTCCTATAACTGGTGGACCAGAACTGAACACAGTACGCCAGAGATAGGAGAGTGAAGGCAGCGTTTGGTATGCTTTCCTTTATTGGTCAGAGTATTGAGGACAGGGGTTGGGAGGTCAAGTTGCGGCCGTACAGGACATTAGTTAGGCCACTGTTGGAATATTGCGTGCAATTCTGGTCTCCTTCCTATCGGAAAGATGTTGTGGAACTTGAAAGGGTTCAGAAAAGATTTACAAGGATGTTGCCGGGGTTGGAGGGTTTGAGCTATAGGGAGATGCTGAACAGGCTGGGGCTGTTTTCCCTGGAGCGTCGGGGGCTGAGGGGTGACCTTATTGAGGTTTATAAAATCATGAGGGGCATGGATAGGATAAATAGACAAAGTCTTTTCCCTGGGGTGAGGGAGTCCAGAACTCAAGGGCAGAGGGGAAAGATATAAAAGAGACCTAAGGGGCAACTTTTTCACGCAGAGGGTGGTATGTGTATGGAATGAGCTGCCAGAGGATGTGGTGGAGGCTGGTACAATTGCAACATTTAAGAGGCATTTGGATGGGTATATGAATAGGAAGGGTTTGGAGGGATATGGGCCGGGTGCTGGCAGGTGGGACTAGATTGGGTCGGGATATCTGGTCGGCATGGACAGGTTGGACCGAAGGGTCTGTTTCTATTCTGTACATCTCTATGACTCTATGAGTCTAAAAGGCCTCACCAACGTCCTGTACAACCTCAACATAGCATCCCAACTGTTCTATATATCTGATTTATCCCAACACAGCCCAGGAACGTCACTAGCCTCAAGGCTGCATGGACTTGTTTTTAAATGTACTTTAAAATATCTCCACAGTCACAGGATTTCAGAGGTTCAGCTGCTGTTTTTATTTGTATCTGTTCATGGGATGAAGGTCGCATCACATGGTAGACCAGCATTTATTACTTTTCCCTAAAGGGTGAACCACAACACTGTGGGTCTGAATGCATCTAATATCCAGGCCATGCAAAGATGGCGGATTTGCCTCCCTGAAGGACATGACTGAACCAGGTGGGCTTTTAACTACCATCAGCGGTGGTTATACGCTCGCCATTAGGCTAGCAATTTTTACGTTGAATTCAAACTTCAGCATCTGCCATCTTCAGTGGGATTCGATCATCTGCCCCTCGGTTATTTGGCTGGGGTTTTGAATTTCGAGTCCAGTGACATTACCGCCACACACTGCCTCCCTCCCAACATTGCTCCGTCCCTTCCCTTCTGGGAGCTGTTACTTATTTTTGCTGTCAGAGGCCACCTCAGGGCTTATTCAGTCAAGCGTAGTATCTGCTATTGTAACAGCTTGTCCCACCGCCCCCTGGCAGCACATACCTAGCATTCTCTGTGTAAGAAAACCACTCCAGAGGGAGATGTCGCTGCTACTGAGCCGATGTTAAAAGTGGAAAGGATCCTGAAGAGCTACAGCAACTTGCCAGACCGAACTGTCACTCCTTAACCCCTGCTCAAAGCCCACACACTGTTCTGGGATCAGAGCCCGACACAACATTCCGAAAGGGCCAATTCCGAACCTCCAAAGGTGGATCGTAGGAGGCCAGCCCAACAATTTAATCTGCTCGGAGATGATTTATAACGTCATGAAGCTGAACCAGAGTTTGATTGGTAGAATCATAATATCCCAACAGTGTGGAAACAGGCCCTTCGGCCCAACAAGTTCACACTGACCCTCCGAACAGTAACCCACCCAGACCCATTCCCCTACTGTATTACTCTACATTTACCCCTGACTAATGCACCTAACCTACACATCCCTGAACACTACGGGCAGCTTAGCGTGGCCGATCCACCTAACTTTGGACTGTGGGAGGAAACCCACGCAGACACGGGGAGAATGTGCAAACTCCATACAGACAGTTGCCCGAGGTGGGAATTGAACCCGGATCCGGGCAGCAGTGCCACTGTGCTGCTCATGGAGAATGGGACTGCGTGTGCTGAGGCTAAACTGGACAGGAACTGTATAGCTGGAGACAATTCGAACATGCTGGAGAAACCCAGTAAGTCTGGCAGCCTTTGTATAGAGAGAGAGAGAAAGATAGAATTAACACTTCCGGTCCAGATGTCTGTCTCAAACCTTCTTTGTTCCAGAGAAAGGTCTTTGGACTCGAAACATTAACTCTGCTCCTCTCTCCACAGATGCTGCCAGACCTGCTGTGTTTCTCCAGCGTTCTTTGTGTTTGCTTCAGAATTTCCCACAGTCCTTTGCTTTGAGGGCAATGTAAGTTGACTTCTTAGAACTACAAACAGCAGACTGGATAAGGTCAGCACCAGCAGACGATGTGTGGGCAGAGTGGAAAAGTGCGGCGCTGGAAAAGCACAGCCGGTCAGGCAGCATCCGAGGAGCAGGAGAGTCGACGTTCCGGGCATAAGCCCTTCATCAGGAAGGTGCGGGCAGAAACTAGTAGCTATGATGTACTGGGGAATCAGTAGATACGGATGCTTGCGTTCTTGTGCAACCCCGCCTTATAGAAAAATCGCCTTTTGAAACAGCGCTTGAAGTGTTGGCGATGTAATCGCATTACAGCCAACACACGTTTTAAATGTTGGTGCTTTAGAAATGGCGTCCCCAATTCATGGACCGTGTTACAGCGAATTCCCATGAACGGAAACGCACGTCACAGCCTGTACTGTACAATCAGAAACTAACTGAGGTTTGCATCGCTAAGAGGAGTCAAGAGTTACGTGGGACAGCTGAGGGCACGGGAGCAAGAGTAGAGTAGGCCATTACGCCTGTTCTGTGATTCAGTAAGAGCGTGGCTGATCTGACTGCAGCCTCAGCATCACTTTCCAGCCTCCATTCCCCTTCTCCCCCCCCCCACTTCCTTGGGCCATCAAACGCAGCCCTGAGTCTTCTCAATGACCCATATAGCCTCCATTGTGCCCCAGGGACGAGAACTCCAGACACTAATAACCCTGTGGGCCAGGAAAAAGGTTCCCCGTCTTTAAAAGGGAGACCTCGTAAACTGCGGCCCCTTAGCTCTAGTGAAGGCCTATGAGGTGGTTTTTAATGGATGGCTCAGGGTGGGGGGGGGAGGTCACATGCAGGTCGGACCAGGTAAGGCCAGTGGATGTCCTTTTGAAAATGATGCTACTCAATCAGATGGAGACGGACGTCACCAATGCCAGAGATCATGGGAAGCCCTCACAAGACGAGCTTTCGATTCCTGATCACGAGTCAAATTTAAGTCTCACCATCTACTGTGGTGGAATGATCAACTCAGCCCCCAGAGCACTGCCATTTGCTTCCAGTGTGCTCATTCAGTGACATTCCACGGCCGCACTGCCTCTGAAGCGTTTTGGCAGAGGAAAAGTTGGATGTTATATTATTGTTACCAACATTGTGGACACAGGTGAGCCCGTAGGGTGTCAGTGCATTGTGGGTACTTACCCACGCTGGCTAGGCTTCCAACCTGCTCCACCTAATCTAGGCTGGGGAGAGGGGTGTTCTACCATGGGCTTCACTAACTCTGGGTTATGAAGGGGGTAAGTCTACCCATGGCCGGTCGGTGAAGCTTCCACAGTTGAATATCCCACTGTCAAAGCTCCTTCTCACATTGGGGGGTGGGGACAGACTCCTTGGTGGCTCAGTGCTCGATCCTGCTGCCTATTGGCTGGTAGGTCAATGGGTGCCAAACTTCACCCAAAAGCCTGACACCCAGGGAGATGGGGGGGAAAACCGTGTTGAGGCAGATGGTCAGCCATGATCTAGAATGGGCGGGTCAGCCTCAAGGGGCTGAATGGCCTATATTTTTAACTGACCCAGAAAGGATTGAACAGGGCGACCCCGGTTGTGTCAGCCAGCCCTTGACGGAGAGTGCAATGTGTTGCGTGTGCCTGAGGGTGAGAGGCCGTCGCCGAGGGCCAGCCAGAGACTGGGAAAGGGCTGAGGCGTGGTGCCTCCTGAAGTCGAAGAGCGCACGCTAACCTCGGCTCATGCAGGGCACTGGAGCCCCAGCGTTGAGACAGGGGCTGACCGGGAGGGGCAAGAGCGGCGTTAAAATGGGGGAAACGCTGTCACATCCAGTTCAAAGGCAAGGGAGGGAGAGACGTCGCGAGAGAGAGAGAGAGAGAGAGAGAACTTAGAAACTTGCAGATTCGGGAGGCAAGCCAAAGGGCTTTACCTTTGAGATCACCGAGCAGACCTGCACTTCATTCAGACTGAGGCAACTCTTATCACAAAAAGCTCTTCGGTGGCCCCATTAACCTCCTTGAGGTGGAATCTTGACAGCGTCATGGCGATAGTGGAGTTTCAGTGGGGCTTGTTACTGTGGGGCGATACTGTGGTTGAAGTCACAGCCTAAACTATTGATCCTTTGACTTGATCAGTACCCCAGTCACGTCTGCGCACAAGTTCCTCAGCGCAGCCCGTGGTCCCTTGGCTTCAGCCTCTGAAATAATTAGGAAAACGTCTTATTAAAGTAGCACGGAAGGCTCCAGGCCAGAGGCAGAGCTGCAGCGGGGTGATTAATGCCCTTGCAAAGGCAGAGAGGAGGTTGGAGAGGGGTTGGAAACCAGCTTTGATCTGCACTGACGGGAGTGAAAAATGAAACAAGAGAAAGCAGAGAGGAGACAGACATGACAGGAAGAGGTTAAGATCAGGTCAGACCTTACTGAATGGTGGAGCAGGCTCGATGGGCCGAATGGCCTGCTGTTGTTCCTTCCTCCGATGTAAGATGTCAAGGGATTGGACAGAAACCCTTGCACCGTGAGATACTTCAGGGCTAAAGGCGGACTCTGAGGTCTTGTAAAACCTCATTCCCAGGTATTCAGTCAGGAAGGGGGGTTTGTCCAACAGCAGACTCAGCCTGTATCTCTCTCCCCCATGGTGTCGCATGGAGCAGAGAGCTTGGCAGACAGAAAAGGGGTTTCTTCAAAGGGCAGGAAGCAGAGAGGTAATCTGCTCACAGCAAGGAAGAGGAACACTGGCACTTATATAATGCAGTTCACTCAGCACTTTATATATTACATAGTGTAGAGTGAACCTTACCCTGTATCTAACCCCGTGCTGTCCCTGTCCTGGGAGTGTTTGATTGGGATAGTGTAGAGGGAGCTTTACTCTGTATCTAACCCCATGCTGTCCCTGTCCTGGGGAGTGTTTGATGGGGACAGTGTAGAGGGAGCTTTACTCTGTATCTAACCCCAATGCTGTCCCTGTCCTGGGAGTGTTTGATGGGGACAGTGTAGAGGGAGCTTTACTCTGTATCTAACCCCATGCTGTCCCTGTCCTGGGGAGTGTTTGATGGGGACAGTGTAGAGAGAGCTTTACTCTGTATCTAACCCCAATGCTGTCCCTGTCCTGGGAGTGTTTGATGGGGGACAGTGTAGAGGGAGCTTTACTCTGTATCTAACCCCAATGCTGTCCCTGTCCTGGGAGTGTTTGATGGAGACAGTGTAGAGGAAGCTTTACTCTGTATCTAACCCCAATGCTGTCCCTGTCCTGGGGAGTGTTTGATGGGGACAGTATAGAGGGAGCTTTACTCTGTATCTAACCCCATGCTGTCCCTGTCCTCAGGAGTGTTTGTTGGGGGACAGTGTAGAGGGAGCTTTACTCTGTATCTAACCCCATGCTGTCCCTGTCCTGGGAGTGTTTGTTGGGGGACAGTGTAGAGGGAGCTTTACTCTGTATCTAACCCCATGCTGTCCCTGTCCTGGGGAGTGTTTGATGGGAAGGGTGCACTGGCCCTGGAGCGTGTTCAGAGGAGGTTAACGAATGAAAAGCTTAACATACGGGGAATGTTTGAGCTCCACTGGGTCTATACTCGATGGAGTTCAGAAGGATGGGGGGGGGGGATCTAACTGAAGCTTACAGAATACTGAATGGCTTGGACAGAGTGGTCATTGGGAAGATGTTTCCATTGGTAAGAGAGACGAGGGCCCGAGGGCACAGCCTTAGAGTAAAGGGAAGACCCTTTAGGATGGAGATAGGGAGAAACGTCTTCAGGCAGAGAGTGGGGAGTCTGTGGAACTCATTGCCACAGAAGGTTGTGGAGGCCAGGTCATTGAGATAGGTAGGATCTTGAATATTGGGGGAATCAAGGGTTAGGAGGAGAAAGCGGGAGAATTGAGTGAGAAACTTATCATGTTTGAATGGCGAAGCAGACTCGATGGGCTGAATGGCCTAATTTCTGTTCCTATGTCTAATGGTCCTATTTCATATCTTTTTTTAATTCGCTCACAGGATGCGGGCCAGCCCTTTGAGACAGTAGTAGTAAGCTGCCTTGCTGAACTGATGCAGGGGGCGCCCACAGTGCTCTCCAGGGGCACCTTTCAGCATTTTGTCCCGGTGGTGTATTTCCAACGGGGAGTGGCTTGGAGGAGAACCGGTAGGTGGCTCTGTTCCTCACAGGTCTCTGCTGCCCTTGACGTGGAGGCCTCGGGTTTGGAAGGAGGTTTGGGGCCTTCCTGAGTGTTTGTCAGTTATTACCCTCCCAATTGGTCAGGCCTATTGGTGACCTCCAAGAGGCCTTACTTGGATTTCAGAACATTCTTAGATGGTTTCAAATGCCTGCCTCTAACATTTACATTCATAGGGGAGGAGGCAACGGACGAGTGATAATATCACTGGGCTGTTAATCCAGAGATTTACGCATTGGTCTGAGGCCTGGTTTGAACCCTATCTCCATAATGTGTCCTCAATTTTTTTTTTAAATGCAAACTAAGAGTGAAAAGACAGCCATGAAACCATTGTTGATCGTCAGGGAAAAAAACAAAACTATCTGGTTCACTAATGACCCTCAGGGAAGGAAATCTGCCATCCTTACCTGGTCTGGCCTACATGTGACTCCAGACCCACAGCAATGTGGTTGACTCTTAACTGCTGTCTAGGGCAATTAGGGATGGGCAATAAATGGTGGTCTAGCCAATCCAAAACCAGAGCGCATAGGTTTAAGGTGAGAGAGGAAAGATTTAAAAGGGATCTCAGAGGCAACTTTTTCATGCAGAGGGTATGGTATTGAATGAGCTGCCAGAGGAAGTGGTGGAGGCTGGGATAGTTACAACATTTAAAAGGCATCTGGATGGGTAGATGAATAGGAAGGGTTTGGAGGGATATGGGATAGGTGCTGGCAAACAGGACTAGATTAGGGTTAGGATATATGGACGAGTTGGACAGGAGGGTCTGCTCCCGTGCTGTACATCTCTATGACTCCATGGCTGTCGGAAATGGAGGGGTGACACCATGGCAACCACTGGCAAACAGAGACACTGGCGCTGCTGTGGCATTCTGGGGTGCCTCAGAACGCCCGCCGTGCTATAATCACCAACAAGGTATCAACATGGTCATAGCCTAAATCGGCATGGCAACCCTGAGGTTGTGTTACAATGTTGGAAAAGAGAGACGCCACCCAATGATCCAATCACAGTGGCCATGGAGACCAGGAGGGGAAGGTAGGCAGGTCAGCAGCTTCGGGATCGAGGGAACAGGAGAGGGCTCTCAGTCAACACCGAGAGGGAATGAGAGGAGGCGAACTGGGAGGAGGCTGTGAGTTCAGGGCTCGGACAGGGGGTTGCAAGAAAGGAGATTTGTCCAGGCGGCCTAGTGGAAGGGAGGCACGTGGCGGAGGAGGCTGATTGGATCATCTCCATCTTTGAAGCTCCACGTGCTCCTCCCACCAGTTGCTGGAGGGGAGGGGGATTCAAGTGGATGGTTTGCATTCAGGAGAAGAGGCCAGAGGTTACCTCCACGTTCCAAGATGGTCCTCGAGTGGTCAGCCCAGGACAAGAGGGCTCGGGGAGAGGGTTCAGTGATTCGGCTAGATCTGGCAGGGAATGAGGAACCAGTTGTCCACCAGATCCGTTCAAGTCTACATCCCTTGGCCAACGTGCATGGAGGTGAGGGGGTTGGTAAAGGGAAAGGCCAGGGTGAGTGTGTGTGTGTTTGTGTGTGAGAGAGAGAGGAATGGTTTCACAGGGACGAGGACGTCAAAGCGTGGAGGTGAGGCTGTGATGGAGTCAACCCCTCACTGCTGATATGTTGTGGGGAACAGACGGTCTGGGAATACAAAGTTGGGATCCGGAAAGCTCACATGTCATAGAATTATAGAGTCATAGAGATGTACAGCACAGAAACAGACCCTTCGGTCTAACCCGTCCATGCCGACCAGATATCACAATCCAATCTAGTCCCACCTGCCAGCATCCGGCCCATATCCCTCCAAACCCTTCCTATTCATATATCCATCCAAATGTCTCTTAAATGTTGTAATTGTACCAAACTCTACCACATCATCTGGCAGCTCATTCCATACACGTACCACCCTCTGTGTGAAAAGGTTGCGCCCTTTATACCTTTCCCCTCTCACCCTAAACCTATGCCCTCTAGTTCTGGACTCCCCCACCCCAGGGAAAAGACCCCAGGGACTATCCTATCTATGCCCATCATGATTTTATAAACTTCTATAAGGTCACCCCTCAGCCTCCGATGCTCCAGGGAAAACAGCCCCAGCCTGTCCAGCCTCTCCCTGTAGCTCAAACCCTCCAACCCTGGCAACATCCTTGTAAATCGTTTCTAAGCCCTTTCAAGTTTCACAACATCTTTCCGATAGGAAGGAGACCAGAATTGCGCGCAATATTCCAACAGTGGCCTAACCAATGTCCTGTACAGCTGCAACATGACCTCCCAACTCCTGTACTCAATACTCTGACCAATAAAGGAAAGCATACCAAACGCCTTCTTCACTATTCTATCTACCTGTGACTCCACTTTCAAGGAGCTATGAACCTGCACTCCACAGTCTCTTTGTTCAGCTACATTCCCTAGGACCTTACCATTAAGTGTATAAGTCCTGCTAAGATTTGCTTTCCCAAAATGCAGCACCTCGCATTTATCTGAATTAAACTCCATCTGCCACTTCTCAGCCCATTGGCGCATCTGATCAAGATCCTGTTGTAATCTGTGGTAACCCTCTTCGCTGTCCACTACACCTCCAATTTTGGTGTCATCTGCAAACTTACTAACTGTACCTCTTATGCTCGCATCCAAATCATTTATATAAATGACAAAAAGTAGAGGGCCCAGCACCGATCCTTGCGGAACTCCATTGGTCACAGGCCTCCAGTCTGAAAAACAACCCTCCACCACCACCCTCTGTCTTCTACCTTTGAGCCAGTTCTGTATCCAAATGGCTAGTTCTCCCTTTATTCCATGAGATCTAACCTTGCTAATCAGTCTCCCACGGGGAACCTTGTCGAACGCCTTACTGAAGTCCATATAGATCACATCTACTGCTCTGCCCTCAGCAATCTTCTTTGTTATTTCTTCAAAAAAACTCAATCAAGTTTGTGAGACATGATTTCCCACGCACAAAGCCATGTTGACTATCCCGAATCAGTCCTTGCCTTTCCAAATACATATACATCCTGTCCCTCAGGATTCTCTCCAACAACTTGCCCACCACCAACGTCAGGCTCACTGGTCTATAGTTCCCTGACTTGTCCTTACCATCCTTCTGAAACAGTGGCACCATGTTTGCCAATCTCCAGTCTTCCAGCATCTCACCTGTGACTATCGATGATCCAAATATCTCAGCAAGAGGCCCAGCAATCACTTCTCTAGCTCCTCACAGAGCTCTCGGATAGACCTGATCAGGTCCTGGGGATTTATCGACTTTTAACTGTTTCAAGACAACCAGCACTTCCTCCTCTGTAATACGGACACTTTGCAAGATGTCACCATCTATTTCCCTACATTCTACATCTTCCATGTCCTTTTCCACAGTAAATACCGATGCAAAATACTCATTTAGTATCTCTCCCATTTGCTGCAGCTCCACACAAAGGCCGTAAAATTGTGGGATAGGTCTGTCCAGGGGCAGATACAGGAAGAAGCTCAGATTGGGATGGGGAAAAAGGAGGGGTCGGGAGTGTAGTGTGATGCAAGGAAGTGATCAATGCTCACATAACAAAAGTGTCTCAAATTGACATAGCCCCTCTAATATCACACTTCACAGGGAGGGTGACGAAAGGATGAGGGGTGAGTGACGTAAGGAGGTATTGGGCCAGGTGATGATAAAGTCCATCATATACGTGGCTTTAAGGACGGGTTTAAAAAACAAGAGAGAGGGATAGGCTGAGGGAGGAAATTCCAGAGATCAGGCCCTTGGTAACTGAAGGCCCAGTCACCGGGTGGGGGAGCAATTAAACGCTAAGGTCACTCCTGAGGCCAGAATGTGAGGGGGTGGGGGGGGGGGTGGACGATGAGGTGAGAGGAGTGTGAGGGGAGGGCAGTGTGAGGGGAGGGGAGTGTGAGGGGAGGGGAGTGTAATGGGAGGGGAGTGTGAGGGGAGGGGAGTGTGAGGAGGGGGGAGTATGAGGGGAGGGGAGTGTAATGGGAGGGGGGAGTGTGACGGGAGGGGAGTGTAGTGGGAGGGGAGTGTGAGGGGAGGGCAGTGTGAGGGGAGGGCAGTGTGAGGGGAGGGGAGTGTGAGGGGAGGGCAGTGTGAGGGGAGGGGAGTGTAATGGGAGGGGAGTGTGAGGGGAGAGTGTGAGGAGGGGGGAGTGTGAGGGGAGGGGAGTGTAATGAGAGGGGAGTGTGAGGGGAGGGGAGTGTGAGGGGAGGGGTGTGTAAGGAGGGGGTAGTGTGAGGTGAGGGGAGTATGAGGAGGGATGTGTGAGGTGAGGGGTGTGTGAGGAGTGCTGATATCTCAGTGGGTGGTGAGGGTGGAGGTGATTGCAGGGGTAGGGTGTGGTGACGGGAGATCTGTAAAACAAGGTTGAGCCAAGGCTGGGGAGCTAACTGTCAGGGAGTGAGCCCGGTGTGTCTAAGAGAATAAACAACAGGCAGAAATGGAGCTGAATGGACAGATGTTGGAAGCTTATTGACAGCAATAAAGATTCAAGTTTACATTTCACACAGAACTGCAGATTCTTCCATTTCTCAGTCAGAACTCCTGAGTCTCCAATCCAAAACTCATTATCCCATCCCCCACAGTCCTTTCCAATCAACGTCTCTTTCGAAAGTACATGTTCAAACTTGACACCTTTGAGCTTCGTAATGAGGTCGGGAGTTTGTACGTGTGTGTGCGTGTTTGTGGGACTGGGTGGTACATGTATGAGGTAATGTGTATCTGTGTATTCATTTTTGTGTGAGCACATGTGTGTGTTTATATAAGTGGTTTTGTGTGCGTATAAATGTACACATGCTTGTCTGTCATTTATGTGTACGTGTCTGGCTATGTAAGTGTGCATGGGTACAAGTGTATATGTATGTAAAAATGTATGTGCTGTTTGTAAGCATATGTGTGTAAATGTGTCGCTGTGTGTGCGTGCAATGTGCTCTGTCTAAGCTTGTGTTGTGTGTGCACGTGTGTATGTATGTCTGTGCATTAATGTGTGCGTCTGTGTATAAAGTGTAAATGTATGTGTGTAAATGCGTGAGTAAAATGTAAACGCGTGTGGGTGTGTGTGTGCAAGTGTGGGTGTGTGTGTGTAAGTGTGGGTGTGTGTGTGTGTAAGTGTGGGTGTGTGTGCGTAAGTGTGTGTGTGTGTGTGTGTGTGTGTAAGTGTGGGAGTGTGTGTGTGTAAGTGTGTGGGGGTGTGTATGTGTGTGTAAGTGTGTGGGTGTGTGTGTGTAAGTGTGTGTGCGTATGTAAGTGTGGGTGTGTGTGTGTGTAAGTGTGAGAGTGTGTAAGTGTGTGTGTATGTGGGTGTGGGTGTGTAAGTGTGGGTGTGTGTGTAGGTGTGTGTGGGTGTGTGTGTGTAAGTGTGTGTGTGTAAGTGTATGGGTGTGTGTGTAAGTGTGGGTGTGTGTGTAAGTGTGGATGTGTGTGTATGTAAGTGTGTGTGTGTGTGTAAATGTGTGTGTGTAAGTGTAAGTGTGGGTGTGTGTGTAAGTGTAAGTGTGTGTGTGTGTAAGTGTAAGTGTGGGTGTGTGTGTGTAAGTGTAAGTGTGGCTGTGCGTGTGTGTAAGTGTGGGTGTGTGTGTAAGTGTGGATGTGTGTGTATGTAAGTGTGTGTGTGTGTAAATGTGTGTGTGTAAGTGTAAGTGTGGGTGTGCGTGTGTGTAAGTGTGGGTGTGTGTGTAAGTGTGGATGTGTGTGTATGTAAGTGTGTGTGTGTGTAAATGTGTGTGTGTAAGTGTAAGTGTGGGTGTGTGTGTGTAAGTGTAAGTGTGGCTGTGCATGTGTGTAAGTGTGGGTGTGTGTGTAAGTGTGGATGTGTGTGTATGTAAGTGTGTGTGTGTGTAAATGTGTGTGTGTAAGTGTAAGTGTGGGTGTGTGTGTAAGTGTGGGTGTAGACACAATGGAATTCTCTGAAGAGCTGCAGCTGCTGAGGTCATGGTAAAGGAGGGAAGGAGAGGGAAAGAAGGGGGTGGGGGAGAGAGAGAGAGAGATAGACTGCAGCAGTGCCTGATGAAAAAAACATGAACTCTGTCACAACCGCAGCAAGCAGAAGGACAAATACCAATTTATTTCTGCATCTACAGCAGCAGTAATGGCAATCTTTCTCTCCCCTGCTGAGAGGTGTCACAGCCACAAAGTGGACAACTTAATTCCTGCCGCTCATCCCCATCGCCCCCTATACCCTGGGCGCGGTGCGGTCAATACCCGCTCTCTCAGGGCAATGCTGCACTCTCAGGTGTGCGAGGCCACTCTGCCTCTGAGTCAGAAAGCTCAAAGCCCACTCCGGAGATGGGGGCCCAGAGTTTGAGCTGGGCATTGCCAGGGCGGTACCGAGGGAGTGCCACCTTGCAGCAGGCTCTGACAGACACCACGCCAGAACGCTGCGGTTCCCATGGGATTGGCGACTGATGGCGGAACTGGGAATGGGTGGGTCCGGCCTAAGAACAGCAAAGCCTCACAGCGAAGGCCCAGCAGCGAGGGCCAACAGAGGATACGGAGGCACATCCGAGCTTAGTCACTCACTCTTATCGAAACATGGGTTCGGATCTCTCCAGAGACAAAACTTGGAATTAAAAATAAGATAGACCAACAGCGATTGTGTCTTTGAGAATGCCTCTGGTTCACTTTCCCCAGTCTGAGCTGCATGTGATCTTGGACCCATAGCCATAGTGCTGGCTCCTAGCTGCTCTCCCTGTAAGCTGTTCAGCTGCAGGACAGTTCGAGATGGGTAAGCAATGCAGGCCGAGACAGTGATACGTTGCCCATCGGGATATGGGGGGCAGAATTCCTCTCCTCCTCCCGGACGGTCAACGTAGCAGGCCGTCTGTGACCCAGCAGTAAAAAGGGAGTAGGTGCTGAACACTTCAGCTCCCCTTCCCACTTCACCAAGGATATGCAGGTCCTGGGCCTCCTCCATTGGCAAACCCTTACCACCTGATGCCTGGAGGAAGAACGCTTCATCTTCTGCCTTGGCGCCCTGCAACCCCGCGGGATTAATGTGGATTTCACCAGTTACCTCATTTCCCCTCCCCCCCACATTATCCCAGTCCCAAGCCTCCAACGCGGCACCGCCCCCTTGACCTGTCCATCATCTTTCCCATCTATCCACTCCACCCTCCTCCCCGACCTATCCCCTTCACCCACACCTTCATCCAACTGTTGCATTCTCAGCTACCTTCCCCCCCCACCCCCCCAACCCCACCCAGCCCTCCTGGCCCACAAACCTCATTCCTGATGAAGGGCTTTTGCCCAAAACCTCATTTCTCCTACTCGTCAGATGCTGCCCGACTTGCTGTGCTTTTCGAGCTCCACACTCTCAACAATAGCAGTCGGTTCGAATGAACCCAACAAAGCAGACAGTACTGCCCTATCTTTTCATTCGAAAGCAGCATGAGAGCGTTGTTAGCAAGGTTGGCATTTGGCGCTCATCCCTAATTGACCTTGAGCTGAACTGGCTCACCTTTGGGTATGCCTGGCACTCCTCCTGGCATGCCCTCCTGCACTCTCCACTGAACCAGGGTCGATCCCCCATTCAGAGTACATTTTATGCCCTTGCCAACCTCAGTGCTTCCTCCAAATGTTGTTCAATATCAGCTGAGGAAGGATGGCACATGGTAATCTGCAGGATTGGTACGGTAACCTGTACTCCACTGTCATTACTCGAGAGTTCTGGTTGACAAAATGAGACAGAGATCAATGAAAGAGAGACTACATCAGCAATTCCAGATGGAGCTGACAATTTTGCACAACTGTCGTGAGTGTTATATATTTGCAAAGCTCTGGTATTCATCTCTCAATGATCAGTATGTCAATTACAGAGCAGCTTAATTAACTGCAAATCTGACTGTCAAATTTGGATTTGGTGCTAATTGCAAAGTGAGGGTTCTCAGTGGGAGACATTGCCATCATGTTCATTAATGTGGGATGTGGAACATTCACAGCAAAAGGCCTGTCACCAAAACACTGGGCCTGGCACGTAGATAACAAGCAGCTCAGACTATTCCGAGCTCATTACTCATACCTGTGAGACTCTCGCACAGCAGAGGCCCTGGACCGTAGGGGGTGAACCCTGTTAAAGGGGAAATAAGCAGCTGTCTAAACTGGGTGAGGGTCACTCACTGTGTAACTGTACAGAATCAGTGCTTATTCAGCAGGGTAAGGGTCACTCACTGTGTAACTGTACAGAATCAGTGCTTATTCAGCAGGGTAAGGGTCACTCACTGTGTAACTGTACAGAATCAGTGCTTATTCAGCAGGGTAAGGGTCACTCACTGTGTAACTGTACAGAATCAGTGCTTATTCAGCAGGGTAAGGGTCACTCACTATGTAACTGTACAGAGTCAGTGTTTATTCAGCAGGGTAAGGGTCACTCACTGTGTAACTGTACACAGTCAGTGTTTATTCAGCAGGGTACGGGTCACACACTGTGTAACTGTACAGAGTCAGTGTTTATTCAGCAGGGTAAGGGTCACTCACTGTGTAACTGTACACAGTCAGTGCTTATTCAGCAGGGTAAGGGTCACTCACTGTGTAACTGTACACAGTCAGTCTTTATTCAGCAGGGTAAGGGTCACTCACTGTGTAACTGTACAGAGTCAGTGTTTGTACAGCAGGGTAAGGGTCACTCACTGTGTAACTGTACACAGTCAGTGTTTATACAGCAGAGTAAGGGTCACTCACTGTGTAACTGTACACAGTCAGGGTTTATTCAGCAGGGTAAGGGTCACACACTGTGTAACTGTACACAGTCAGTGTTTATTCAGCAGGGTAAGGGTCACTCACTGTGTAACTGTACAGAGTCAGTATTTATTCAGCAGGGTAAGGGTCACTCACTGTGTAACTGTACACAGTCGGTATTTATTCAGCAGGGTAAGGGTCACACACTGTGTAACTGTACACAGTCAGTGTTTATTCAGCAGGGTAAGGGTCACTCACTGTGTAACTGTACACAGTCAGTATTTATTCAGCAGGGTAAGGGTCACACACTGTGTAACTGTACACAGTCAGTGTTTATTCAGCAGGGTAAGGGTCACTCACTGTGTAACTGTACAGAGTCAGTGTTTATGCAGCAGGGTAAGGGTCACACACTGTGTAACTGTACACAGTCAGTCTTTATTCAGCAGGGTAAGGGTTACTAACTGTGTAACTGCACACAGTCAGTGTTTATTCAGCAGGGTAAGGGTCACTCACTGTGTAACTGTACACAGTCAGTGTTTATTCAGCAGGGTAAGGGTCACTCACTGTGTAACTGTACAGAGTCAGTGTTTATTCAGCAGGGTAAGGGTTACTAACTGTGTAACTGTACAGAGTCAGTGTTTATTCAGCAGGGTAAGGGTTACTAACTGTGTAACTGTACAGAGTCAGTGTTTATTCAGTTGGGTAAGGATCACTCACTGTGTAACTGTACAGAGTCAGTGTTTATTCAGCAGGGTAATGGTCACACACTGTGTAACTGTACACAGTCAGTGTTTATTCAGCAGGGTAAGGGTCACTCACTGTGTAACTGTACAGAGTCAGTGTTTATTCAGCAGGGTAAGGGTCACTCACTGTGTAACTGTACACAGTCAGTCTTTATTCAGCAGGGTAAGGGTCACTCACTGTGTAACTGTACACAGTCAGTGTTTATTCAGCAGGGTAATGGTCACACACTGTGTAACTGTACACAGTCAGTGTTTATTCAGCAGGGTAAGGGTCACTCACTGTGTAACTGTACACAGTCAGTGTTTATTCAGCAGGGTAAGGGTCACTCACTGTGTAACTGTACACAGTCAGTATTTATGCAGCAGGGTAAGGGTCACTCACTGTGTAACTGTACACAGTCAGGGTTTATTCAGCAGGGTAAGGGTCACACACTGTGTAACTGTACACAGTCAGTGTTTATTCAGCAGGGTAAGGGTCACTCACTGTGTAACTGTACAGAGTCAGTATTTATTCAGCAGGGTAAGGGTCACTCACTGTGTAACTGTACACAGTCGGTATTTATTCAGCAGGGTAAGGGTCACACACTGTGTAACTGTACACAGTCAGTGTTTATTCAGCAGGGTAAGGGTCACTCACTGTGTAACTGTACACAGTCAGTATTTATTCAGCAGGGTAAGGGTCACACACTGTGTAACTGTACACAGTCAGTGTTTATTCAGCAGGGTAAGGGTCACTCACTGTGTAACTGTACAGAGTCAGTGTTTATGCAGCAGGGTAAGGGTCACACACTGTGTAACTGTACACAGTCAGTGTTTATTCAGCAGGGTAAGGGTTACTAACTGTGTAACTGCACACAGTCAGTGTTTATTCAGCAGGGTAAGGGTCACTCACTGTGTAACTGTACACAGTCAGTGTTTATTCAGCAGGGAAAGGGTCACTCACTGTGTAACTGTACACAGTCAGCGTTTATTCAGCAGGGTAAGGGTCACTCACTGTGTAACTGTACACAGTCAGTGTTTATTCAGCAGGGTAAGGGTCACTCACTGTGTAACCGTACAGAGTCAGTGTTTATTCAGCAGGGTAAGGGTTACTAACTGTGTAACTGTACAGAGTCAGTGTTTATTCAGTTGGGTAAGGGTCACTCACTGTGTAACTGTACAGAGTCAGTGTTTATTCAGCAGGGTAAGGGTCACACACTGTGTAACTGTACAGAGTCAGTGTTTATTCAGCAGGGTAAGGGTCACTAACTGTGTAACTGTACACAGTCAGCGTTTATTCAGCAGGGTAAGGTTCACTCACTGTGTAACCGTACAGAGTCAGTGTTTATTCAGCAGGGTAAGGGTCACTCACTGTGTAACCGTACAGAGTCAGTGTTTATTCAGCAGGGTAAGGGTCACTCACTGTGTAACTGTACACAGTCAGTGTTTATTCAGCAGGGTAATGGTCACACACTGTGTAACTGTACACAGTCAGTGTTTATTCAGCAGGGTAAGGGTCACTCACTGTGTAACTGTACAGAGTCAGGGTTTATTCAGCAGGGTAAGGATCACTCACTGTGTAACTGTACAGAGTCAGTGTTTATTCAGCAGGGTAATGGTCACACACTGTGTAACTGTACACAGTCAGTGTTTATTCAGCAGGGTAAGGGTCACTCACTGTGTAACTGTACAGAGTCAGTATTTATTCAGCAGGGTAAGGGTCACTCACTGTGTAACTGTACACAGTCAGTCTTTATTCAGCAGGGTAAGGGTCACTCACTGTGTAACTGTACACAGTCAGTGTTTATTCAGCAGGGTAAGGGTCACTCACTGTGTAACCGTACAGAGTCAGTCTTTATTCAGCAGGGTAAGGGTCACTCACTGTGTAACTGTACAGAGTCAGGGTTTATTCAGCAGGGTAAGGGTCACTCACTGTGTAACTGTACAGAGTCAGGGTTTATTCAGCAGGGTAAGGGTCACTCACTGTGTAACTGTACAGAGTCAGGGTTTATTCAGCAGGGTAAGGGTCACTCACTGTGTAACTGTACAGAGTCAGTGTTTATTCAGCAGGGTAAGGGTCACACACTGTGTAACTGTACAGAGTCAGTGTTTATTCAGCAGGGTAAGGGTCACACACTGTGTAACTGTACACAGTCAGTGTTTATTCAGCAGGGTAAGGGTCACACACTGTGTAACTGTACACAGTCAGTGTTTATTCAGCAGGGTAAGGGTCACTCACTGTGTAACTGTACAGAGTCAGTGTTTATTCAGCAGGGTAAGGGTCACTCACTGTGTAACTGTACACAGTCAGTCTTTATTCAGCAGGGTAAGGGTCACTCACTGTGTAACTGTACAGAGTCAGTGTTTATTCAGCAGGGTAAGGGTTACTAACTGTGTAACTGTACACAGTCAGTCTTTATTCAGCAGGGTAAGGGTCACTCACTGTGTAACTGTACACAGTCAGTCTTTATTCAGCAGGGTAAGGGTCACTGACTGTGTAACTGTACAGAGTCAGGGTTTATTTAGCAGGGTAAGGGTCACTCACTGTGTAACCGTACAGAGTCAGTGTTTATTCAGCAGGGTAAGGGTCACACACTGTGTAACTGTACAGAGTCAGTGTTTATTCAGCAGGGTAAGGGTCACTCACTGTGTAACTGTACAGAGTCAGGGTTTATTCAGCAGGGAAAGGGTCACACACTGTGTAACTGTACACAGTCAGTGTTTATTCAGCAGGGTAAGGGTCACACACTGTGTAACTGTACACAGTCAGTCTTTATTCAGCAGGGTAAGGGTCACTCACTGTGTAACCGTACAGAGTCAGTGTTTATTCAGCAGGGTAAGGGTCACACACTGTGTAACTGTACACAGTCAGTCTTTATTCAGCAGGGTAAGGGTTACTAACTGTGTAACTGTACACAGTCAGTCTTTATTCAGCAGGGTAAGGGTCACTCACTGTGTAACTGTACAGAATCAGTGCTTATTCAGCAGGGTAAGGGTCACTCACTGTGTAACTGTACACAGTCAGTATTTATTCAGCAGGGTACGGGTCACTCACTATGTAACTGTACAGAGTCAGTGTTTATTCAGCAGGGTAAGGGTCACACACTGTGTTACCGTACAGAGTCAGGGTTTATTCAGCAGGGGAAGGGTCACTCACTGTGTAACTGTACAGAGTCAGTGTTTATTCAGCAGGGTAAGGGTCACACACTGTGTAACTGTACACAGTCAGTCTTTATTCAGCAGGGTAAGGGTCACACACTGTGTAACTGTACACAGTCAGTCTTTATTCAGCAGGGTAAGGGTCACTCACTGTGTAACTGTACAGAGTCAGTGTTTATTCAGCAGGGTAAGGGTCACTCACTGTGTAACTGTACAGAGTCAGTGTTTATTCAGCAGGGTAAGTGTCACTCACTGTGTAACCGTACAGAGTCAGTGTTTATTCAGCAGGGTAAGGGTCACACACTGTGTAACTGTACACAGTCAGTGTTTATTCAGCAGGGTAAGGGTCACACACTGTGTAACTGTACAGAGTCAGTCTTTATTCAGCAGGGTAAGGGTCACTCACTGTGCAACTGTACACAGTCAGTGTTTATTCAGCAGGGTAAGGGTCACTCACTGTGTAACTGTACACAGTCAGTCTTTATTCAGCAGGGTAAGGGTCACTCACTGTGTAACTGTACACAGTCAGTCTTTATTCAGCAGGGTAAGGGTCACTCACTGTGCAACTGTACACAGTCAGTGTTTATTCAGCAGGGTAAGGGTCACTCACTGTGTAACTGTACACAGTCAGTCTTTATTCAGCAGGGTAAGGGTCACTCACTGTGTAACTGTACAGAGTCAGTCTTTATTCAGCAGGGTAAGGGTCACACACTGTGTAACTGTACAGAGTCAGTGTTTATTCAGCAGGGTAAGGGTCACTCGCTGTGTAACTGTACAGAGTCAGGGTTTATTCAGCAGGGTAAGGGTCACTCACTGTGTAATTGTACACAGTCAGTCTTTATTCAGCAGGGTAAGGGTCACACACTGTGTAACTGTACACAGTCAGTGTTTATTCAGCAGGGCAAGGGTCACTCACTGTGTAACTATCGAGAGTCAGTGTTTATTCAGCAGGGTAAGGGTCACTCACTGTGTAACTATCGAGAGTCAGTGTTTATTCAGTAGTTTGAGAGTTACTCGGTGTCCAGCTCTGCAGTGACTCTTCAGTCAGCATGATGCAGCTGAGAGTGAAGTACATGGTCAATGTCTTGCATTTCCCGGTATTGTCTGAAATGGAATCAATATTCCCTGGCAGACGGTGTTCCGGAAAATGGTGCTGTAGCAGGTGGAACGTCAGCAAGGTAACAGTTTGTGTTGGTGAGATTCGGGGAAATCAGCCAGCAGAAATATTTCAGAACGCTGTTAATGTACCCGCACTCCAGAAACGAGCACCTCAAATCCTAAACGTGGCCTACACATGAGGAGAGGAGGTAGCTAAAGTAATAACTCGGAACTTGTAATGTAACTTCTACAATTTTACTGAAAGAACAGTCAATGAAGGATTAGTTCTAGTTCCCGGTGCAAGACTGCCCAGATTGGAAATGCGATCGCTGGATACATCTGGGTGTTTGCCAACCTTCTGCACATTGCTGAAAATGTGTTGCTGGAAAAGCGCAGCAGGTCAGGCAGCATCCAAGCTCCTGCTCCTTGGATGCCGCCTGACCTGCTGCGCTTTTCCAGCAACACATTTTCAGCTCCGATCTCCAGCATCTGCAGTCCTCACTTTCTCCTCGAAGACTTTCCGCACAATGCCAATTTAATCATAGCTTGCAGCAAATCTCTTAAGGACCTGCACTCACTGGTAAAGCTATGGCAGCCTACTTTGGTAAGGCTCGAGATCTCCTAAATTTGCAGGGGCCGGGTTCTGTGGAGAAGTGAGTGACCAAAGAAGGGGTCAAAGCCTTGGGCCTAGCTTGCTGTAGTGCTCCCACTTGCCTCTGTAGCCTCAGGCCGAAAGTCAAAGTTGAGAGTTTTATTGTTGACCCACAGCCGCGAGGGTCGTGCAGTGAAGTGTTAGCCCATATCACAGCGTCAACTCTCAGCTCCTCAACTTAAAACATTTCCTCACTCAAGAGTTTCTCTGAGCGCGAGTTATGGTGGAGGGGGAGGAGTTAAACTCGGAAATGGATGTGAGTTGGTCGGGGCCTGGGAAATCTGTCTCCCAACACGAACCTGACTGACTTTAAACAGAGAGGTGACCCAGACAGCAAAGCACACTCCAGAGATTGCTGCTTTGAAATCCAAGGCTGTCATTCGATGAGACATTTAGTAGTTCACTGCTGTAGACCAGGTACCTGTGACCACAAGACCCCTGATCCAGGATGAGTACTTCAGGCAGCCACCAGGACACCAGTGCTCCAACAGCTACTGCGATCAAAGATCATCAGCTCTCTAAACACTGAAACTCACCCCCACCGCCATGGGATCGCGCCTTCAGAACCGCCTACCCACTCCCAAAACCAGCAAGTCTCCATGATCCTGCCCCAAGACTACACACAGCCCTATCACAGGGACCCAGGTTCAATTCCAACCTCGCGTGACTGTCTGCGTGGGCTTTTGCACATTCTCCCCGTGTCTGTCTGGGTTTCCTCCCACAGTCCAAAGACATGCAGGTTAGGTGAATTGGCCATGCTAAATTAGATTAGATGAGATTCCCTACAGTGTGGAAACAGGCCCTTCGGCCCAACAGGTCCACACTGACCCTCCGAAGAGTAACCCACCCAGACCCATTTACCCCTGACTAATGTACCTAACACTATGGGCAATTTAGCATGGCCAATTCACCTGACCTGTACATCTTAAATTGCCCGTAGTGTTCAGGCATGTGGAGGTTAGGTGCATTGGTCAGGGTTAAATGTAAGGGAAGGGAAAGGGTCTGGGTGGGTTCCTCTTTGGAGGGTCGGTGTGAACTTGTTGGGCCAAAGGTCCTGTTTCCACACTGTAGGGATTCTATGAAAAGCACTGAGCACTATCAGGCTGTCGGTCAGATGGCAGTCACTGTGAGAGCAATTCCCTGACGATTCAAGATACACGCACAGGATATTCACCTGCTCCCTGGGGAGTCCCCCTGTAAATACTGACACACTCCCCCCCCCCCCGGGAGTCCCCCTGTAAATACTGACACACTCCCCCCCCCCCGGGAGTCCCCCTGTAAATACTGACACACTCCCCCCCCCCCCCCCCCCCGGGAGTCCCCCTGTAAATACTGACACACTCCCCCTCCCCCCGGAGTCCCCCTGTAAATACTGACACACTCCCCCTCCCCCCGGAGTCCCCCTGTAAATACTGACACACTCCCCCTCCCCCCGGAGTCCCCCTGTAAATACTGACACACTCCCCCTCCCCCCCCCGGGAGTCCCCCTGTAAATACTGACACACTCCCCCCCCCCCGGGAGTCCCCCTGTAAATACTGACACACTCCCCTCCCCCCCCCGGGAGTCCCCCTGTAAATACTGACACACTCCCCCTCCCCCCCCCGGGAGTCCCCCTGTAAATACTGACACACTCCCCCCCCCCCCGGGAGTCCCCCTGTAAATACTGACACACTCCCCTCCCCCCCACGGGAGTCCCCCTGTAAATACTGACACACTCCCCCCCCCCCGGGAGTCCCCCTGTAAATACTGACACACTCCCCCCCCCCCCGGGAGTCCCCCTGTAAATACTGACACACTCCCCCCCCCCCCCCCCGGGGGTCCCCCTGTAAATACTGACACACTCCCCCCCCCCCCCGGGAGTCCCCCTGTAAATACTGACACACTCCCCCCCCCCCCCCCCCCGGGAGTCCCCCTGTAAATAATGACACACTCCCCCCCCCCCGGGAGTCCCCCTGTAAATACTGACACACTCCCCCCCACCCGGGAGTCCCCCTGTAAATACTGACACACTCCCCCCCCCCCCCCCCCCCCCGGGAGTCCCCCTGTAAATACTGACACACTCCCCCCCCCCCCACGGGAGTCCCCCTGTAAATACTGACACACTCCCCCCCCCCCCGGGAGTCCCCCTGTAAATACTGACACACTCCCCCCCCCCCGGGAGTCCCCCTGTAAATACTGACACACTCCCCCCCACCCGGGAGTCCCCCTGTAAATACTGACACACTCCCCCCCCCCCCCCCCGGGAGTCCCCCTGTAAATACTGACACACTCCCCCCCCCCCCCACGGGAGTCCCCCTGTAAATACTGACACACTCCCCCCCCCCCCACGGGAGTCCCCCTGTAAATACTGACACACTCCCCCCCCCCCCGGGAGTCCCCCTGTAAATACTGACACACTCCCCCCCCCCCGGGAGTCCCCCTGTAAATACTGACACACTCCCCCCCACCCGGGAGTCCCCCTGTAAATACTGACACACTCCCCCCCCCCCCCCCGGGAGTCCCCCTGTAAATACTGACACACTCCCCCCCCCCCCCACGGGAGTCCCCCTGTAAATACTGACACACTCCCCCCCCCCCCGGGAGTCCCCCTGTAAATACTGACACACTCCCCCCCCCCCCGGGAGTCCCCCTGTAAATACTGACACACTCCCCCCCCCCCCCCGGGAGTCCCCCTGTAAATACTGACACACTCCCCCCCCCCCCCACGGGAGTCCCCCTGTAAATACTGACACACTCCCCCCCCCCCCACGGGAGTCCCCCTGTAAATACTGACACACTCCCCCCCCCCCGGGAGTCCCCCTGTAAATACTGACACACTCCCCCCCCCCCACGGGAGTCCCCCTGTAAATACTGACACACTCCCCCCCCCACGGAGTCCCCCTGTAAATACTGACACACTCCCCCCCCCCCCCGGGAGTCCCTCTGTAAATACTGACACACTCCCCCCCCCCCGGGAGTCCCCCTGCAAATACTGACACACTCCCCCCCCCCCCTCCCCCCGGGAGTCCCCCTGTAAATACTGACACACTCCCCCCCCCCGCGGGAGTCCCCCTGTAAATACTGACACACTCCCCCCCCCCCCCCCCGGGAGTCCCCCTGTAAATACTGACACACTCCCCCCCCACCCCCCCGGGAGTCCCCCTGTAAATACTGACACACTCCCCCCCCCCCCCCCCCCGGGAGTCCCCCTGTAAATACTGACACACTCCCCCCCCCCCCCCCGGGAGTCCCCCTGTAAATACTGACACACTCCCCCCCCCCCCCCACGGGAGTCCCCCTGTAAATACTGACACACTCCCCCCCCCCCTCCCCCCGGGAGTCCCCCTGTAAATACTGACACACTCCCCCCCCCCCCCCCCCCCCGGGAGTCCCCCTGTAAATACTGACACACTCCCCCCCCCCCGGGAGTCCCCCTGTAAATACTGACACACTCCCCCCCCCCCCCCGGGAGTCCCCCTGTAAATACTGACACACTCCCCCCCCCCCCCCCCGGGAGTCCCCCTGTAAATACTGACACACTCCCCCCCCCCCCCCGGGAGTCCCCCTGTAAATACTGACACACTCCCCCCCCCCCCCGGGTGTCCCCCTGTAAATACTGACACACTCCCCCCACCCCCGGGAGTCCCCCTGTAAATACTGACACACTCCCCCCCCCCCCCCCCCCGGGAGTCCCCCTGTAAATACTGACACACTCCCCCCCCCCCCCCCCGGGAGTCCCCCTGTAAATACTGACACACTCCCCCCCCCCCACGGGAGTCCCCCTGTAAATACTGACACACTCCCCCCCCCCCCCGGGTGTCCCCCTGTAAATACTGACACACTCCCCCCACCCCCGGGAGTCCCCCTGTAAATACTGACACACTCCCCCTCCCCCCCCCCCCCGGGTGTCCCCCTGTAAATACTGACACACTCCCCCCCCCCCGGGAGTCCCCCTGTAAATACTGACACACTCCCCCCCCCCCCCCCCCGGGAGTCCCCCTGTAAATACTGACACACTCCCCCCCCCCCCCCCATATAGTGACACACTCCAGCCCTTTCTGATTCAAACACCCTGGAGTTAGAGTGAGTACCCAAGAGTGGACTTTCCTGACTGTAACACCGCCCTGGGTACAGGCATAATACAGGTAAGTGTAGCTGTGTCAAGTGAACCATGGCCCTGGGGTGGGCTAACGTCCTACTGTAAGTTCAGGGACAGGCAGCAGAGGTGCAGAGAAATGGCATTCTTGCTCCAATGGCTGAGGGTGCAGAGGATGGTCTGGTCTGGGGCACAGCCAGAGTGGACGGTCTCAGTGGGAAGGGAGAGTGTGGTGGAGATGAATGAACTGGCTCACAGTAAATGCTTCGAATACACACACAACTCTGAACTGAACGAACTGACCAGGGTACAGCTGCAACTGGTCATCCATCGCCGGCAAGTCCCTGCATGTCCTACTGCTCTCGCAATCCCCGCTTTGGCCAGGAAATGCCCGTTGGCGCACAGCAAGATCCCAGAAACTGGCCTCCCGACTGCCGAGCGGCCGGATGGCCCCTCCGTGGGATCTTTGGCGGGGGGGGGGGTGTAAATGTCGGGGCAGGGCAACGTCCAGGGGGGCTTCCCGCCTGCTCCCCTACAAAACGGGGGGCCGGCTGACCGAGGCGACGACGCCCTGTGAGGGGAAAGCGGGCATCGCGGGGCAGAGTGGCATTCTGTCAGTATCACACCCGATGAGCTTCCCCGGAGGGGCACTTGAACCCGCCAGGCTGGGTGTCCGTCTCAGAGATGTCAGGAGCCTAGTTCGGGTGTGGGTGTCATTGTCCCTGACCTCTGACCCCCGTTCTGTAGGATTCCCGTCGAGCAGGCCGAATCTCATTGAAACAAAGTCTGGAGCTAAGCTTCTAACGACCACCCATTGCTGTCAGGAAAAACCCATCCGGTTCACTGCCCTCCTTACCTGGTCGGGTCTAAAATCTGACTCCAGAGGCACAGCAAAGTGGTTGACTCTTAACTGCCCTCTGGGGCAATTAGGGATGGGCAATAAATGTCAGCCCCTAATAAACCCCGTGAATGAATCTCTCACGGTATCCCCAAGTCCAACGCAAACACGGGCTCCTCCCACGTTTCAAACACTCTCCCATTCACGGGGTACCCAAGCGCACCAAAAACCATTCTCAAACCTCAACCGATCTTGACCCAGAGGCTACTCGTCAGACTATCGCCTTCCGCCGCTGGCTGTTTGCCTGATCCCCGAGGGAGTTTTGCGTGTAAAGCAGCCCTCAGAACCTGTCCCAGAGGGGGCGGTTCTTGGGATCGGACTGTGCCCATGAAACATGGAGTGCGCCCCTTTTGGTGGGGGGGGGGGGGGGGGGAGGTGTGGGGTCGAGCGAATACGCTCGAAGGACCAAGCCAGGGATGCGGACGGAGGAATGACCAGCATTAAGGTGGTGCCTCGCACGACCGCCAGACGTCCCTCGGCCTGGCCTGTCGAAGCATAGCTGCCTCTAATTGGTTTCGGCAGTCGGGCCAAGGAGGGCGGGAGCTGGGCCTTAGTGAGCGAGGGGAGGGCGTCTCAGCAGTCGGACTGCTTGTCACAAATCAAATATGGCCGCCTGCACGAGGCCCCCAACAGCCGGTGTCCCGCAAGCTCTGAGGAAACGCGCGCCGGAACCCCAAGACGTTAACTCCGCCTTCCCTTCCCGGACACTGCCGGAGCCTGCTCAGCTTTTCCTGGAGACTCCCGTTTTCCAGTTCAGGAAGCAGGGCCTCGGACGGGGAACGGAGGGTGACCCGGGCGTCTGTGCCCCACAGCTGCTCGGGGGCTCACGCATTCGCAGTGCACCCCCCTCAGTCCCCCTCACCGCCCGGCAGATTCCAGCCCAGAGGAGGCCTTAAAGGCCCGTCATGTCCCATACTGGCCCTCTGCGGGAGCCACTCACTGCCCCTTCCCCCCTTTGACCCCTGCATTTCTTTGCTCTTTTGAGGTCCTCAGTGCGCTTCAGGAGCTTGGCCACTTCACTCCCCATTGCTTGTCGCCTGCTGTCAGCACCGGGGAGGGGGGGGGGTCAGGGAGCATTTGGAGGAAGGGGGCTGAATGGCCTCCTCCCTCTCCTATGACAAACTGTGAGCTCCCACTGTTGAGTGGAAACATTCCCGGGTCCAGCACGTGGGAGCTCAGTGAACCCCGGGCTGAATTCTCTCCAGAATGTGGCTGGGGAGGTGTTTGGGGGGGGGGGTGGGAGATTTAAAACGGTCCCCCCAGGCTGAACTCTGTTACCCGCTCCCACCACCCCCAATAACTCCCCACCCCCAGCAGCGCCTCATTGCTCCAGGCGCTGCAATGTTACTCTAACCTTCAGGAGATAGAGACACAACCCTTTTTTTGTTCCCCCTTTGCGGAGCTACCTGAAGGTCATTAATCTTCATCAATCATTGCAAGGCTGAGAGATGCAAATGTGAGTGCATTAACTGCAGCTGGGGAGCCGTGCAGCTGCTAATGCGCTCCCTGAACCGGCAGGCAAGGCTGCCTGCGCCGAGTCCTTGGCACTGCTTAACCCCCTGTGTGCCCGCTGGTGCCCACTCACAGGCAGGGCAAGCGGGGGAGAGAGAGAGAGAGAGAGAGAGAGAGAGAGAGCCCCATCTCCGCAGAAGGGCAGCAGATGAGAGGGTCTCCTCCCCTGGTGATGCCTGACCCTCCAGCGCAGGATGGGGAGGATGCAGCACTGCCGAGGGTGCTATCCTTTCCCCGGGACGGTGCCCTGGGTGCTGGGGGAAGGATGGCACGTCACCATCAACGTTTCAACTCCCGCCTCAGGTGACTGACTGTGTGGAGTTTGCACGTTCTCCATGTGTCTGTGTGGGTTTCCTCCGGTTTCCTCCCACAGTCCAAAGATGTACAGGTCAGGTGAATTGGCCATACTAAATTACCCATAGTGTTAGGTGAAGGGGTAAATGTAGGGGAACGGGTCTGGGTGGGTTGCTCTTCGGTGGGTCGGTGTGGACTTGTTGGGCTGAAGGGCCTGTTTCCACACTGTAAGTAATCTAATCTAATCTAATCTAATCCTGCTGCCCTGAGTGCTATTTATCGTTCCAATGATATGACCGTATTGGAGACCATCTGCTCACTGTTCCCTCTGCACAGCCAAGCAAAGTGACTCGGTTGACTGGGAAAGGCCCTGAGATGCACTAGAGGCTTGTAAAAGATGCTGCACGAGTTTAATTCCTTCCCCCGCTCTCACTGTCGGGTGGTACTGATGATAGAGGATGCAGGGTCGCTGCATCACATCGTCACAGCTGACCCTGCGGCCACTCTGCTGATCATTTGGGGTGAGGGGCTGCTGGGGCAGGTCATGGTTGGCGTAAAACGGACTGGCTACGGGGCACGCCTTGGCCGACTGGCACCCAGACACACAGAGATGGTCACATAGATAGGAATAGGCATAGTGGCCACACTGATATACACTCCCAAATACTCATACAGGAACACACAGGCACCAGACTACAGGAACACACAGGCACTGAAGTACAGGAACACACAGGCACCAGACTACAGGAACACACAGGCACCAGACTACAGGAACACACAGGCACTGAAGTACAGGAACACACAGGCACCAGACTACAGGAACACACAGGCACCAGACTACAGGAACACACAGGCACTGAAGTACAGGAACACACAGGCACTGAAGTACAGGAACACACAGGCACCAGACTACAGGAACATACAGGCACTAATGTACAGGCACACATACACATGGACAGGAACACACAGATGCTATGGTACAGGAATACGCAGGTACTGACGTACAGGAACACAGAGATGCTATGGTACAGGAACACCCTGACAGGAAAGGTACTGGAACACACAGGTACATACGTTCACACATTCGGAGGAACAGAAACATACACTCAGATGTCAAGGCTGATGGTGAGCAGTGGGTGCTTGAGTAACAAGGACCTGTGTCAGGCCAAGATCAAGAGGCAGGTGGAGGGTGAAGGGGAGAGTGGGGGGCGGGGGGGGGGGTGAGAGAGTGGAGGGGGAGGGGCAGAGTGGGGCGTGAGGGAGAGATAGTGGAGGGGGAGGGGGAGAGTGGGGGGTGAGGGAGAGAGAGTGGAGGGGGAAGGGGAGAGTGGAGGGGAGGGGGAGAGTGGAGGGAGTGGAGTAAATGACAAAAAGTAGAGGGTCCAGCACCGAATCTTGTGACACTCCACTGGTCACAGGCCTCCAGTCTGAAAAACAACCCTCCACCACCACCCTCTGTCTTCTACCTTTGAGCCAGTTCTGTATCCAAATGGCTATTCTCCCTGTATTCCATGAGATCAAACCTTGCCAATCAGTCTCCCATGGGGAACCTTGTCGAACGCCTTACTGAAGTCCATATAGATCACATCTACTGCTCTGCCCTCATCAATCATCTCTGTTACTTCTTCAAAAAATTCAATCAAGTTTGTGAGACACAATTTCCCACACACAAAGCCATGTTGACTGTCCTGAATCAGTCCTTGCCTTTCCACATATATGTACATCCTGTCCCTCAGGATTCCCTCCAACAACTTGCCCACCACCGAGGTCAGGCTCACCGGTCTATAGTTCCCTGGCTTGTCCTTACCACCTTCTTAAACAGTGGCACCACGTTTGCCAACCTCCAGTCTTCCGGCACCTCACCTGTGACTATCGATGATACAAATATCTCAGCAAGAGGCCCAGCAATCACTTCCCTAGCTTCCCACAGAGTTCTCGGGGACACCTGATCAGATCCTGGGGATTTATCCACCTTTAACCATTTCAAGACATCCAGCACTTCCTCCTCTGTAATCTGGATATTTTGCAAGATGTCACCATCTATTTCCCTACAGTCTATATCTTCCATATCCTTTTCCACAGTAAATACTGATGCATAATATTTATTTAGTATCTCCCCCATTTTCTGTGGCTCCACACAAAGGCCACCTTGCTGATCTTTGAGGGGCCCTATTCTCTCCCTAGTTACCTTTTTGTCCTTAATGTATTTGTAAAACCCCTTTGGATTCTCCTTAATTCTATTTGCCAAAGCTATCCCATGTCCCCATTTTGCCCTCCTGATTTCTCTCATAAGTATACTCCTACTGCCTTTATACTCTTCTAAGGATACACTCGATCTATCCTGTCTATACCTGACATATGCTTCCTTCTTTTCCTTAACCAAACCCTCAATTTCTTCAGTCATCCAACATTCCCTGTACCTACCAGCCTTCCCCTACACCCTGACAGGAATATACTTTCTCTGGATTCTTGTTATCTCATTTCTGAAGGCTTCCCATTTTCTAGCCATCCCTTTACCTGCGACCATCTGCCTCCAATCAGCTTTCGAAAGTTCTTGCCTAATACCGTTAAAAATTGGCCTTCCTCCAATTTAGAACTTCAACTTTTAGATCTGGTCTATCCTTTTCCATCACTATTTTAAAACTAATAGAATTATGGTCACTGGCCCCAAAGTGCTCCCCCACTGACACCTCAGTCACCTGCCCTGCCTTATTTCCCAAGAGTAGGTCAAGTTTTGCACCTTCTCTAGTAGGTACATCCACATACTGAATCAGAAAATTTTCTCGTACACACTTAACAAGTTCCGCTCCATCTAAACCTTTAACACTATGGCAGTCCCAGTCGATGTTTGGAAAGTTAAAATTCCTTACCATAACTACCCTATTATTCTTACAGATAACTGAGATCTCCTTACAAGTTTGTTTCTCAATTTCCCCCTGACTATTAGAAGGTCTATAATACAATCCCAATAAGGTGATCATCCCTTTCTTATTTCTCAGTTCCACCCAAATACCTTCCCTGGATGTATTTCCGGGAATATACTCCCTTGGCACAGCTATCCCTTATCAAAAATGTCACCATTCCTCTCCTCTCTTGCCTCCCTTTCTATCCTTCCTGTAGCATTTGTATCCTGGAACATTAAGCTGCCAGTCCTGCCCATCCCTGAGCCATGTTTCCGTAATTGCTATGATATCCCAGTCTCATGTTCCTAACCATGCCCTGAGTTCATCTGCCTTCCCTGTTCGGCCCCTTGCATTGAAATAAATACAGTTTAATTTATCAGTCCTACCTTGTCCCTGCCTGCCCTGACTGTTTGACTCACTTCTGTTCTCAACTGTACCCGTCTCAGACCGATCTCTTACCTCACTATCTCCCTGGGTCCCACCCCCCCCCCTTACTAGTTTAAATCCTCCCAAGCAGCTCTAGTAAATTTCCCTGCCAGTATATTAGTCCCCTTCCAATTTAGGTGCAATCCGTCCTTCTTGTACAGGTCACTTCTACCCCAAAAGAGATTCCAATGGTCCAAAAATGTGAAGCCTTCTCCCATACACCAGCTCCTCAGCCATGCATTCATCTGCTCTATCCTCCTATTCCTGCCCTCACTAGCTCGTAACACTGGAGTAATCCAGATATTACTACCCTTGAGGACCTCCTTTTTAAATTTCTGCCTAACTCTTTGTAATCCCCCTTCAGAATCTCAACCTTTTCCCGTCCTATGTCGTTGGTTCCAATGTGGACAATGACCTCCTGCTGGCCCGTCTCCCCCGTGAGAATATTCTGCACCCTCTCTGAGACATCCTTGATCCTGGCACCAGGGAAGCAACACACCATTCTGCTTTTTTCTCTGCTGGCCACAGAAATATCTGTCTGTACCTCAGACTAGAGAGTCCCCCTAATACAACTGATCTCTTGGAAGCCGGCATACCCTTCGTTGCAATCGAGCCTGTCTCAATACCAGAAACTGTTCGTGCTACGTTCCCCTGAGAATCCATCACCCCCTACATTTTCCAAACAGCATACGTGTTTGAAATGGGTATATCCACAAAGGACTCCTGCACTAGCTGCCTAACTCTCTCACCCTTCCTGGAGTTAACCCATCTATGTGACTGTATCTGAGACTTTCCCCCCCTTCCTATAACTGCCATCCATCACATACTGTTACTGTTGCAAATTCCTCATCGCTTCTATCTGTCTCTCCAGCCGATCGACTCGAACTGATAAGATTCGCATCCAACAGCATTTATGGCAGATATAATCCACAGTAATCCTTAAACACTTGAGAGAGTGGAGGGAGAGGGATAGAGTGGAGGGGGAGGGAGAGAGGGGAGGGAGAGGGGTAGAGTAAAGGGGGAGGCAGGGAGTGGAGGGAGAGAGGGGAGAGGGAGGCAGAGAGTGTGGAGGGGGAGGGGAGAGTGGAGGGGGAGAGTGAAGGGGGAGGGAGAGAGTGGAGGGGGATGGAGAGAGCGTGGAGGAGGAGGGTAAGAGTGGAGGGGGAGGGGGAGAGTGGAGGGGAATGGGGAGAGTGGAGGGGAGGGAGAGAGTGTGGAGGGGGAGAGTGGAGGGGGGAGAGAGTGTAGAGGGGGAGTTTATGGGGAGTGGGTAGATGTGGAGGGGGAGAGAGTGAGTGTGGAGGGGGAGTGAGTGAGTGTGCAGGGAGAGAGTGAAGGGGGAGGGAGAGAGTGTGGAGGGGGAGGGGGAGAGTGGAGGGGAGAGAGAGAGTGTGGAGAGGGAGACAATGAGTGTGTAGAGGGGGGGAGAGAGAGTGTGGAGGGGGAGAGAGAGACTGTGGAGAGGAGAGAGAGTGAGTGTGGAAGGGAGAGAGTGAGTGTGAAAGGGGAGAGAGTGTATGTGGAGGGGGAGAGAATGAGTGTGGAAGGGGAGAGAGTGAGTGTGGAGGGGGAGAGAGTGAGTGTGGAGGGGAGAGAGAGAGTGTGGAGAGGGAGACAATGAGTGTGTAGAGGGGGAGAGAGTGAGTGTGGAGGGGGGGAGAGAGTGAGTGTGGAGGGGGAGAGAGAGAGTGTGGAGGGGAGAGAGTGAGTGTGGAGGGGAGAGAGTGAGTGTGGAGGGGAGAGAGTGAGTGTGGAGGGGGAGAAAGACAGTGTGGAGGGGAGAGAGTGAGTGTGGAGGGGGAGAGAGACAGTGTGGAGAGGAGAGAGTGAGTGTGGAGGAGAGAGAGTGAGTGTGGAGGGGGAAAGAGTGAGTGTGGAGAGGAGAGAGAGAGTGTGGAGGGGGAGAGAGAGAGTGTCGAAGGGGAGAGAGTGAGTGTGGAGGGGGAGAGAGTGAGTGTGGAGGGAAGAGAGTGAGTGTAGAGGAGAGAGAGTGAGTGTGGAGGGGAGAGAGTGAGTGTGGAGGGGGAAAGAGTGAGTGTGGAGAGGAGAGAGAGTGAGTGTGGAGGGAGAGAGAGAGTGTGGAGGGGGAGAGAGTGAGTGTGGAGGGAAGAGAGTGGGTGTGGAGGGGGAGACAATGAGTGTGGAGGGAAGAGAGTGAGAGTGGAGGGGGAGAGAGTGAGTGTGGAGGGGGGAGAGAGTGAGTGTGGAGGGGGAGAGAGAGTGTGGAGGGGGGAGAGAGTGAGTGTGGAGGGGGAGAGAGTGAGTGTGGAGGGGAGAGAGAGAGTGTGGAGGGGAAGGGGAGAGTGGAGGGGAGAGAGAGTGAGTGTGGAGGGGGAGAGAGTGAGAGTGGAGGGGGAGAGAGTGAGTGTGGAGGGGAGAGAGAGAGTGTGGAGGGGAAGGGGAGAGTGGAGGGGAGAGAGAGTGAGTGTGGAGGGGGAGAGAGTGAGAGTGGAGGGGGAGAGAGTGAGTGGAGGGGAAGGGGAGAGTGGAGGGGAGAGAGAGTGAGTGTGGAGGGGGAGAGAGTGAGTGTGGAGGGGAGAGAGAGTGAGTGTGGAGTGGAGAGAATGAGTGTGGAGGGAAGAGAGTGAGAGTGGAGGGGGAGAGAGTGAGTGTGGAGGGGAAGGGGAGAGTGGAGGGGACAGAGAGTGAGTGTGGAGGGGGGAGAGAGTGAGTGTGGAGGGGGAAAGAGTGTACGCGGAGGGGAAGAGAGTGAGAGTGGAGGGGAGAGAATGAGTGTGGAGGGAAGAGAGTGAGAGTGGAGGGGGAGAGAGTGAGTGTGGAGGGGAGAGAGAGTGAGTGTGGAGTGGAGAGAGAGTGATTTTGGAGGGGGAGACATTGAGTGTGGAGGGGGAGTGAGTGAGTGTGGAGGGAAGAGAGTGGGTGTGGAGGAGATAGGGTGAGTGTGGAGAGAGTGAGTGTGGAGGGAAGAGAGTGAGAGTGGAGGGGAGAGAGAGTGAGTGTGGAAGGGAGAGAGAGAGTGTGGAAGGGAGAGAGAGAGTGTGGAAGGGAGAGAGTGAGTGTGGAAGGGAGAGAGAGAGTGTGGAAGGGAGAGAGTGAGTGTGGAGGGGGAGAGAGAGAGTATGGAGGAGGAGAGAGTGAGTGTGGAGAGGAGAGGGAGTGAGTGTGGAGGGGATGCGAGTGAGTGTGAAGGGGGAGAGAGTGTGTGTGGGGGGAGAGAGTGTGTGTGGGGGGAGAGAGTGAGTGTGGAGGGGGAGAGAGTGAGTGTGGAGGGGGAGAGAGTAAGTGTGGAAGGGAGAGAGCGAGTGTGGAGGGGAAGAGAGTGAGTGTGGAGAGGAGAGAGAATGAGTGTGGAGGGGGAGAGAGTGAGTGTGGAGAGGAGAGAGAATGAGTGTGGAGGGGGAGAGAGTAAGTGTGGAGGGGAGAGAGTGAGTGTGGAGGGGGAGAGAGTGAGTGTGGAGGGGAGAGAGTGAGTGTGGAGGGGGAGAGAGTGAGTGTGGAGAGGAGACAGAATGAGTGTGGAGGGGGAGAGAGTGAGTGTGGAGGGGGAGAGAGTGAGCGTCGAGGGGGAGAGAGTGAGTGTGGAGGGGAGAGAGTGAGTGTGGAGGGGAGAGAGTGAGCGTCGAGGGGGAGAGAGTGAGCGTGGAGGGGGAGAGAGTGAGCGTCGAGGGGGAGAGAGTGAGTGTGGAGGGGGAGAGAGTGAGTGTGGAGGGTGAGAGAGAGTGAGTGTGTGGGGGAGAGAGTGAGAGTGGAGAGGAGAGAGAGTGAGTGTGGAAGGGAGAGAGTGAGTGTGGAGGGGGAGAGAGTGAGCGTGTGGGGGAGAGAGTGAGAGTGGAGAGGAGAGAGAGTGAGTGTGGAGGGGGAGAGAGTGAGTGTGGAGGGAGAGAGAGAGTGAGTGTGTGGGGGAGAGAGTGAGAGTGGAGAGGAGAGAGAGTGAGTGTGGAGGGGGAGAGAGAGTGAGTGTGTGGGGGAGAGAGTGAGAGTGGAGAGGAGAGAGAGTGAGTGTGGAGGGGGAGAGAGTGAGTGTGGAGGGAGAGAGAGTGAGTGTGGAGGGAGAGAGAGTGAGTGTGGGGGGGGGAGAGAGTGAGTGTGGGGGGGGGAGAGAGTGAGTGTGGAAGGGAGAGAGAGAGTGTGGAGGGCGAGAGAGTGAGTGTGGAGGGGAGAGAGTGAGAGTGGAGAGGAGAGAGAGTGAGTGTGGAAGGGAGAGAGTGAGTGTGGAGGGGAGAGAGTGAGTGTGGAGGGGAGAGAGAGTGAGTGTGAAGAGGAGAGAGAGTGAGTGTGAAGAGGAGAGAGAGTGAGTGTGGAGAGGAGAGAGAGTGAGTGTGGAGAGGAGAGAGAGTGAGTGTGGAGAGGAGAGAGAGTGAGAGTGGAGGGGGAGAGAGTGAGTGTGGAGGGGAGAGAGAGTGAGTGTGGAGTGGAGAGAGTGAGAGTGGAGGGGGAGAGAGTGAGTGTGGAGGGGAGAGAGAGTGAGTGTGGAGTGGAGAGAGTGAGAGTGGAGGGGGAGAGATTGACTGTGGAGGGGAGAGAGTGAGAGTGGAGGGGGAGAGAGTGAGAGTGGAGGGGGAGAGAGAGTGTGGGGGAGGAGTGAGTGTGGAGGGGAGAGAGAGTTAGTGTGAAGGGGAGAGAGTGAGTGTGGAGGGGGAGAGATTGAGTGTGCAGGGGAGAGAGAGTGAGTGTGGAGGGGGAGAGAGAGTGTGGGGGAGGAGAGAGAGTGAGTGTGGAGAGGAGAGAGAGTGAGTGTGGAGGGGGAGAGAGAGTGAGTGTGCAGGGGAGAGAGAGTGAGTGTGCAGGGGAGAGAGTGAGTGTGGAGTGGAGAGAGAGTGAGTGTGGAGGGGGAGAGAGTGAGTGTGGAGAGGGGGAGAGAGTGAGTGTGAAGAGGAGAGAGAGTGAGTATGGAGAGGAGAGAGTGAGCGTCGAGGGGGAGAGCGTGAGTGTGGAAGGGGAGAGAGAGTGAGTGTGGAGGGGGAGAGAGAGTGAGTGTGGAGTGGAGAGAGTGAGCGTCGAGGGGGAGAGCGTGAGTGTGGAGGGGGAGAGAGTGAGTGTGGAGGGGGAGAGAGTGAGTGTGGAGGGCGAGACAGTGAGTGTGGAGGGGGAGAGAGTGAGTGTGGAGGGGGAGAGAGTGACTGTGGAGGGGGAGAGAGTGAGTGTGGAGGGGGGAGAGAGTGAGTGTGGAGAGGAGAGAGAGAGAGAGTGTGCAGGGGAGAGAGTGAGTGTGGAGGGGGAGAGAGTGAGTGTGGAGTGGGAGAGAGTGAGTGTGGTGGGGAGAGAGTGAGTGTGGAGGGGGAGAGAGTGAGTGTGGAGGGGGGAGAGAGTGAGTGTGGAGAGGAGAGAGAGAGAGAGTGTGCATGTGGAGAGGGGGAGAGAGTGAGTGTGGAGGGCGAGACAGTGAGTGTGGAGGGGGAGTGAGAGTGAGTGTGCAGGGGAGTGAGAGTGAGTGTGGACGGGGAGAGAGTGAGTGTGGAGGGGGAGAGAGTGAGTGTGGAGAGGGGGAGAGAGTGAGTGTGAACAGGAGAGAGAGTGAGTGTGGAGAGGAGAGAGTGAGCGTCAAAGGGGAGAGTGAGTGTGGAAGGGGAGAGAGAGTGAGTGTGCAGGGGAGACAGTGAGTGTGGAGAGGAGAGAGAGTGAGTGTGGAGGGAGAGAGAGTGAGTGTGGAAGGGGAGAGAGTGAGTTTGGAGGGAAGAGAGTGAGTGTAGAGAGGAGAGAGAGTGTGTGTGGAGGGGGAGAGAGTGAGTGTGGAGGGGGAGAGAGTGAGTGTGGAGGGGGAGAGAGTGACTGTGGAGGGGGAGAGAGTGAGTGTGGAGGGGGGAGAGAGTGAGTGTGGAGAGGAAAGAGAGAGAGAGTGTGCAGGGGAGAGAGTGAGTGTGGAGGGGGAGAGAGTGAGTGTGGAGGGGAGAGAGTGAGTGTGGAGTGGGAGAGAGTGAGTGTGGAGGGGGGAGAGAGTGAGTGTGGAGGGGGAGAGAGTGTGGAGTGGGAGAGAGTGAGTGTGGAGGGGGAGAGAGTGAGTGTGGAGGGGGAAAGAGTGTACGCGGAGGGGAAGAGAGTGAGTGTGGAGGGAAGAGAGTGAGAGTGGAGGGGGAGAGAGTGAGTGTGGAGGGAGAGAGAGAGAGTGTGGAAGGGGAGAGAGTGAGTTTGGAGGGGGGAGAGAGTGAGTGTGGAGAGGTGAGAGAGAGAGAGTGTGCAGGGGAGAGAGTGAGTGTGGAGGGGGAGAGAGTGAGTGTGGAGGGGAGAGAGTGAGTGTGGAGTGGGAGAGAGTGAGTGTGGAGGGGGAGAGAGTGAGTGTGGAGGGGGAGAGAGTGAGTGTGGAGGGGGGAGAGAGTGAGTGTGGAGAGGAGAGAGAGAGAGTGTGCATGTGGAGAGGGGGAGAGAGTGAGTGTGGAGGGGAGAGAGTGAGTGTGGAGGGCGAGACAGTGAGTGTGGAGGGGGAGAGAGAGTGAGTGTGCAGGGGAGAGAGAGTGAGTGTGGACGGGGAGAGAGTGAGTGTGGAGGGGGAGAGAGTGAGTGTGAAGAGGAGAGAGAGTGAGTGTGGAGAGGAGAGAGTGAGCGTCGAGGGGGAGAGCGTGAGTGTGGGAGGGGTGAGAGAGTGAGTGTGCAGGGGAGACAGTGAGTGTGGAGAGGAGAGAGAGTGAGTGTGGAGGGAGAGAGAGTGAGTGTGGAAGGGGAGAGAGTGAGTTTGGAGGGAAGAGAGTGAGTGTAGAGAGGAGAGAGAGTGTGTGTGGAGGGGGAGAGAGTGAGTGTGGAGGGGGAGAGAGTGAGTGTGGAGGGGGAGAGAGTGAGTGTGGAGGGGGAGAGAGTGACTGTGGAGGGGGAGAGAGTGACTGTGGAGGGGGAGAGAGTGAGTGTGGAGGGGGGAGAGAGTGAGTGTGGAGAGGAGAGAGAGAGACAGTGTGCAGGGGAGAGAGTGAGTGTGGAGGGGGAGAGAGTGAGTGTGGAGGGGAGAGAGTGAGTGTGGAGTGGGAGAGAGTGAGTGTGGAGGGGGAGAGAGTGAGTGTGGAGGGGGAGAGAGTGAGTGTGCAGGGGAGAGAGTGAGTGTGGAGTGGGAGAGAGTGAGTGTGGAGGGGGAGAGAGTGAGTGTGGAGGGGGAAAGAGTGTACGCGGAGGGGAAGAGAGTGAGTGTGGAGGGAAGAGAGTGAGAGTGGAGGGGGAGAGAGTGAGTGTGGAGGGAGAGAGAGAGTGTGTGGAAGGGGAGAGGGTGAGTTTGGAGGGAAGAGAGTGAGTGTGGAGAGGGGAGAGAGTGAGTGTGGAGGGGAGAGAGTGAGTGTGGAGGGGGAGAGAGTGAGTGTGGAGGGAAGAGAGTGAGTGTGGAGAGGGGAGAGAGTGAGTGTGGAGGGGAGAGAGTGAGTGTGGAGGGGGAGAGAGTGAGTGTGGAGGGGAAGGGGAGAGTGGAGGGGAGAGAGTGAGTGTGGAGGAGAGAGAGTAAGGGTGGAGAGGAGAGAGTGATTTTGGAGGGGGAGACATTGAGTGTGGAGGGAAGAGAGTGAGTGTGGAGAGGAGAGAGAGAGTGTGGAGGGGGGAGAGAGTGAGTGTGGAGGGGGAGAGAGTGAGTGTGGAGCGGGAGAGAGTGAGTGTGGAGGGGAGAGAGAATGAGTGTGGAGGGGGAGAGAGTGAGTGTGGAGGGGAGAGAGAGAGTGTGGAGGGGAGAGAGAGAGTGTGGAGGGGGGAGAGAGTGAGTGTGGAGGGGGAGAGAGTGAGTGTGGAGGGGGAGAGAGTGAGTGTGGAGGAGAGAGAGTGAGTGTGGAGGGGGAGAGAGTGAGTGTGGAGGAGAGAGAGTGAGAGTGGAGGGGGAGAGATTGAGTGTGGGGGGAGAGAGTGAGTGTGGAGGGGGAGAGAGAGAGTGTGGGGGAGGAGAGTGAGTGTGGAGGGGAGAGAGTGAGTGTGGAGGGGGAGAGAGAGAGTGTGGGGGAGGAGAGAGTGAGTGTGGAGGGGAGAGAGAGTGAGTGTGGAGGGGAGAGAGAGAGTGTGGGGGAGGAGAGAGAGTGTGTGCAGGGGAGAGAGAGTGAGTGTGGAGGGGGAGAGAGAGAGTGTGGGGGAGGAGAGAGTGAGTGTGCAGGGGAGACAGTGAATGTGGAGAGGAGAGAGAGTGAGTGTGGAGGGGGAGAGAGAGTGAGTGTGCAGGGGAGAGAGAGTGAGTGTGCAGGGGAGAGAGTGAGTGTGGAGTGGAGAGAGAGTGAGTGTGGAGAGGGGGAGAGAGTGAGTGTGAAGAGGAGAGAGAGTGAGTGTGGAGAGGAGAGAGTGAGCGTCGAGGGGGAGAACGTGAGTGTGGAAGGGGAGAGAGAGTGAGTGTGGAGTGGAGAGAGAGTGAGTGTGGAGGGGGAGAGAGTGAGTGTGGAGGGGGAGAGAGTGAGTGTGGAGTGGAGAGAGAGTGAGTGTGGAGAGGGGGAGAGAGTGAGTGTGAAGAGGAGAGAGAGTGAGTGTGGAGAGGAGAGAGTGAGCGTCGAGGGGGAGAGCGTGAGTGTGGAAGGGGAGAGAGAGTGAGTGTGGAGTGGAGAGAGAGTGAGTGTGGAGGGGGAGAGAGTGAGTGTGGAGGGGGAGAGAGTGAGTGTGGAGGGGGGGAGAGAGTGAGTGTGAAGAGGAGAGAGAGTGAGTGTGGAGGGGGAGAGAGAGTGTGGAGGGGGGAGAGAGTGAGTGTGAAGAGGAGAGAGAGTGAGTGTGGAGGGGGAGAGAGAGAGCGTGGAGGGGGAGAGAGAGTGAGAGTGGAGGGGAGAGAGAGTGAGTGTGGAGGGGGAGAGAGAGAGCGTGGAGGGGGAGAGAGAGTGAGAGTGGAGGGGTGAGAGAGTGAGTGTGGAGGGGAGAGAGTGAGTGTGGAGGGGGAGAGAGAGAGTGTGGAGGGGTGAGAAAGTGAGTGTGGAGAGGAGAGAGAGTGAGTGTGGAGGGGGAGAGAGAGAGTGTGGAGGGGGAGAGAGAGTGTGGAGGGGAGGAGAGAGTGAGTGTGGAGGGGAGAGAGTGAGAGTGGAAGGGGGAGAGAGTGAGTGTAGAGGATGAGAAAATGAATGTAGAGTGGGAGAGAGTGAGTGTGGAGGGGAAAGAGTGAGCGTCGAGGGGGAGAGCGTGAGTGTGGAGGGGGAGAGAGTGATTGTGGAGAGGAGAGAGTGAGTGTGGAGGGGGAGAGAGTGATTGTGGAGAGGAGAGAGTGAGTGTGGAGGGGGAGAGAGTGAGTGTGGAGGGGGAGAGAGTGAGTGTGGAGGGGAGACAGTGAGTGTGGAGAGGGGGAGAGAGTGAGTGTGGAGGGGGAGAGAGTGAGTGTGGAGGGGGAGAGAGTGAGTGTGGAGGGAGAGAGAGAGAGTGTGGAAGGGGAGAGAGAGAGTGTGGAGAGGAGAGAGAATGAGTGTGGAGGGGGAGAGAGTGAGTGTGAAGAGGAGAGAGAGTGAGTGTGGAGGGGAGAGAGTGAGTGTGGAGGGGAAGGGGAGAGTGGAGGAGAGAGAGTAAGGGTGGAGAGGAGAGAGAGTGAATGTGGAGGGGGGGAGAGAGTGAGTGTGAAGAGGAGAGAGAGTGAGTGTGGAGGGGGAGAGAGTGAGTGTGTAGGGGGAGAGAGAGAGTATGGGGGAGGAGAGAGTGAGTGTGGAGGGGGAGAGAGTGAGTGTGGAGAGGAGAGAGAATGAGTGTGGAGGGGGAGAGAGTGAGTGTGAAGAGGAGAGAGAGTGAGTGTGGAGGGGGAAAGAGTGAGTGTAGAGTGGAGAGAGAGAGTGTGGAGGGGAGAGAGAGAGTGTGGAGGGGAGAGAGTGAGTGTGGAGGGGGAGAGAGAGAGTGTGGGGGAGGAGAGAGTGAGTGTGGAGGGGAGAGAGAGTGAGTGTGGAGGGGAGAGAGAGAGTGTGGGGGAGGAGAGAGAGTGTGTGCAGGGGAGAGAGAGTGAGTGTGGAGGGGGAGAGAGAGAGTGAGGAGGGGGAGAGAGTGAGTGTGGAGGGGGAGAGAGAGTGAGTGTGGAGGGGGAGAGAGTGAGTGTGGAGAGGGGGAGAGAGAGTGAGTATGGAGGGGAGAGAGTGAGTGTGGAGGGGAGAGAGTGAGTGTGGAGGGGGAGAGAGTGAGTGTGGAGGGGAAGGGGAGAGTGGAGGGGAGAGAGTGAGTGTGGAGGAGAGAGAGTAAGGGTGGAGAGGAGAGAGTGATTTTGGAGGGGGAGACATTGAGTGTGGAGGGAAGAGAGTGAGTGTGGAGAGGAGAGAGAGAGTGTGGAGGGGGGAGAGAGTGAGTGTGGAGGGGGAGAGAGAATGAGTGTGGAGGGGGTGAGAGTGAGTGTGGAGGGGAGAGAGAGAGTGTGGAGGGGGGAGAGAGAGAGTGTGGAGGGGGGGAGAGAGTGAGTGTGGAGGGGGAGAGAGTGAGTGTGGGAGGGGAGAGAGTGAGTGTGGAGGAGAGAGAGTGAGTGTGGAGGGGGAGAGAGTGAGTGTGGAGGAGAGAGAGTGAGAGTGGAGGGGGAGAGATTGAGTGTGGGGGGGAGAGAGTGAGTGTGGAGGGGGAGAGAGAGAGTGTGGGGGAGGAGAGAGTGAGTGTGGAGGGGAGAGAGTGAGTGTGGAGGGGGGAGAGAGAGAGTGTGGGGGAGGAGAGAGTGAGTGTGGAGGGGAGAGAGAGTGAGTGTGGAGGGGAGAGAGAGAGTGTGGGGGAGGAGAGAGACTGTGTGCAGGGGAGAGAGAGTGAGTGTGGAGGGGGAGAGAGAGAGTGTGGGGGAGGAGAGAGTGAGTGTGCAGGGGAGACAGTGAGTGTGGAGAGGAGAGAGAGTGAGTGTGGAGGGGGAGAGAGAGTGAGTGTGCAGGGGAGAGAGAGTGAGTGTGCAGGGGAGAGAGGTGAGTGTGGAGTGGAGAGAGAGTGAGTGTGGAGAGGGGGAGAGAGTGAGTGTGAAGAGGAGAGAGAGTGAGTGTGGAGAGGAGAGAGTGAGCGTCGAGGGGGGAGAGCGTGAGTGTGGAAGGGGAGAGAGAGTGAGTGTGCAGGGGAGACAGTGAGTGTGGAGTGGAGAGAGAGTGAGTGTGGAGGGGGAGAGAGTGAGTGTGGAGGGGGAGAGAGTGAGTGTGGAGGGGGGGAGAGAGTGAGTGTGAAGAGGAGAGAGAGTGAGTGTGGAGGGGGAGAGAGAGTGTGGAGGGGGGAGAGAGTGAGTGTGAAGAGGAGAGAGAGTGAGTGTGGAGGGGGAGAGAGAGAGCGTGGAGGGGGAGAGAGAGTGAGAGTGGAGGGGAGAGAGAGTGAGTGTGGAGGGGGAGAGAGAGAGCGTGGAGGGGGAGAGAGAGTGAGAGTGGAGGGGTGAGAGAGTGAGTGTGGAGGGGAGAGAGTGAGTGTGGAGGGGGAGAGAGAGAGTGTGGAGGGGTGAGAAAGTGAGTGTGGAGAGGAGAGAGAGTGAGTGTGGAGGGGGAGAGAGAGAGTGTGGAGGGGGAGAGAGAGTGTGGAGGGGAGGAGAGAGTGAGTGTGGAGGGGAGAGAGTGAGAGTGGAGGGGGGAGAGAGTGAGTGTAGAGGATGAGAAAATGAATGTAGAGTGGGAGAGAGTGAGTGTGGAGGGGAAAGAGTGAGCGTCGAGGGGGGAGAGCGTGAGTGTGGAGGTGGAGAGAGTGATTGTGGAGAGGAGAGAGTGAGTGTGGAGGGGTGAGAGAGTGAGTGTGGAGAGGGAGAGAGTGAGTGTGGAGGGGAGACAGTGAGTGTGGAGAGGGGGAGAGAGTGAGTGTGGAGGGGGAGAGAGTGAGTGTGGAGGGGGAGAGAGTGAGTGTGGAGGGAGAGAGAGAGAGTGTGGAAGGGGAGAGAGTGAGTGTGCAGGGGAGAGAGTGAGTGTGGAGGGGAAGGGGAGAGTGGAGGAGAGAGAGTAAGGGTGGAGAGGAGAGAGAGTGAGTGTGGAGGGGGGGGAGAGAGTGAGTGTGAAGAGAGAGAGTGAGTGTGGAGGGGGAGAGAGTGAGTGTGTAGGGGGAGAGAGTGAGTGTGTAGGGGGAGAGAGAGAGTATGGGGGAGGAGAGAGTGAGTGTGGAGGGGGGAGAGAGTGAGTGTGGAGAGGAGAGAGAATGAGGTGGAGGGGGAGAGAGTGAGTGTGAAGAGGAGAGAGAGTGAGTGTGGAGGGGGAAAGAGTGAGTGTAGTGTGGAGAGAGAGAGTGTGGAGGGGTGAGAGAGTGTGGAGGGAGAGAGTGAGTGTGGGGGGAGAGAGTGAGTGTGGGGGGGGGAGAGAGTGTGGGGGAGGGAGAGAGTGAGTGTGGAGGGGAGGAGAGAGTGAGTGTGGAGGGGAGAGAGAGTGTGGAGGGGGAGGAGTGAGTGTGGAGGGGGAGAGAGAGTGTGTGGAGGGGGAGAGAGTGAGTGTGGAGAGGGGGAGAGAGTGAGTGTGGAGAGGGGGAGAGTGAGTGAGTGTGGAGTGGGGAGAGGAGAGTGGAGTGTGGAGAGGGGGAGAGAGTGAGTGTGGAGAGGGGAGAGAGAGTGAGTGTGGAGGGGGAGAGAGTGAGTGTGGAAGGGGGAGTGAGAGTGAGTGTGGAGGGGAGAGAGTGAGTGTGGAGGGGGAGAGAGTGAGTGTGGAGGGGGAGAGAGTGAGTGTGGAGGGGGAGAGTGAGTGTGGGAGGGGAGAGAGAGTGAGTGTGGAGGGGGAGAGAGAGAGTGTGGAGGGGGAGAGAGAGAGTGTGGAGGGGGAGAGAAGGAGTGTGGAGGGGGAGAGAGTGAGTGTGGAGGGGGAGAGAGAGAGTGTGTAGGAGGAGGAGAGAGTGAGTGTGGAGGGGGAGAGAGTGAGTGTGGAGGGGGAGGAGAGTGGAGTGTGGGAGGGGTGAGAGAGTGAGTGTGGAGGGAGGAGAGAGTGAGTGTGGAGGGGAGAGAGAGAGTGGAGGGGGAGAGAGTGAGTGTGGAGGGGAGAGAGTGAGTGTGGAGGGAGGAGAGAGTGAGTGTGGAGGGGGGAGAGAGAGTGTGGAGGGGAGGAGTGAGTGTGGAGGGGGAGAGAGAGAGTGTGGGAGGGAGGAGAGAGTGAGTGTGGAGGGGGGAGAGTGAGTGTGGAGGGGAGAGAGTGAGTGTGGAGGGGGAGAGAGAGTGAGTGTAGAGGAGAGAATGAGTGGGGAGTGGGTGAGAGTGAGGTTGAGGGGTGAGGGGTGAGAGTGAGTGGAGGGGGAGAGAGTGAGTGTGGAGGGGGAGAGTGAGTGTGGAGGGGAGAGAGTGAGTGTGGAGGGGGAGAGAGTGAGTGTGGAGGGGAGAGAGAGTGAGTGTGGAGGGGGAGAGAGTGAGTGTGGGGAGGGTGGGAGTGAGTGTGGTGGGGTGGAGAGTGAGTGTGGAGGGGAGTGAGTGTGGGGGGAGTGGGAGTGTGGAGGGGGAGGGTGAGGGGAGGAGAGTGGTGTGGGGGGAGAGTGTGAGTGGAGGGGGAGAGAGTGAGTGTAGAGGATGAGAATGATGAGTGTGGAGAGAGTGAGTGTGGAGGGGAAAGAGTGAGCGTCGAGGGGGGAGAGCGTGAGTGTGGAGGGGGAGAGAGTGATTGTGGAGAGGAGAGAGTGAGTGTGGAGGGGGAGAGAGTGATTGTGGAGAGGAGAGAGTGAGTGTGGAGGGGGAGAGAGTGAGTGTGTAGGGGGAGAGAGTGAGTGTGTAGGGGGAGAGAGTGAGTGTGTAGGGGGAGAGAGTGAGGTGTGTAGGGGGAGAGAGAGAGTATGGGGGAGGAGAGAGTGAGTGTGGAGGGGGAGAGAGTGAGTGTGGAGAGGAGAGAGAGTGAGTGTGGAGAGGAGAGAGAGTGAGTGTGGAGGGGGGGAGAGAGTGAGTGTGAAGAGGAGAGAGAGAGTGAGTGTGGAGGGGGAGAGAGTGAGTGTGTAGGGGGAGAGAGTGAGTGTGTAGGGGGAGAGAGAG